>NC_042623.1:53718888-54061388 GCF_901001135.1 Rhinatrema bivittatum | reverse complement strand
ACCTATTACAGGACAGAGCTGGAGCCAAATGTGGTTCAGGACCTGAAGCAAGGCATGGTTTAGGAGCTGTAGCAAGATGGAGACCCAGAACTTGAGCAATTCATGGTTTAGGAACTGGAACAAGGCAAGTTTTTAGGAAATGAAGCTAAAGCATAGGAACTGGAACAAGATAAGGTTTCAGAAAATGGAGCTGAGGAGGTTCACATCACAAAGGGTTAGGTAGCCTTGTGGTTGCCAGGACCAAATTTGATTCCCAGCAACCCCTTGTAACTGAGCCTTAGCCAATTCAGATTGCTTGGGCGCATGGCTGCAGAATTCTCCTTTCAGCTTTTCATGATTCCCAGCTGAGGTTCTCTGACTCACCAGTTAGCTTAGTGACTAAGGTCCGTGCCTTTGCCTCCCTTGCTGTTCCTGGTTCCATCCCCAGTGGTACCGTCCTACTTAAATCTTGATTTTGTTGAATTTGCAAATCCCACAATATTAGGTCTTAAGTAGAGCCCGGGACGGTAACTTTTAAACAGGTGCACGAGCGCACATGTGAGCATGTTTGTCAGCCCGCACCCAGGGATGCGGCCATTTTATAACATACACATGTATATGTGTACATTTTAAAATAACATGACCGCACGCACATATGCACTCAATTTTACGTGGATACGTGCCTGTGCATGCAAATGCCACGTCCACCACGTAAGTGGGGGGATTTTAAAATGCATATGCACCAATGCCATTACCAGTTTTCCCAGTTCGTTCCCATTTTGCCCAGTTAAGGGATAGGACTTCCAAACCCCCTCATTTAATAGCCTCCCTTCTCCCCTGTTAGACCTGACTCTTAAAACCCCTCTGATCTGTCTAGATTTTTTTGTTTTACAATTTGCACATTTTCCATGGCAGAACTAAAGTTATGTGGCAAGGGACCCGGTATGCACTTGTGTGTGTAAGCATTTACTTGCTAATTTCTAGCTGAAATTCAGGAAAGCCCATGCCACGCCCACACCCTGCCCCCTTTTTGGACCTTTTCGTTTGTGCGCGTAGCAGGAGATATGCGCGTACTAAAATGTACTCGGTGCGCGTTGGCCCGACTTATGTGCATATCTCCTGGTTTTAGCACATGCCGGGCTTTTAAATTTCACTTTTTAGTTATTAAAGGAGAGTTGACAGACTTTTGTATTCTGTCGAAGCAAAACTCAGGCTGAAATATCTGGATACAGTTGATACACTAGCAGCCTATGTAATCTATAGATCCGCATATGGAAAACTTAAGGAATATGTCAGAAAATAGCATAAAGCATATCTCTAAGAGGAGGGGATTCCATTTCCACTGATACTAATATCCTTTTCATATATCTTTTCTTAACACCCGTGTTGCACCGTTTTGTTGTGCTGTTACAATGAGTAATCCTGTATTGAAATACCATTTTCAAAAGCATTTACTAATGTACACATCAGAGAGAATGCTCTACTTTAATCCCAGTGACTCTACCTTTTGCAATGTGTTACAGGACACTGTGGAAATTTATAGCAGCTTTCTAAGAAAAAATACTGACAGAAAACCATCTAATGCTATCCAGCTGGGCTGTTAATTTTATATTTCTATTATGAGGATATTAAATGTAATATATAAATTCATAGCTGTTTTAGTCTTTAATGAATTTTGTGAACATTCAACATACTGTTTGATGTGAAACCATGAAACATAGGTATATAATTTGAATGTTGTTTTTCCTTAGAGTTTGCCAAATGGTTAAATGACACAATAGATTGTAGCAGTGATAAAATCTTTTACTTTTGTAACCAAAGATGAAAACAACGAGCAGAACCCAATTAATTGTTTAACTGTGATGAGTGCTGTAGCATTTTAGCATAGCATTTAGTCAGCTTTCTTCCCTGAGCTGACTCAGGGGCCAATGCAGTAAGCCACGCGTAAAAACGTGCATCCAAACTGGGCGCCTGTTTTTTTTTTTTTTTTTAATGCATGCATAGCCACATCTCCTGGGCACCCTATTTAATATGTAAATGAGTGACAGCGCACAAATGCATACGCTAGGGATCAATTCTGCGATCCTAGTGTGTCCTTGGCATTGGGTGCCCAGGAGAAGTGGCTATATGCGGATTAGGGAAACGCTCAATTTACGAGTATCCGTTTTCCTAACCCCCACACAGCCAAGGTATAGGAAAACGGACGCTCATAAATTGAGCAACATTTTTTCCTAACCTGACCACTGTCAAGACTTTTTTATTTTCCTGATGCTGCCTTCTGTGGTTCCTCCTACTTAGTATCACTACGATATTAAGTAGGAAGAACCACAGAAAAGCAGTAATTTTTGCTTATTTTGTGGAGGCTTGGAGTGTGTGAAGACTGAATGCCAGCTCTGGGGCTGGCGTTAAGTTTTGCTTGTTAAAATGTGCTGGTACCCCGAATTGTTTTGCATCAGGGTAATAGCTAATAGCCTCATCTACATGACATTTATATGTGATGAGTGCTTTTAGCTATGCGCTGGTTTGGACGCACTAACCCTTTTATTGAATCGCAAATTATTCTAGAGCATCCAAAACATGCATCAAACTGTGCACTAAGCTGAGCACACTGTATTGCATCAGCCCCTCAATGTGGTCTTTTTATAGGTTTTGATATAAAGAAGCAACAAAATGTAGTGCATGACCTTTAAAGCCCACATTTCTAAGATGAATGCACGTACTAAAACCTTTAAAAGGTCTCAGACTTTAAATAGGTGTTAGGATTTGTAGATATGTAGGCCCTGGGCCGAGGTAAGAGATGGTACCGCCCACAGGGAGGAGCCCTGTGAGCCTCACCATTGGGAGGCGAGGTCTCAGCGGACATCAGACACAGCTGTGGAATAGAGTCTTTTTATTAGAGAGATAGAGAGGCACTGCCCATGGAGCGGGGAGTGCAGGAGAAAGACACAGTCTGTGCGATGGGGTATACCCAAAGGGAATACTTCTGTAGTGGAGATACGGCAGTGGTCCGCGGAGTGGGGTACACTGATGAGGCTCCTCAGTAGAGATGATGTGGTAGTGGTCCGCAGCACGGGGTACACCGATGAGGGTTCCACACTCAGAGATGGTACGGTAATGGTCCGTAGAGCGGAGGTACTCACAGTAGCGAAGGTTCCAGGAGAAGCCCCAGGGAACGGGGCAAGCAGTAGTCCAAGGCAGAAGGCCCTCCGAGGAGCAAATAGCCAGAGACGAGGAAGAGCCCCCGAGGAGCGGGTACCCAGAGCGTCTCACGCCAAGTACCAGGAACTGGAACGGGAAGTCCGTAGTGAGCGAAGCGGATTCAGCAATGAGGGAACTCATTGCCAGGTCGTAGGTAGACAGGGCCAGCCGGCTTAAATGTCCTGGAAGACTGACGTCATCCGGAGGGGACGTCCCCGAGGTTCCCACCACGACATGCTTAAGACTGGCCCGTACACACGCAGGCGCGCGCCTAGGGGATTCTAAGGGCAAGATGGCGGTCAGCAGCGTCCAGGGAGGCCCTGGAACGGTAGGCAGGCCGGCGATAGGTGGTGGAGGCCGCAAGTCTTCCCCACAGAGTCAAAGCTGCAAAGAAGGAGGTGAGCAACAGCGGTCGCAGCCGTCTGTGACCGATGGGCACAACAATAGGCTGGAAGGTGAGGCAAGGCTGGATTTAAACATCCAAACATATCAACAATTCTGGTCGCTGCATTTCAAAAAAGATATAGTTGCAATGGAGAGGGTACAGAGAAGGGCAACCAAAATGATAAAGGGGATGGAACAGCTCCCCTATGAGGAAAGACTAAAGAGGTTAGGACTGTTCAGCTTGGAGAAGAGACGACTGAGGGGGGGATATGATAGAGGTGTTTAAAATCATGAGAGGTCTAGAATGGATAAATGGGAATCGGTTGTTTACTCTTTCAGATAATAGAAGGACTAGGGGGCATTCCATGAAGTTAGCTTGTAGCACATTTAAAACTAATCGGAGAAAGTTCTTTTTCACTCAACGCAAGGTTGCACTCTGGAATTTGTTGCCAGGGGATGTGGTTAGTGCAGTTAGTGTGGCTGGGTTTGAGAAAGGTTTGGATAAGTTCTTGGAGGAGAAGTCCATTACCTGCTATTAATCAAGTTGACTTAGAAAATAGCCACTGCTATTACTAGCATCAGTAGCGTGGGATAGACTTAGTTTTTGGGTACTTGCTAGGTACTTATAGCCTGGATTGGCCACTGTTGCAAACAGGATGCTGGGCTTGATGGACCCTTGGTCTAACCCAGTATGGCTTGTTCTTACGTTCTTATCTACCTTATAAATGGCCTGTGACCGACGGCCCGCAAATGCGCAGTAGAGCGCAGCTCTACTGCGCATGTGCGGGCAAGGATGTCGATCAGAAAAAAAAAATGGCGGTGGGGCCGCAGGAGCGGGAGGAGAAGCAGCGGCGCCGCGCGCGGTGCCGCTGCTTCTCCTCCCCAGATCTGCCGGCAGATCTCGGGGGGGGGGGGGGGGTGTCACTCCCGCGCCCCCCCCACCGAGATCTGCCGGCAGATCTCGGGGGGGGGGGTGTCACTCCCGCGCCCCCCCCCCCCCGAGATCTGCCGGCAGGAGCGGGAGGAGAAGTAGCGGCACTCCCGCGCGCGCGGTGCCGCTACTTCTCCTCCCCAGATCTGCCGGCAGATCTCGGGGGGGGGTCACTGCCGCGCGCGCGGGAGTGAGTCCCCCCCCCCCCGAGATCTGCCGGCAGGCGCGGGAGGAGTTAATGGAGCCGGGTGAGGGTTGCGGGAAGTCGCGCTTACGGCTGCCGGGAGGAAATGGAGGTGGGTGGAGGGAGGGAGAGGGGGACTGAGTGAGTGGGAGGGAGGGAGGGAGAGGGGGACTGAGTGAGTGGGAGGGAGAGGGGGGACTGAGTGGGAGGGAGTGAGGGAGAGGGGGGACTGAGTGAGAGGAGAGGGAGGGTGGAGAGGAGTGGGTGGGGGAGGGGGGTGGTGAAGAGTGAGGGGAGAGAGAATGAGGGGGAGGTGAGAGACAGAGGGATGTAGCCCGTTTTAACGGGCTTTACGGCTTGTGTACTTATAAAATGCAACAAACTGTTTCACATGAAGGCACACAAGACAACAATCACACCATCATACACACCCTTGCACACAATATTATCATAAAGATGAGAAGGTTTTCTTAAATTGACTTCGCCTAGTTAGAGATGTGAATCTGTATGCAAAGTTTTGCAAATTTCCCACAGAATTGTCACAGAATTTTGAAAATTCTGCTACAGTTTTCTAACCCTTGCCGCAGAATCTTGAAAAATCTGCTGCAGGAAACTAGTGACTCTGCTAGTAAGTTTAGGGGCTTATATCCGATCTATATCATATTTTGAGGAGATTTGAAGGGGAAAAAGAAGAATCTGATCCAGTTCTTTTTTTCTGGATCCATATAGGGGCAGAACATTCTGGAAAGAAGACTCAATTTGTTCTTTTTGGAATTTCTAGTTTGAGTATAATTTACTTTGAAGCCTTGGGCATATCAGATCTTTAAGATACAGAAATGCTTTTTATATTGGTATTCTAGAAACAGTTTGTATGAAAAGGCTAATCTTATAGAAAATATGATTAAGTAGAATTACCCCCAGTTTCTGGGAATTTTAATTTTGGATTTAAAAACAGTTATGCCACATAGGTAATCCAATTTCTTATTCTAATGAGAAGTAGAAAGAAGTTCAATTTTTGGATAAACCTTTCAGTAAAAGCTTCCTACCTTAGGCCTAGATTCATCATTTTGCTATAAATTTGCAAAAAATAGCTCCCACCATTAAAAAAAAAAAAAAAAAAAAAAAAAAAAAAGGGGGGGGGGCATGGTTAGGATAATGTTCCTGGTATCCCAAAGCTATTTTACCGCAATGTGCGTTAAATTTATCGCACCTCATGATATTCACATCACACACTTACATGTGCCTAGACATGCCTTTGATCACATTTTGGGATGCTGCTGGAGAAGAGAGAAAGAGAGGAGAGACTATAAGGCTCGCATATAAGTAAACTATTTATACCACTGTAAGAGGGCCAACTAGTAACTTGGGTTGAGCTTTTGGGGGGCAGTTTTATAGGCACAGTCAGAAGTATGAACAGCACTGTAGACATCAGTGAAGATTTCATGTGATCTGGAGTGATGAAAGGTACACAAAGATGAGATTTGTACATTGTACTCTTGATCCAGCTTCATAGCTGTTAGGTAGAGAGTGCATCAAGTTAGGTCATGAGCACGATGTACAAATCTCATTTTTTTTATACCTTTCATCAATCCAAATCACTTAAAATCTTCACTGTCTACTTTGCTGATCATACCCCTGACTGTGCATGTAAAACTGCCCCCCAAATCCTAGCCCACCACCAAAACCTCACCCCGAGTTCAGAATGGGCCTTCTTAAAGTGGAATAAAAGACTAATATGTGTGCCTTCCCAGAGACTCTGTCTCTCTTCCTCTCCCTGCCATAACACACAGCATAACGCCAGAAAAAAGATGTAATTATTTCCAGCGTAACTCCCGTGATAGCATACATTACGCTATCGCATGCAATGTTAAGCACCCCTCATTTTTATTTATTCTGCGCAGACTCCTCCCATACTCCACCCACTTGACTACATTTTTTAAATTTGCATACGCATCTTGCGATATGTTATAGCGATATCGTGGGCATTAGGGCCCTAACACGATTTGATGAACTACCCTCTTAAATTGATCATTGAGAATGAAGGGTTTTTCCAAACGTGGGCTGCTTTCCAGCTTTCTTGCAAAAAAAAAAAAAAAAATTAAGAGTGATGAAGATCATTGGAGCTCCAGTGAGGCTTGATCTTTTTTTTTTTTTTTTTTTTTTTTTAAAGTTAAGAGCAGTTAAGTATGTGGTATTGTCTGCGTATTTAAGCAGTTAAACTGTGAAACTCATCTCCCTGTTAAGAATTAAAATATTAAGGTGAGTTTAGTTAAGCATGAGATTCTGTCTGTGTATTTAACTCTTATTGGTGGTAATGAAAGTAACAGAATAGATGTTCCAGACCCACATTCAATGAAAATACCTTATTTAAATTGGAGGGCTGGTGATATTGGTTGGTGTATTTGAGCTCTTTAAAAGGCAGTCTGCAGAAGAGGCCTCTTATAAGATGTCACTTGGCTGAAGTGCTTAGATTCATTTATTTTTTAATGAGCAGTGTCTTCAGCAATAAGTGGATATCAAGACTTAGCAGCAGATGAAATTAAAGTTTACTGTTTTCATGTTTTGCAATTAAGGCAAAGATGAATATTTGTGTTTTCTAAATTTGCTGTTGAATAGAGAGAGAACCACAGCCAGCACAAATTCCTGCAAAGCTAGACATTCTAATCTTATGGCTGGAGTTTTGTAAGTCTATGATTTGGATGATTCTCTATTCTGCTTGTGAACTGTTGAAGTGTTGAAGTCAATGCTAAGAGTTTCCTCTGTGGAAGAACTGCAGTTTTGCTTATATTAAACCAGCTTTGTTCAACCAAGAATATAATATTGGCCGAATTTTTATTCCCCTGAGCGCGTAAAAAACGAGGGTTGCTCGCATGGCCGGGCCTTGCGTTCGCTGCGCGCATCTTCAAAGGAGCCAGCCAAGCACGTAACCCCCCATTACACGCTGAAGTGCCAGGCCCAGATAAAGGGGCAGGGTAAGGGGTGGGGCTGGAGACACTGGTACAGAGGCCATTTGCCGCTGTGCCGGGGAAGTGCGCGCTGGCAACCTGCCGGTACATGCAAGTTACTACTGCTCCGGAGGAGAAAAAAAAAAGGTAGGTTAGGTTTAGGGGTGGGGAGGAGAGGAGAGGGGAAGGAAGGTTAGATAGGGGGGTAGAGAAGTTCCCTCCCAGTCCGCTCCTTAATTGGAGCGGACTGGGAGGGAACTGGGGAAAGCCGGGATGCGTCACCGCACGGGAGTTACCTAAATCTTCCCCCCCCCCCTTGTGCGCGTGGCCCAACAATTTTATAGCATGCGTGCGCATGTTATAAAATTGTTGCGTCCATGTGCGCACATGCGTGCACCTTAGAAAATCTACCCCTGTACCTAGAAAAATATGGGCTTACAGTGGGCATTTTTCAAAAGCAGTTGATCCATGTAAAAGACTATTTACCAGGGTAAAAAGACTATTTTAAAGTTGCCCACCCTGTTTTCCAGTAAAAGTATGCATGTTGCTCCACAGGGTGTGTGCTTTTATCTGTATTTTCATGGAGGCATTCCTGCAGCAGCGTTAAGCTGGAGGATGCAATAATGCATATTGTTTTGCATTTTCAAAATTAGACACATTATTTTGGCTGGAAAAATTATCCACCGAAAAAGCAGGTGCAAATCTCTGCAGGCACTTTTTCTTTGGGCAGTTTTCAAAGGGAAAGTATGTGCATATTTTCCCTTTGAGAATTGGTACAAAATCTGCAGGTAAAAGTATCTGCATGCTTTGCAGCTGTCTGCATAGTTTTGAAAATTTACCGCTTAATAAGTACAAGAACAAAAAAAAGCAGAAGCAAGATGTTGCTGCCTGCAGCATCTTCCCCCTGTTCTCGGAATAGCATTTGCTCTGCCGTGGGAGCCCTACCCCTTGCCTACATCACCCAGGGGTGCCTGGCCTTAAAACCGAGCACAGGATGCTGGAGCAAGAAAGGCCCTACCATCGCCTTCTGTTTTAGAGGGCTCGTTTCCCATCTTGGGCCATTGGAGCGAAGAACTTGCTGGGTGCCCCATCTTCTCCGGTGCCCAGCATAGCGTTTGCTGTGCTGCTGGAGTACCACCCCATTCCTACATCATCCTGGCGTGCCTGGCCTTAAAACCAGATACAGGACCCTGGAGGCGCTCCATGCCGGAGGGGCATGCTCCCTTCATGTATGCCTCGTATCGCCGAATTCCTGACTACCTGCATTCTCTCCCCATTTCGTTTCTTATTCCTCCTTTCACAGCAGTTTAGTGCAGCTTTCACATTCCTACATCATGAACATCCCCTCCATCACTGGCCATAGATGATATGGCTGCCTATCTGCAAGATGGCAGCCTCCTACCAGGTCTGCACTCATTAATATTCCTCTACAAGTCGAAAGATTGCTATCGATCTCAACTACTCTTACCATCCTACTGGTCAATGCGCAAGCAATATTAAAAAAAAAAAAAAAAGCTCCCATCATTTATGATTTACTCTCAATTACAAATGCTTATTACAGTGGCGCAGCAGTGGGGGTTCATATACTAATTGTCCAGAAATAAGCTGAATACAAACATCAATCTAGACCAGGGGTGGGCAATTCCGGTCCTCGAGGGCTGCAAACCAGTCAGGTTTTCAGGATATCCTTAATGAATATGCATGAGAGAGACCTGCATAGACACTGCCTCAGTTGTATGCAAATCTATTTCATGCATATTCATTAGGGGTATCCTGAAAACCCGACTGGTTTGCAGCCCTCGAGGACCGGACTTGCCCACATATGATCTAGACGGAAAAGAAACCCTACTACTTCAAACCTCAACTCTTACCGAAATGTACTCTCAGAATATAGAATAGCTACACATTTTGCAAAAAAGCTTATTTTTCCAACCATCTCACAAATACCATGAACAATCTGCTGTAGGAGGCGCTCAGAAGTCTCTCTCTCTTTGCATTTTTTTTTCAGCCACATTCAGGTACAAATTGAGAAGACGGTGCTGTTTGAAATGTCTGCTGTTTCAGTGACCCTAAACATTTCTACAAGGAAGATGATGTTAATGGGAGGAGGGAGGCGTGGGCACAGGGGAGGCAATTCAAATGTACTGGCCCCTGGGCGCCAGAGACCCTTGGTATACTCCTATTAATCATGCTAGAACACTACTCCTAAGAGATTTCAACTTAGAATATCAACTCCCCCAATGGATCACCATCATGTACTACTTTCTTAGAATTACTCTCTGCATGGAGATGGAATCAAGTGATCCATGCCCCCCACTCATAAAGCCAGGAACACTTTAGACCTGTTCTTCTTAAACACCTCCATTTTTATACTAGTTGCTCAGAGTCCATCCATTAACAGGATCCCTTGGTTGGATCACTTTCTCATCAATGTTAGTATCACTTTTTCAATCCCTTCTCATCCCCTCCCCTCCAAAACCCTCCTGTTTATAAATATGCTCACAATTACTCCAACCTGCTCAAGGAACAACTGGCACTTAGCATGCCCTCTTTCCCAGGTGACTCTGTTGGCAATATGGTCATATGTTGCCAGTAAAAGTATGCATGTTGCTCCTCAGGGTGTGTACTTTTATCTGTATAATTCAGTCTGTAACTGACCGGTCAGCTCCATTGAAGCTTGTCACTAGCAGGCACTCAAGAGCAAGATGGTACACCCATAAATTAATTGTCCAGAAACAAGCTGAACACAAACATGAATCTCAACTCTTACCGAAATGTACTCTCAGAATAAAAGGTTTTCAGAAAAGCTTATTTTTTCAACCATCTCACAACTGCCATGAACAGTCCGCGAGAACTGTTCAGATAGTGAAAATTCTGATCAGCTCTCCATCTCCCCCCATACAACTGCAGTATATTGACCCCACAATGGACTCATGAAGTATATGCCACTTTTCTATCAAACAAGATTACAAACATTTGTGCAAGTTTCCCTGCATCTACACCTAACCTCTGGACTGATTTTGCCTACATTTCACAATCTGAATATTACTTAATTTCAACAAATTAAACTCCTCATCTTCACCTCTCAGCCCTGTTCCACTCCACTATTAAAGGTCTCCTTTTACAAAATCCTTGAAGCAACAAAAAAGTCACTATCCATCACTATTGAAACGCAGTTCATCTGTCTGTTTTGACCTCTCAAACTTCAGGCTGATCTCTTCTCTTTCATATTTTACAAAAATCATTGAAGAATGGGTTCTAACCCAGCTGACTGATTTTCTCGGTACACATTCAATTTCTATCATTCCCAGTTTGGTTTCAGATGTCACCGTAGCACTGAAATTCTCGTACTCTCCAGCATTGACTTTATTCTAAGAGGCTTCAACCCTAGTATGCCCTCCATGTTAATTTACCTCGTCATTAGCTCTGTCACAACATTCTTTTATCACATCTCTCCATTATCTGAATTGCCTGCTCTGTCCTATCTTATTTATTTATAAAATCTTGTATTCTGCAATTTCTACAGGAAAGTGTCCAGTGTGGATAACAATCAAATATACAAAATAAAACATACATTTAAAACCACATAAAACAATGACAAACTAAGCAAAATAACCTCATTCATATGCTTTTAGGAAGAAACATGGTAATAGTGTGAGTTGTTGGTTCCCCTATTTGGGAGAAGGTAAATGGTAAGCTCCTGTAATATATAAATATCCAACTACTCTTTTATGTTGTGGAAGATATTAGTTTCCCTTGCAGGGGCATCATTACTTCTAGCTGTCCTCTGTTTTGGTTAGGTTGGAGGGTAAAGCTTCTGAAGGTTTTAGAAGTTAAACCAAGGAAGGCTGTGGAGTCAGAGACCCTTCCTTTATTTTGAAGATCCATTTTAAAGAATATTTCCTTTTGCTGAGCTGGGAGTTTTTCTACCCTCCTCTTTGCCTCTTTTTCTGTAAAAGGATTTTTATGCACTCTTTCTGGCTCAGAATTTTTGTTTGACAAGCAAAAGGGAGTGGTTTTCTTCATAGCTTTCAGACAGAATGCAAATCAGAATAGCCTTCTCAGCCTCTTCATGATATTCCATCTCTATTGGTGTTCCTCAAGGTTCAGCACTCTCGGCAGCTCTCTTCAGCATCTACCTTACTCCTTTGGCTGTCTACTTTCTATTCTTGGTCTCATGTATAAACTCTACACCAATGATATACAGTTCTTCTTTCCCCTGAAATTCTCTTGGAATGCTACCATTGAGTTTGCAACACTCTGTCAGGTATCGAAAGCTGGCTTTCCCATAATTGTCTAGCCCTCAATCTAATATAGACTGAAATTCCAATTCTAGGCCGGTCCATAAAATTCACAATACCAGATAACTTCATCTATGATAACCAGACAATCCATATCTTGAAAAACGTACGCAATCTGAGTAACAGTTGACCCATCCTTATTAAAGCCTCACACGTAGCACAGAGCTGCTTTGCAAAGCTTAAATTACTCCGCCACATCAAGTCCAATTTAAACCTTTAATCTTTTATCTTTTCTTCCCCAAATTTCTGTAACTCTCTCTTTATTGGTTTACCTCAAAACGCAATTCGACCCCTTCAAATTATCCAAAACTTTGCTGCCTGCTTTCTACCTGGAACAATCATTCGTGATCACATATCCCCTGTACTGTTTACACTACACTGGCTCCCAATGGCGAATTAAATATAAGCTAGCCTCCATCATTCACAACTTATTTCTCCATGGACCATTACTGTTTTGAAGTTTTATAAACTCATCAGAGCTCTCTGCTCCTGCAATCAACAGCTCCTTGAAATCCCTGTACCCTGCCATACTTGACTAGATTCCACCTTGAGAACGAGCCTTTTCAATCACTATAGAATTCACTTCCCACATACCTCCGCAGTATTAATGACCCAAAAGAGTTTAGGAAAGTCTCAAGGCACATTTTTTCAATCTTGCCTTCAAGGACTTCATTCCCCCTAATTTGAGCTCTTAAAAAACACTTGCTAAACCAAGGCAAGCTCTCAGCCTCCCGACAATAATTGTCCAAAATATGTCAGTTATTGTGATAATGCTTTGTATATAATTTTTTAATGTATGTTTTTAAGTTACCCACCCCAAACTTTGGCGGGTGCAGGATACAAATGATTATAAATAAATAAGGCAAAACATAAAGTAGATTGGACTTTTGTTGTTCGAACGCATTATATTATTTCATGCCATGTTATACTCTCTGAAACCTTGACAATGACAAGGTTCCCTTCCAGTCAACATGCAACAAACAAAAAAAATTGGGGTGTCTTTTTAATACCAGTTTAGGATTTAAAAATACCATGCATTTTAATCCCTTATCTCTTTGCTGCCTCAGTCCTCGACTTTTCCTCTCTTAATCAAGATTTGAGGCATTATAAAATTGTAAATTAATTCTGCTGAGCTAATCTAGGGGTGTAATGAAACAGGGGTTTTAGCTGTTAATGTCATTATTTGTCTGCCCTGTGAAATTCCTCTCCCTTTTAGGAATACTATTTTTCCTGAAGATTTTTAAGTGAGGCAGCCGGTGGCAGCATAACAGTGTAGGGTTCTACAGCTACTAATAGCTGAAGCTAAAGGAGTTTAATCCTGAGCTAGCACAAAGCTGCCGACATGATTTGACAGTGTTGTATCTTGCTAAGTTACAATTAGAGACAGTTAACAACTGACAGAGAGAGCCACTGTTTCAGCTTGAGAGAAACAGCTGTGTATTGACAGGTAAATGTTGCATAGGACTCTCAGATCTGATTGAGGAAATATTTAACTCTGTAGACAAGTTAATTTAAGTGTAGTAGTTAGTGTTACTATGGAAACCCTTTTTGAAAATCCTCTCTTATTCCCTTATTTTTAGTTTATTAACTCTACATTTGTGACTAGACAATAGCCCAGGTAAGATAAGTTACTATATGATCCCAGGGATTTTAGTGTGATATCTATGGTTGCCCTTTCTGGGAACTGTAGACCTCTAGGTTGTTGTTAGGTTGGAGTGTCCCCAGAAACCATCTGGGAATAGCTTGTGGACAGGGTACTTGTCCAGAGGCAAGCAGGGGAGATTATCAAGTTAAGGGCACATGTGCAGGTACAGGTGAGGCCTATGCACTGCCTATTGTGATCCTCAAGTGGCCAAGACTTGACGCCTGGTGGGTATTAGGGGTAGCGCAAAGGTGTTACATGACAAGTGGCTTTTCTTACTCCCAATTGGATAAAATGCCTTTTATCTGAGAATTGAAATCCTGCTGTATAGGGTCATGGGGGGTTGGCTGCATTGTCCGTTGATGTTTAAGGGCATGGTGAAACACAAAATCATTCTTTTTTATGTTACAATGCTAATTCCCCCCTCCCCACTTAGGTTTATTTCATTTGAACTAGATAAGGTTTAGGAATATGAATTGGACAGGAAACAGAGCAAGGAAGACTACAACATGAAGCTGTTTTAAGATAGAAAACAAGGGCAGAACCTTTGCAACCAGCCACATTATAGGGATTTTCCTATCATACTTTAATTCCAAAAACATCCCATAAAATATTTTACAATGTGCAAAATAATAAGAAAGAGGACTCTAAAAATATGCAGATTGCTTGAGTTTCCTTGTGAGCCTGGATTCATGACCTGTGGCAAGGAATTGTGCATGAGGATGAGGCATTAAATATTGGGTACGAAAATCCAAAAGTTAGAATTGGTCATGATCACCCCTTATCTCCCTGTATGAAAAGAGAAGAGTATAGTTCAGTTTATACTGGGAGAAAGAGGAGATGATTTAGGACAGAAAAACAGTAAATGGAAATGTTGGTATTTTCTTGTATAAATCTCAAGAACCATAGTTTCAAAAGGGTTTCTCGCTTTCTGTGTTTAATTAGAGCCAGCATATATATATTTAGAATGTTTCAGCATTTAAGATGTTTGTTTTTACAAAATAGTCATATTTATTTTTATTTTTTACAGATTATCTTTCTCAGGGAATTGATCTGTCTGGAATAGAAGTGATAGAGAATGACTTACTTTTTATCGCAAGAGCTCGGCTTGAGGTAGAAAATCAAGCTAAACGTTTGCTTGAACAGGGTGTTGAAACACAGGTAACATATTTTGTCTTGAATTTATTATTTTAAAAATTGATCAGGAAAATCCTGAAAGCATCAAAATGGTATAAAATATATGTACTAATGATATATGCAACAGTGGAAGCACTGAAATAAAACTATGTGATAAGTGTAAGAATATTAATATTGTTTGCTTTTATATAATGGTAAATGTGCACAGTGATTCACAAGATGATTCACTTGGTTATAGTCTCCCTGATCTGAGGAACTTAGGGCCTCATTTTCCAAGCACTTTACCGCGTGCGATAAATTCGCAAATCGCGTTAACAGCTGTTAACGCGATTTGCAAATGCAAATTAGTAATTTGGTATTCGGGGGCGGAGTTGGGGTGGAGCATATGTAAAGCAGGAACCTCATTCATATGCTTTTAGGAAGAAACATGGTAATAGTGTGAGTTGTTGGTTCCCCTATTTGGGAGAAGGTAAATGGTAAGCTCCTGTAATATATAAATATCCAACTACTCTTTTATGTTGTGGAAGATATTAGTTTCCCTTGCAGGGGCATCATTGCTTCTAGCTGTCCTCTGTTTTGGTTAGGTTGGAGGGTAAAGCTTCTGAAGGTTTTAGAAGTTAAACCAAGGAAGGCTGTGGAGTCAGAGACCCTTCCTTTATTTTGAAGATCCATTTTAAAGAATATTTCCTTTTGCTGAGCTGGGAGTTTTTCTACCCTCCTCTTTGCCTCTTTTTCTGTAAAAGGATTTTTATGCACTCTTTCTGGCTCAGAATTTTTGTTTGACAAGCAAAAGGGAGTGGTTTTCTTCATAGCTTTCAGACAGAATGCAAATCAGAATAGCCTTCTCAGCCTCTTCATGATATTCCATCTCTATTGGTGTTCCTCAAGGTTCAGCACTCTCGGCAGCTCTCTTCAGCATCTACCTTACTCCTTTGGCTGTCTACTTTCTATTCTTGGTCTCATGTATAAACTCTACACCAGTTATATGTAAACCGATGTGATATTTTGATCGAATGTCGGTATATAAAAACAAACAAATAAATAAAATAAATAAAGCTTACCTAAACATATGGCCATGTTGGATGGTGCAGAACCTCCTACACTGCCTGGTTCTCAGACTTATGTAAAGAGATATGTCAAAGCTTCAATGCCTCTGCTCTTTCATTGAACTTTCAGAGCCCTGGTCTTGGCTTCAGCAGAATGAGTATAATTTCACTAGACTCCTGGGCTTAGTCTTGGACTCAGGAAGTTGGAGACTTCTTTGGTTTATTTATTTATTTATCTATCAAGTTTTCTATACCGTCACTAAGACAAGCCATTGTAACATTTTACAAATCATAGAAGTAAATAAAATAGCAAATACAATCACAAAAACAACTTTATAAAACAATAATTTTAAATAGTAACTAAAATAAATCAGGGCTACCAGCAGTTGGTATGGCTTTGTGTTCTTCAAGCTGAACCTTTGACGCAAATTTTGAAGATCAGGATGTTAGCTTACCAACAAGGAAGGCTCAAAGCCTATCCTGAATTGCTCTGGTGACATCTTTCCAAAGATGTCACAGCTGGAGGCATCATAGCTTGTCCCAGACATTTGTAGAAACCTTGTGGTAGTCAATAATGGACATTTTCTGTTTGCCCATGGAAAAAAATCTGAAGCTATTAGCCTGCTTCTCAAGACATGGTAAGAAAAACTGCCAAGGGAAAATCAAATGAAGACGTTTGTCTTCAACAAAAGGCGATTCAAAGAGATGAAAAAATGTCAGGGCAGTGTGCTGATGCTGAAGAAAATTGTAGGCTGGTTCAGTCAATTGATAAAGAAAAAAATGAAACTTCAACATTGCCAAAAAAACTAAATAGTTGCAAACTTAAGGCTTTAGGATAAAAGAACTTGTAGAAAAAAAGAAGATCAACCTTTTTGATGTCTGTGGAGCCGCAGAAGAAAAGAATAATGTCCAACAGTCTTGGCAGACAATAACCAACTAAAGGGAATTATAGGGTTATTTCAGAGCAGAAATGCCAAACATGAAGAGTTTCTGCCCTTTTCAGAAAGCTTAGGAATAACCTGTCCAATGCCAAACACAGTTTTGTGACTCATGTGGGCAACGTGGTGGAACTGTTTTGTCTTCAGACAAATGACCATATGTTCAGTAATAGTGAGTGGGTACCCAAAACAAGGCTTCAAGTATACCTCGAAAGAGAACATTACCTAAGCTTTTCAGTCCCATGATTTAATACAGTGCTTTACCTTATTTCATGTGGGAGGGAATATACAGAAAAGGGGGTGATGTAGATCGATGTAGTCAATAATTATATCCTGTGCCGCAGTATTATTAACAAACAATGCTCTCCAATGCTGTAAAGAGTATTGAAAAATTAAAAATTATAAAATACCATTACTGTAAACAAAAACACTATTTATATGTGTGATGGTTATTCTTTGCTAGAATCTACATGCTCACCCGCAAAAAATATTAAACCAATGCTATTACAAAACAAACACCATACTGCAATAAAAAATAAAAATGCAAATGTTTGTTTTGTAATAGCATTTTGCGACACAGGATATAATTATCGACTAGAGGTATATATATTTTAATAATTACATACTTACAATTCCATTTACATTTTTAATATACATTTTTTAATATATATCTTATTAACACTAATTCCTTTTTTTATTAACATATTATAGACCATTTGATGCATATTTACAATTTGAAACCCGGACACTCAGAAACCTCGAAATGATTAAGCTGAGGTAAAAGCAATATATTTTGATAATTGATATTTTACCAGATATACATTTAATACCATTTTTCAATTTTATATGTTACACCACATATATACATGTTACCATTTTATATGTTTGTTTTAATTATGTTTTATGATTTTGATTTTTATTTGTTTATCAGTATGTCTTATTTTATTGTATGTTGTAGCCCCTGACGCAGCCCCATTGTAAGAGGGCGAAACTCGGCCTGAGTCGGGCTTGTTTGAAAATTTTGTGTCTCTATCCAATAAAAGAATCCAGATCGGACTTTTGGCTTCTCTGTATTGTCGCCAGACAACACTGTGTCAGTTTTCAGATATCCAGTCTGGTCACTCCCCTGTAAGGCCAATCTTAATGCTTTCATTTGCATTCTTCAAAGCAGTGTTAGACAGGAGAATTTCCAGTGTTACTGGGCATACTAGGCACATCAAGGTCTCAATGTCGAACATCTCTACTTCCCTAAGGGCCTCATTTTCTAAAGTATCGCAGGCCTGCAATACTTTAGAAGATGAGGGATGGGGGGTGGGCCTGCGCTAGCCGGCAGCGATCGCACTGTCGCAGTGCGATCGCTGCCAGTTTCACACCCAATAGCGCCACCATAGGAGGTGTAGCTTTGGGAGCGAAATAGGCAACGAAAAGGCACCTACCTTTTCGCTGTCCGCGGTGTTGGCGCAGAGTCGGCCCCGGTGATGCCCCGACGACTCCTCTTCCGGGACCGACTCCGCCCCCATCCTGGTATTGCACGCGATAAGGGACTTTTCGCGTGCAAGCAGCTTGGAAAATGAGGCCCTAAGTGTGTCAGATACCTGGATGCTCCCAAGTCGTTGGTGGCAATGCCTGTTTGCCTTCTTTTTCAAAATGTATGGTAAAACAATATGGGAGACTTCACACACTATAGTTCCTCTCTGTAGGAAAGGGGAACATGAGGTTCTAGTTACCTCATCTAAGAGTGTTAGTTAAATCTGTGCAAATAGGGTTAAAAAAATCAAGATTTTGTGCTGGATATGACTCTTAGACCCTGAACCTCTTTAAAAAGAAACATTACCCCATAGTTTCTTATCAGATGTACTTGGGAAAACTACTTGCACATAATTTTAGAAGTGACCCAAGATTTCACCAAGATTTCCTTAAGAGAACAGGTGGAGTTCCATCAACTGACTGAAACAGATGAAGGGTGTGAAAATCATCTAGTGTTTATGGTTTGATTTGTTGAAATAGGATCAAATAATTAAATAAGAAATAGCATCAAGAGTTTCTGCCAAGGCAATGGATGTCTACATACTCCCATGGCTGTGGTTCTCAGTTCTTCATGAAGATATGTGGAAGAGTCTCTCATATATGTTTTATATTGGTGGATATTTTTTCAGAGATGTTTGGTGGAACTCATGAAAGATCACTAATCTACATGTCAGATCCTATCCACTGCCTCTGAAATACCCTCCACATCTCAGAGATTCCAGCATGGATCCTGAGGATGCAAATCTTTCTTTAAAAAAAAAAATAATATATATATATATATGTTTTCCAGAATCTATTCATCTCAGGCACCAGAGCTCTAGGCCAACATGATCAAAGAAGCTCTAAGCCCCACACTATCACCCAGTCAAAACCAGAAATTAGTTTTTGATTGGATCCAGAGGAGATACCCAGAATTCCAGTGTCTATTCTATAGGAGAAAGATTGAGTTTTTTTCATAAAACATTGGCCTATTGCAGGGGTGGGCAAGTCCGGTCCTCGAGGGCTGCAAACCAGTCGGGTTTTCACGATACCCCTAATGAATATGCATGAAATAGATTTGCATACAACTGAGGCAGTGTGTATGCAGGTCTCTCTCAAGCATATTCATTAAGGATATCCTGAAAACCCGACTGGTTTGCAGCCCTCGAGGACCGGACTTGCCCACCCCTGGCCTAATGTAACCTTTGACAACTGGGTTCTTTGAATTATAAAGAAAGACTTCAGATTACACCTATTGGGAATTATTCAGAATGGACCATCCTAAGGATGCTAAGCCATTCTGTAGCTGAAAATTTTCTCCTCCTTGGAGGAGAAAATTTTCAGCTACAGAACCTTTCTCACCATAGGAGAGAGGGCAAGTATTTTACTCTAAGTGATTCTTCTACCCCCAAGAGACAAGAGGATTGTGTTCCCTCCACGACCTAAGGGCATTGAACAAAATCTTGAAGAAGGAAAGTTTCAAGATGGTTACCCTAAACTCCATAATTTTCTTTTGAAACAAAGGAAACTAACTATGTTCTCTAGATCTAGAGGAGGCATAGACACACACCTCTGAATTATTAGAATATTCATGGAGAGAGTCTCCAGAATGGTCAGACAAGGAAGAGTCAATGGAAGTTTCTTTGGATTCTTCTCCTCAACTACCTAAGAGTATCTTGCCTCTGGAGGATCTCTTGTATCATGCATTTGTAAAAATAATTAAATAAATAACTAAAACATCTCCAAAGTAGTCTCCTTTCCACTGCACAGAACCGGGAACCAAGACTGGACGTCTTTTGTCTACATCAAAGGCACAGCTGTTAGTGAAAGGTTCTTCCTCAAATGAAGCCAACAAACTCTTCAGATGATGATTCACCTGTTACAATCTGTTTCGTTATAAACTAATGAAAGTCAGCCTCTCAACAATCTCAACATGCTCAATGCATTGAAGCCCTTCTAGATACAAAGGTGGGAATAGTTTTCCTCTCAGATCATAGAGTAGGCCCTCTGATAGGGATTATATTGAGTTGCACGACAGACCATATTCTTCAGTTTGCTCCATCAAAATGTTGCTAGACTATAGGACAGCCATAGTTCTTATAACTCCATTTGTATATCTCTGCATTTGTCAACTCCAGTGAATGTTTAAGTTCCGGTAAGACCAGCTGACGCAACTGTTGTCCTCACTAGTAAATTTAAATTTCTGGGCTCTTGGCTTACTATGTTGGTGGAAGATGCACACCAACTTGACTCAATAACTTCCATTCCATCAACCTCAACATCAAATAAGTCAAAATCAGAATGTGGAGCTAATACACTGTCCCTCCACACCCAAGGAACTTGGATGAAATGGGAAAGATCATATCAGGTCAACCTGCTATAACTAAGAGCAGTCTTCAGTGTTAAAGAAAATTCGTCAGTATGCTGTCAGGGAAGATAATTCTGATCCAGATGAACAACTGGGTGGTAATGTTTTATATAAACAAACAGGGGAAATGGATCTTATATCCTCTACAAAGGCATTAAAGATCTGAAACTGGCCAACATGTAGAGCTATAGCATAGTTATCTTTTCACCCCTTCCCATTGCACAACTGTTTTCTAGGCATTCACTAGTTCCCAAATTATGCCACAGCAAATCACCTAGAAAGTCCAAAAACAATAACCAATGTTTTTTGTTAAAAAAAAAAACAACAACAAAAAAACACAGGCTTACCACATGGGTTCTCCTGATTTGCTGGTAATTCATATCTTGGTAAAGTAATTTTATGCTGCATTTATCACTACCACCTGATTCACTTTCTGATATTTTCAACTTTATTCCTGAAAATAAACAAAACTAACCTTTCTTCTTTCTCCTAATATTTTTGTCAATCATTATGTTAACTGAAACTCCAGTATCCAAAAAAGACCCATGTTTCAGTTGCCCAGTCTTAAAATATAATTCTTTACTCCCCTAAAACCTAGCCTCAAGGCTTAAGTCTTTTACAATATTACGGCATTAACATCTTATAGTCACCTCGCATTCAGTTTATAAGGTTTCCATTTGTTCCTTGCATTCTCCCAATGTTCCCATTCTTCTGATGCCCTAATATTTTATGTACAAAATGTTCCGATGTTCTAACATTTTATGTTCTATGTAATCGCCACTCACGACAGTTCTGTTACACTGTAAACCGGTATGATCTGTATTCTTTACAGGAATGTCGGTATATAAGAATTCTAAATAAATAAATAAATAATGCACTAATACATTTGCCTGCATTCTCCAACATAACTATTCCACTGTACAGACGTCACACAAAATCTGTTGCAAATTCATCATTCAAACAAGGGATTCTGTTACCCTAGCAATAGAATCCATACTAGTAAAAAAAAACAAAAAACAAAAAAAACAATTTGGCTATATGTCTTTTATTGCACAACTTAATTGCAGGATTCAAATTAGAAATACACATACAGTTCCCAAACTTGGCTTAAAGGTATAATTGTAGATTATACAAAAATGTACAGCAAAGCAATGTGATAAGGTAATGGCTAAGGCCAGAAGAGTGCTCTGGGCTGCAACGAAAGTGGTATAACCAGCAGGAAAAATGAGGTGTACAGGTCATTGGTGAGGCCTCTTCTGGAATATTATGTTTAGTTCTGGAGACCGTATCTTAAAAAGGATAGAGAAGGGATCGAAGCGGTCCAAATAATGGCAACCAAAATGGTGTGGGGTCTTCATCAAAAGCCATATGAGATGAGACTTAAGGACCTAAATATGTATACGCCGAAGGAGAGCGAGAAAACAGGGGGGGGGGGGCTTTGTATATTCATTCATATACTTGAAGGGTGTAATTAATTGCATGGGAATCTAGCCTTTTCCAATGGAAGGAAAGCTGTAGAACTAGGGGTCATATTTATGAAGCTCCAAGGGGATTAGACTCTGGAACAACATCAGGAAAGTTTTCTTCATGGAAAAGGGTGGTGGATGTAAAAAATGCCTTTCCGATAGAGGTAGTTTAGATGAGAACTGTAATGCAATTTAAAAAGAGCTTGGGAGAAACACAGAGAATCCCCGGTGGCTAAAGGATGGAAAAGAAGATAAAGAGGTAATCTGTGATGGGGTAACCTGCACAGAGCAGCAGTTACTGCCCTAACAGAAGGCATGGGGTAACCTGCAAGGAGTGGCAGTTACTATATACTGTCAGAATAAAAATAAATAAATTAAAAGAATAAATAAATAAAGTCTTTTTCTGCCATCATTTACTATGATAATTGTTATACCTTCATAATGCCCCCAGATTGCTTGAGGTGTTCAGAATGGCCAAGCTTGATCTTTTCTGCTTCCCCGAGCTCTTCTTTCTCAGGTTGTTCAGTGAACTTCTTTCTCAGGAGGCTCCTGAAAATAATTCTTTTTGTACGTTCTGTGTTTATATTAATTTACCCCTTCTGTGGAGAAGGATAACTGTGGGAGTTTTGGAAAGTCACTCAGCAGGAACTGCGGTTATTATAACTTTAACTGGCATGTTTAGCTTACCTTCGTGATTTATTGCTAGGTCAAACTGTTTTGGCTTTTAGGTGTCCACTGTATCTCAGCAGTTTCTTGTGAGAATATGACTTAGCCCTGAATTTATGGACTTGTGGTGTTGCTCTCTGTTGATAAAAACATAGCTCCCGTGTACTCTACCCTAGGGACCGGTTCTCTTTTTGACAACCACCTTGGGGATAGGTCCTGATGTCACATATGGGACAATATGGACTTGAAGGAATAGTGTGTTTGGGCAAGAAGTTCTTCAAAGACTTTTCAGTTAATAGTTAACCCCTCCTATGTTCCAGTCTGGGTTGCCTTATGAACCCAGAATCTAAATATAAATAGGGAACCCTCAGCAACTGGATTCAGCACTTGTGTGGCTTATTCATCCTGCATGTCGACAGAGAGGGTTCTTTGTAGACAGCAAGACGAATCAGACATACAGACTCACCCACCTTCCCAGGCAGTTGTCTCCTAAGCTGTGAAATAGACTGAAGGGACTCAGATAATGGTTGCATGAAAAGTCCTGCATATTCTCAGAAAAACCTTCTTGGTATTACTGAGCTCTGAGACATTTATCCAAGTCAGCACCATTATATATCACATTATCCACTTGAAGGCCTGTTTTATCTTGCTGTCTATGGAGAACCCCCATTACAGGTAAGCAATTATGCTTTACCATTTCAGATTACTTCTCACTAAATGATCCTAACCACAGACACTTCCAACCTGAGCTGAAAACATTACATCCAGTGTTCCTGGTGTCTTCAGGAGAAAAGGTTATACATGAACCTGCTGGAGTTATGTATGCTCTAAAAGCTACCAAGAATTAGGTATATGACAAAATTGCCCTTGTGCAAACAGTCATGTGGTCATATTCTTCCAGAACAAGCAGGGAGAAACAGGCTCCATCCTCCTGTTTTGGGAAACTGTCAAAGTGTGGAACTGGGCCATCTTGTTACACTCGCCGCCCGCAGCAGCCCTCGCGGTGCGGTCCTCTTACCTCTCTACACAAGTTTCGGGCTCCAGCTCCTCGTTGCTGGTGGTGGTGGGCCGCCAGTCCCTACCTTGGACTTCCGCCAGCACCTCCATCCCTACTCCGCTTCCTGGGACCTCCAGCCAGGATGCCTCCATCCGTCGGGCCTCTTCGTGGGGTTTGCAGAGAGACGCCGCTGGCGGCACCGCACCCCTCCCTAGGCGCGCGCGCATACCAGTGAAACCTTTAAAGGGCCCATGGCGAGAACCTGGCCGCGGACCCGGATGCTGATGTCAGTTCCCTCAGCGCTTAAATGCTCAGGCCTCGCACTGAAGCGTTGCCTTTGCAACAGGTCTCCTTGGCCTCCTATTCCAGGTTTCCTCATACTCGTTGCTTCTCCGTGAGCCTTGCTTAGTGTTCCTGTTTCTTCAAATTCCTGGTTCCTGTTCTGTTTTCGTCTCGTCTGTGTGCTGATTGACTTCCTGGTTCTGACCATCGCTATGCCTGACCTTGCCTGCCTTCTCCGAGCCTGCCCACTGCTATGTCTGACCTTGCCTGCCCACTGCTACGCCTGACCTTGCCTGCCTTCTCCGAGCCTGACCACTGCTACGCCTGATCTTGCCTGCCTTTTCCGAGCCTGAAAACTGTTACACCTGACTTTGTCTGCCTTCTCTGAGCCTGACCACTGCTACGCCTGATCTTGCCTGCCTTCTCCGAGCCTGAAAACTGTTACACCTGACTTTCTCTGCCTTCTCCAAGCCTGACCATTGCTACATCTGACCACGCCTGCCTTCTCCGCGCTTTGACCATTGCTACGTCCGACCACGCCTGCCTTCTCCGTGCCTTGACCATTGCTACGTCTGACTACGCCTGCCTTCTCCATGCCTTGACCATTGCTGCGAACGACTTTCTTGAGTCCAGAGTTCCACATTGCTTGCTACGCCTTCCAAGTGCCGCCAGCTTCCATTCAAGCTTGACAGTGACACTTTTGTGCCAATCCTCTGGACATGGACTAATAAGGCTTCGGCTTCCCTTTGCTCAGGCACCTTCAGTTCCTTCTTGTTCCTTGGTGCTTGAATTACTGTTCCATATCCCGTCCAGGATAGAACCACGCCATCTGCTGGCTGCTGCCTCTGGGCTGAACCATCTACTACCTGTACTTAACCATGAGGCCCGCCTAAGTCCTGCCAGCTCCAGCACCCGAAGGCTCAACCCGAGGGGAACGTGGGCTGGTATAGGTGAAGCTCCAGTGGCTTCTAGCTTCAGCCCACTCCGCCTGCTGACGGTGGGGACCCGTAAGCCCTCACCTACGGGTTGCGTCAACCCCACCTCAACCCAAGGATCCACCTCCTACGCAACACATCTTGCAGAGAATGGCCCTAAAAGCCATGTACCTGGCAAGAAGAGCAAACATCCTAGCATGCAGACTTGTTTATCATCTCTACCATGGTGAGCAGTCCCTGTGTGTGGAGCATACTCAAAGTAGACTTGTTTGCAACAAGAAGGTAACAGTCTTTTGCTCCAGGAGAAGATCTGAAGGCAGACTAACAGCACATGAGTCTTTTGCTCACATATTCTTCCATATCTCTGGTGGCAGAAACTTTATTTAAACTCGGAAGGGATCAGGGAACCATGATCATTATATCCCTTTTGGCTGAGGCAGATTTAGTTTCTACTCATTTGGGATTTAGCAAGCTGATAATTTCCTGAACTGTGCTCATGAAGAGCCAGTGTTTCGCTTGGGCTGTGTTCAGGGGTAGTGAACACCACCCAGAAGGGTGGCTCCAGGTGGAGAGAGACAGGGATGGCTGGAAACAGTGTCTGGGTCCAAGCTGGGTCAGGGCAGGCGGCAAGTAGCAGTGTAAAAGTCCAGGCTGGGTCAGGGCAGGCGGCAGGTAGCAGTGTCTGGGTCCAGGCTGGGTCAGGGCAGCTAGTAGAAAGACAAAGAGCCCAAAGGCCACACACACACGTACGGCAGAGCAGAGAGCCCGAAGGCCACACACACACATGCACGGTAGGGCAGAGGGCCCGAAGACCACACACGGACACAGGGCAGAGGGCCTGAAGGCCACACACGGACACACAGTAGAGCAGAGGGCCCGTAGGCCACACACGGACACAGGGCAGAGAGCCCGAAGGCCTCACACACACACGGCAGGGCAGAGGACCCAGAGGCCACACACGGACACAAAGCAGAGCAGAGGGCCCGTAGGCCACACATGGACACAGGGCAGAGAGCCCGAAGGCCTTACACACACACACTGCAGAGCAGAAGGCCCGTAGGCCACACACGGACACAGGGCAGAGAGCCCGAAGGCCTCACACACACAGACAGCAGGGCAGAGGGCCCGTAGGCCACACACGCACGGCAGGGCAGAGCAGGGCAGAAGGTCCGAAGACCATACACAGCACAAGGTAGAAGGCCCAAAGGCACACACAGCGCAAGGCAAGGTAGAAGGCCCAAAGGCACACACAGCGCAAGGCAAGGTAGAAGGCCCGAAGGCCGCGCAAGGCAAGGCAAAGCAAGACAAGGAAGAAGGCCGCGCAAGGCAAGACAAGGAAGAAGGCCTGAAGGCCGCACAAGGCAAAGGAAGAAGGCCCGAAGGCCACGCAAGGCTAGGCAAAGCAAGGTCCAAGGACCACATGCACAGCAAGCAAGGAAGGCTAGAGCAGGGAGCCCAGGCGAGCTCGATGCCGAAGCACCGAGGGAACTGTCAGGCAGGGTTATAAGGGAAAGCCCAGAACATAGAGTGGACAGGGGAGATGGACTGGGCCTGTCAGGAGAGCCAGCACTAGAGGGACCCCTGGTGGTGAGGCGGTTGCACAGCAGCCATAGCCGTAACAGCCAGTGTATCCCAATAGACAGTCTGTGGCCCTCAGAACTTGGATGTTACAAGACGTTACTCTGATAATATGTCTCATATTTCTGGCTTTTAGAAAAGAATCCATTGGGAAGCCTTATGACCTTAAATGGAGGAGGTTCACCATCTGGTCTGCCCTAGATTCTTTCTCTTGCTGTTCACAGAAAACACTTCAGTGCTTTGTACTTCTTTCAGAGTCTGGACAAAATCTGGGGCTCAGGTCTTGATCTAGCACAGCCTAAGCACCATAGTGGGTCAGAGGGAGGCCAGCTGATTTCATAACATAAGAACATACCATACTGGGTCAGACCAAGGGTCCATCAAGCCCAGCATCCTGTTTCCAACAGTGGCCAATCCAGGCCATAAGAACCTAGCAAGTACCCAAAAATTAAGTCTACTCCATGCTACTGTTGCTAGTAATAGCAGAGCTATTTTCTAAGTCAGCTTAATTAATAGCAGGTAATGGACTTCTCCTCCAAGAACTTATCCAATCCTTTTTTAAACATAGCTACACTAACTGCACTAACCACATCCTCTGGCAACAAATTTCAGAGTTTAATTGTGCGTTGAGTGAAAAAGATCTTTCTCCGATTAGTTTTAAATGTGCCACATGCTAACTTCATGGAGTGCCCCCTAGTCTTTCTATTATGCAAAAGAGTAAATAACTGATTCACATCTACCCGTTCTAGACCTCTCATGATTTTAAACACCTCTATCATATCCCCCCTTAGCCGTCTCTTCTCCAAGCTGAAAAGTCCTAACCTCTTTAGTCTTTCCTCATAGGGGAGCTGTTCCATTCCCTAGTATTACTACAGGTTGTGGTGTATTGGCAGAGGACAGCCACAAGGCATGGCTACCTTACCTTGTCTGGATTGTTACTGATGTCAGGCCAGTAGCCCCAGTATGTGCTTTGGTTGGAGCTAGTAATCATAAGCAGCTATCTGGAATTGATAACAGTGGAATGCACAATGACCAATCTGTGAGTGTATGGGGGGGGGGGGGGGGGGGGGCAGACCTAGAATGTTTTGCTTGTTCACTTGTAAGTGGAATTTTGATCCTGTAGAAGTTTGATACTAATATAATAAAAGCTGTGGCCTTGCTTCCTATTACCTGCAGATTTGAGTTGGCAAGAATTTATGTGCATTGGCTGATAAATATGTTAACCATCTTCAACTGCAGTCTCTTAAAACAAAGCATATTCTTATTTGATTTTGAAGTAAGAAATGGTAGAAATGTGAAAAAGTAATAGAAATAGCTTGATATGGCATATATGTTTTGAATGCTTGTATGTATGAGCTAATGTGTCACTGCAAAGAATATATATCATGAGAAATATCACAGATTTAAACTTTACATCTTTGACAGGCAGTATTAACTATCTTTAGGAATGAGCAATCAATCCAATGTTCATCCTTAAATCTTCCAGTTTATGCCCTTGGGTTATCAGATTTGACCTTGCTGGGACAGTTTTCTGGTCATATTAAATTCTAAGACAGCACTGCCAAAAAAAAAACCCCTTTGAAAATTAATCTCATTTCACGTGAAGAATTGACAGTTTTATTAGACATTTCAGACCGTATCAATATAATCAAGAGATTATTAAAGTAGATGCCTGTCTTGCTGTATCCAGTGACTTGTTTCCAATCAGTTGAGGATTGTTTAGAAGAGCTATATTATTACTTAATTCTATAAGAATGCAAAATGAGGATGAAAGTGTCATGAAGAGTGGGTGAGCTCGCTTCACTGATTTGCTGATGAAGAAAATAATGTCCTGTAAAGATGCGGCTGCTGATATTGCCAGAGAGAGATGCAGAATCAGAAGGGGCAGATGGATTAGCTGTGGCAGGATGTTTGCATTTACAAAGTTAAACATTCCATATCTTTAAAAGAGCTTTACTGTCTTCAGCTTGTTTGTGCATGTACTGTGCAACTGAAGTTGTACGAATAGCACTATTTATTGTAATATTGCTGAGTGGTGATATATACTAAGGTAATTACAGTTTTAAAAGCATTTGAACATTTTACTATTTTTATGTTTTGTAAATCTCATTCTTAAGTATAATACTTTAATTTATGTTTATATCTGCAGTATAGTAAGGGTCTAATCCAGAAACTAATCAAACCATCATCTCTGTATTGAATATATTTCTTCTTGCTTAGTTTGTCTGTTTGATCTAATCCATTTTTCCTGGAACCAAATGGAGTCAATATTTTTAAAGTAGGTGGGGAGTTGTCTGCAAAGGAGACGCACTAGAACAATTTACCATATATCAAATCAAATTTTCAAAATTATTAAAATTGTACTTACTTTGTTGCTCCTGATCAAGGCAAAGGAGACTTACTCAGGCATACATCATGTCCTGTTGAAGAGAATGCAAGACACAACTGTTTACTAGGGTTGGTACATATACATCACAGTATACATAAATGGCTACTAGTTAAGCTAAACTACATTTACAATAGCATCTTAGTGGGACAATTAAGTTTACAAATAACATTCATCACTAACATATGTGGGATTTGTGCAGCAAAAAAAATATGACATACTTTTCTGAAACCATGTAGTTTCTCTAAAGTCAATAATGATCAGGGTCTGACCTAGATGTAGCACAATAGCCATTCACAACAAAGCTTTAATTAAAGGAGCATTTTGCAAATATTATAAGGTCCCATCTTAACGTTTGAACTACCATGACAAGCACGAGCCGCTTTTGCTTACGACCCAAAGAATCCAGGGTGCAGCCCCTTCGTCCAGCTCCCCACTGTGATCTTTCTAGCAAGGGGGCCCACTCAAGACGTACCAATTTGGCCCCCCACGGCTTGTGCACCCGGCTAAAAGCTGTGACAAATATTTTTATTATACATGCATATCGCCAAATCCAAATGCCCAATCATCTCCAAAGTAATCAATATGGACAACCCCCACAAAACAAAAGACTTCTCAGACAAGCAGAGAAAAGATGAAGACACCCCACCTCACCTCACCTCGACAGATACAGAACACTACTCCACATATACAGAATAGACACTGACAAAGCCAAACATGAATTCTACTCAAAAAAAATTCACCAATACAACCCCAGAATCCTTTTCAATTTTGTTTCCAACCTGACCCAACCAAGCCACAACCCTCTAACAAAGGAAGGCTCCACGAAGGCTTGCGATGAACTCTCCCAATTCTTCACAGACAAAATATCAAAACTAATTCCAACCAACCCCCCAGCATGCCTGAAAAACCAAACCCCCACAACACTACTCCCCCCCACCTGGACCAAATTCGACCTCATAGCCTCAACAGAAGTCAAAAAGATTATACAAAAAATCAACCTAGCCGCCCACCCCCTAGACCCCATCCCAGTCAAAATCCTCAAGCTAATCCCTCAAATCATCACCAAACCTATAGCCAACATAATAAATACATCCCTCGAACAAGGCCTCTTTCCGAAAGCCCTCAAATGTGCCGTTATAAAACCCATTCTAAAAAAATCACAACTGAATCCCTCCGACCCTGCTAACTACAGACCCATCTCGAACCTTTCCTTCATTTCGAAGATCCTGGAAAAAATTGTCAACCATCAACTCTCGGAACATCTGGAAACACACAGAATCCTCTATCCCTCCCAACACGGATTCAGGAAATCACTCAGCACCAAAACGCTACTACCATCCCTCACAGACACCACCCTGAGAGATCTTGATGCCGGAAATTCCTACCTCCTGATACTACTGGACCTCTCTGCCGCCTTCAATACCATCAACCACAACTCTTTACTAACCCGGCTAACTGAAATCGGACTAGGCGATAACACCATAAAATGGTTTGAATCCCACTTATCTAATAGATCCTATAAAGTATGACTAAACAGTGAATCAAAACACTTCCCACTCCCTCATGGCATTCCACAAGGTTCTTCTCTCTCCTCCACCCTATTTAATATATGCATGCTCCCCCTCTGCAAACTCCTCTCTAGCCTCAATCTCCACTACTTTGTCTATGCCGATGATGTCCAGATACTACACCCCATGAAAGAAAACATACAACACACCCTACTTCTGTGGGACTCCTACTCAGCCCAAATAAAAAAACCTCCTTTCTCAACTACCCCTCACATTCAATCACAAAAAAACAAAAATACTATACATAACAAACAAGCACCTCACAAAAAACACACAAGACCCCACACCCACTCAACCAATCAGCCATTGTATCACTGAAGCAAAAGACGTAGGTATCACACTGGACTCTGAACTCAACCTAAAAAAACATATCAACGCAACAATAAGAGGGCTTCTTCAAGCTATTCAAGCTACAAGTCCTCAAGAAACTCAAGTCCCTCCTCTTCAATCAAGACTACAGGACAGTACTCCAATCCCTCTTATTCTCTAAACTGGGCTACTGCAACTTCCTCCTCCTCGAGCTCCCTTCATCCTCCCTCAAACCCTTTCATCTATTCCAAAATGCAGTAGCCAGATCCATAATGAACAGCAGTCGATCCTCCCACATCACACCCATCCTCAAAGACCTTCATTGGCTCCCCATAACCCACAGAATTCAATACAAAGCCCCAACCCTTCTACACAAATCCATCTACAATAATAATACGGAATGGCTAAAAGATGTCCTCCATCTCAATGACTCCCAAAGAAACCTCAGATCCAAGAGCACAGGCCTGCTAAACATACCCTCCGCAAAATAAGCACACCTCACCACAACCAGAGAACACACCATATCAATAGCTGGCCACTCATTATAGAACACACTTCCAGCACAACTCAGATTGGAACTCTCCACATAGTTTTTCAAAAAGAATCTAAAAACCTGGTTATTCCTAAAAGCCTACCAGCCCATATGTTAAACCCCAATTTTATGATACAATGCAATCCTCCCAATTCTATCCGGCCCCATCATACGCTCGCGTACCTAAGCTCCACCCTGTTCTCCTCCCTATGTTGTTAGTTTTATTTATTTTTTTTAGAGCTTTTTTATACCGACATTCATGATACAGATCATATCATATCAGTTTACAAGGAACAAGGGGGAAATAACATTAACATAAACAAAGATAGCGAAAAGTTACAATAAAACAGGGGTGCTCGAACTGGGAAGAAGAGTTATACTAGGTATCAACGCCTGAGTTACCTACTGTTAAAATGTAATTATTTTAGTTGTTAAATTACTCCTGTTTCATTGTTGCCCATTGTTAAAATGTAATTATATTAATTGTTACAATGTTGCCCACTGTTAAAATGTAATTATATTAATTGTTGAGTTGCTCCTGTTATAATGTAATAATAATAAGACACCTTAGTCTTACTATTCTCCACGTTAACATGTAAACCGATGTGATATACCCCAATGAATGTCGGTATATAAAAGCAAATAAATAATAAATAAAATAAATAAGTATGATTATTTTTTTGAACTACACAACTGATAAAGTAAATAAATAAGTATGATTATTTTTTTGAACTACACAACTGATAAAGTAAACATAGTTGCCATATCTAACACGTAACTAGCTAACATGTTCGATCTACCTGTCGCCAACAAATGTGGGCACACACATGCCATCAGATGAGGCACATGATAAATATCCAAAATGAAAAGAAAAGAGAAACAGAAAATCTTTTTATGCTTTGGGTGGATGGGTGGAGAATGTGCTGACTCCGCCGGAGGAAAGGAATGGCTGGAAATGATGGTCAGCGTTTTATCGGAGCTACGAAACCCATCGGGCGTGTGTCACACTCTGATGACATTGTACATGCTCTCTCGTCACCGCATCCCTGATCTGGGCTGTGCAGGCGCGTGGCCCCCACCACCCAGAACAGACGTCGTGGCAGGTTAGTGGCTCGCCCCCCGCAGCAGCCTTGCCGTTAACGTTGGGCCTTCGTGCACGGGGCACGAGCCCATAAAAAAACACTTCTTACAGACCGGGCCCATGGATTCATTGTGCCAGCAGAGACTTTCTTGTTTATTTGTTTATTTAAAACCCAATGATCCACCAATCTCAGCAGGTTACAACTAACATACAGGTTTATCAATGCATAATGAACAATATCACAAAACAAAATCAATCAATTATGCACCAAATTAATTTAACAAAAGCCATGTTACATTCTCAGGTAGGGAAAGCAGAACTGAAAAGATGGGCTTTAAGAAGTTTTCTAAATTGGGAAAAATCCTCAAGCAGTACACTCTAAAGTGCTGGGCCAGCTATGTCAAATATCCATTGCCTTGATTCAAATAGATGTGTTAAGGGAAGGAATTTCCAGCAGCAGCTTTGTTGAAGATTGGAGATGTCTTGCGTGCATGGATCAATGATTAGATACCAGGTGGAGCGAGATTATGAAGGGCATTAAAAACGAGTGTGAGAACTTTCAACTTTATTCTCTATGCAACCGGCAACCAGTGCACTTTTAACAATACTGGGGTTATATGATCTCGTGGGGGGGTATTAGAGATTAAACGCACCTCAGAATTTTGAAATAACCGAAAACTTTTATATCAGATGGGGGAATACCAAGGAACAGAGCATTACAGTAATTGACAGCATGAGGGATTGAGCTGCTGTTTGGAAATCGGTGTGACAAACGTTTAATAGATTGTCACAGCTGTACTTTGAAATAAGAGGCCTGAATAAGTGAGTCAGTATGAGCACAAAGTGTTACTGAGGAGTCCACCAGCACACCCAAGTCATGGGCTTGAGATTTAGGTGGAATGGAATGATTGTCAAAGATGACATTTTCAATATTGAGTGGCAGCTCCCAAGATAAGATAATCCTCGGTTGTGTCAATGTTCAAAGCTAATTTACTAACAGCCAATAATTTGATTTGAGACCTGCAGAAGGCCAGTTTTTGGAAGGCACCCTCCATGGTCGAAGAGATTGGAAAGAAGAATTGTATGGCATATGTGTATAATTTAAAAGAAATATCAAGATGAGAAAGAACTGCACATAGCAGAGTCAAGTAAATATCTGCTGGCTAAGGGTTTAAACAGGGTGTGCTATCAGGGATGGGTTCCCCTTTGGATCAATGAGGGTTTCACTAGGTATGTCCAAGCCCTTAATATATAAAGGATATGATAAAACTACTTTCCTAGCTCTTCACAGCTAGTATGGCTCTCCCTGCTAAAGTTCTATCCTGCTACTCCCACAGTCACTGGTTTGGGACCTGCTGGTCCTGACAGTATTCCTGGAACAATACCAGACTTATCTTACCATATCAGGATTTCCTTAAAAAAAAAAATGTTGGTCTTAGATAGTTAAAAACCAAAACCAGTAACATATGGGGCTAACCCCTAGCGGCCAGCTACATTGATGGTTTCAGTGGCAGCTCTGCTGACCTTATGGCATAGCCAACATTGGGCAAAACCCATTCTGATATTCAGTTCAGATCCTGTGTCTGTGAACTTCAAGTCCCCCTCACGAGATACTGGTCTGAAAAGTCTCAGAAAGATTCCATACTCGAGGCATTCTGCTTGTTCCTTTTCCCTATGCCTGATCCCTTTGGGGTTGACTCTTGGCCTTATCTTGTCCTCCTGAAGAATTAGCCCACTCATCATTGTGATTCATATATATGTGTGTGTGTGGGTATATATATATATATATATGCCTGCTGCTGGCGACTTTTTTCTTTCTTCTGCCAAAAGTACCCCCAACAAACAAAGGCCCCATGGGATTTTTTGTTGGTATATTATAATCTGCTGCAGTCCCTTCAAGATCCACAAGTAGCCCTTCTTGTAAGTCTTGGGATACTCTTTTGTGAATCTTGGGATTCTCTTTTGTGCGCTCTAAATCCCTCTGGATGCACTAACTACCTCATCCAGTTGAAATATGGCAGGTATTACTGCTGTGTCCAGTTTATCCAGTTTAAAAACAGTAATCATCATCATGTCACCCATCTCAGAGATGCAGGCTTGACTGATCTGTTCCATAAGTTCCAACAGCTATCATGCCCAGCTGTCATGCTCTTTTTTCCCATTCAATTATCCCTTTGAGATGCTCTGGTTTGCATGTCACCAAAAATTTGTGATCCCTTTTGGGGTGGCATAATGTTTTGAGGTGCAGCTTCATGGTGAGGGTACTGGACCATGATGTGCCAAAGACTATCACACTACAGACGTTGGGCTTGAGGTCATCAAGCCTCACCCCGTGAGCCTGTCTCCCTGGGGTGAAGAGCACCTATTGCCAAAGACTCAGGAGTGTTTTCCTCATATGCAGTAGGTGAAGAATTCAGCAGCAGCGAGGGGTGGCGGGCGGCGGGCATGATCATCCCAAAAACCCTCTTTGCTCTCCTTGGTATTCCCCTAGGTACATATTGATATAAATATTTGTATTTATTAAATCTTCCAGAGATGTAGGTGGTTCTGTTCAAGCCAGCTCATCTTTGATTTCCTTCCTTAATCCAAGATGAAATTGATACCACATGGGTTCCTCGCACCATCCCTCATTTGCTTGTAGTTAGTAGAAGTGGGCTATATAAGAGAGGACAGAATCTGCCCCTTGCCTATGTTGTATCAGATCTCTCTCTCTTCAGTGTGTTTCTGTAGTGGATTGGAGAACATGTTTTTAAATTCTTGGACAAATGCATCCCAGGCTATGTATGAATCTTGTTCCATCAAGGAGGTGGCCCATTTCAAGGCAACACCTGCAAGCAGCGTTCCTACTCAGTACATTTCATGATTTCTTTATTAAAGTATTCTGGGTATAGTTTGGAATGCAGTAGCTCTCGGTAGTGTCCCTTGTTTCTATCAAACCAATCTGTGGGTGAGGGACTGGATAATTCTTTCATATCACAGCCTCTAGCTGCCGACATTTCTGTACATAATGTTTGTGTGCAGCCTCTAGCTGCTGACTCTGAAAGACAACATTAGTACTTATGTATTTATTCACTTACAATGAAGACCTTTCAAGTTCAGGGTGATATGTTCCCGCGATGATAACCTGAAGTTAACCTTGCTACTATATTTTGATTTAACTGTAACTACACTTTAGTAAGGCCTATATAGAGAGCATTACAATAGAACACTACATTAGTGCTTCTAAAGTTAGTTTCAGCCAGAACATATTTAAGGTGCCTCACTAGACGGGTTACGACAGAATTGATTTGTGATCACAAGGAAAAAGATGTTACAGATAACTCCAAGATCACAGTCCTGCCTGAAAATGAATCTAATACATTAACATTGCAGCCTACCCATAAAACATCAGATTTTTTTTTTTTTTTTAAATTAAGAACTAAATTATCATGCATCCAACTTTCTGTCTTAGCAATGCATTCTGCCAGCCACAGTATTGCAATATGTGGATTATCCCAAGCAAGTAATATAGTTGGAAATCTACATCGATTTTCCAGCTTATCCCACATGAGTCTATTAATTTTCCTAATGGAAATAATATGCCTGACATGACCTCCTTTATCTGTGGTAAACTTCTCTAAGGACTTTGATTTTTAGTTTTTAGTTTATTTTTTTGTAAATTTTAGTGTTCAGTGCAACAAGAATAAAAATGGGATAAATCAATGAAAGAAAATGGCTTGCCTTTTTCTAGGTAAATAATATTTTTGTTCTTGTTGTAATAATAAACATGGATACATTTCCAGGAAAAATAAATTACAAACTGAAAATGAAGGTCCCTGGACATTAGGGATGTGCATTCGTTTCATTCGTTTAATTCGTTTCATACATTTCCCATTATATGCCAATTAGATGTGCATTCTTTTCATATGTTTCATACGTTTCATATTACATGCTTGTATAGGAAACGTATGAAATGGATGAAATGAATGCACATCCCTACTGGACATATATGGCTTTTCTTTGATAGTGGCTTCCCTTTTGCCACTTTCTGGTGCAGACCATCTTTGTGGAATAATCTTAAAATTGTTGACGAGTTGACATTTTCTCCAGAGATCTCTGTAGTTCTTGACCTTAGACCTCACGGTGACCTCCCGTAGCAGTTTCCTTAACCAACAGCTGCAAACTTTGGAGGGATAGGGATAGCAGCGGTGTCTTAGTGGTTCCAAACTGTTTCCATTTTACAGTGATGGACCTGATAGTGCCCCAAGGGACACAAGGCACATTTACATTTCCTTATAGTCTTTGCCCGATCTGTTCTTTTGGATAATGCTAGTCTGGAGTTCTTTCAGCAGCTCCTTGTTCGGCATGTTTTTACTTTTGCTTCAAATTCTCTTCATTTAATGGAAACAGCTTGATTCTTCAGCCAGGAGTATTCAGATCAGCTCAGTTGCTGGGATTGGAATCCGGTGTGCCCTGTTTAATCTGTTATGGACCTTGTTGAGGTGGGTGAGGGATTTTTTTGAACTGACGCTAATTTGGGTTTGCTGTGACAGAGTGTGAAGACGTATGGAGTCCAGACTTAATGTACTTTTATTGTAATTGTTTAGAATATGTCTATAATTATTTAAGTATGAAAGTGTAGAGGATTTTGTGTACATCAATGAAACAAGCTCCTACTTTAATACAATTTGATTTGTATTTTTAGATAGAATGTGAAAAATGTAAAAGGCTGTGAAGACTTGTACAAGACACTGTAGTTTGAATGGTGGTAAAACATGGGGGGAGGACGCTGCTGAGTGTTGGATTAAGTATGGGAACTTGTTTGCATATGTACCCAGGCTAGTAGAGAAGAAAAAAGCTAAGTAGGATAAGGAGTGGTAATCCTACAAGTGTCTGTTGCTGCCAGCTGGGATATACCATTAGCAGAGTAGATCAGAATAAAGGGACAGACTGGGAGAACCAATTGATCTTTATCTATCATCTGTAAGAAGGAAGAGAGCTTAATTAACAGCACTGGACAATGAAATCTTTATTTAGCCACAGAACTAGAATAGCATGGGCTCTGTCAGTATAAATTCTCAATGCTGTTCACTAGTGTGCCTGTGCTTAGTTTTGTAGAAACCAGTTCAAGGTGATTTGAGGAAAAATCTGTTTCCATATTAATGTATTCTTTATCATACCAATGTGGGTATGAATTAATGTCTTTCAGGTGCATTGGGGGGAGGGAATTAGCTTTCATTCAGATACAGAATTTACTTCACAGCCACATCTGGGGTGTAAAATCTTGCCTCATGGTCTCATACTTCATATGCTTAGAAATCTATTTTGACAGCTTCCCAAGCAGAGAGAGGTAAGAAGGAACACTATCGTTTATTTATTGAAACATTTCTTTCTCACAATAACAGAAATGCTCAAAATGAGATACAAACCCCATTGAGGAGATAAAAATTACGAATGATACCAATAAAAAAAAAACCCCCAATACAAATTATTTAAAAATAAAATCAATACAGATAAAATTAATTGTATAAACCTCCCCCACTAAAGTATATAGGCTCCATAAAGGAGTCTTTGCCACTCAAATATCGAAGAAAAAGAATTAACTTCAGCAATATCAGCCTATATTATAAATACATGCCCAACAGGAAAAATAACAATTGCAAATGATAACAATCATATAGAAAGTATAAAAAAAAAATACAAATAATAAAAACAAGTATAAAATATATGCACTAACCAAACTCCCCTATTAGAATACTTACCCTCTCCAGCAATTCTCCTACTCCTTTCCCTTCCAGGCCAATAGCACTCACCAGAAGCAGCAAGGGCTGCTGAAGCTCTGTCCTCACATTCCTCTTCCTAAGCGCCCACAACCAGTCACTCACACACCCCCAATTAGACCCCATGCCCAGTCTTGGTCTCTTTCACACCAGTCATCTTCCTGACCAGTCTCTCTCTCTCTCACAAAGAAACACATCACCTCCCTGACCAGTCTCTCTCTCAATCACACTCATGCTGTCTCATATACAAGCTCTCAATCACACACAAATGTTCTCCTACCTATTCACTTCAGCTCTCACCCAGGCACCGATTCACACCCACAAGCTCTCACCCAAGCACCCATTCACACCCACACACACAAGCTTCCATTCACACCCACACACACGCTCTCACCCAAGCACCCATTCACACCAGCTCTCACCCTGGCACCCATTCACACACACAAGCTCTCACCCATTCTCACCCACAGACACAAGCTGTCACCCATGCACCCATTCACACCCACAGACACAAGCTCTCCCTTAGGCACCCATTCACACCCACAGACACAAGCTCTCACTAATGCATCCATTCACACACAGGCACACAAGCTCTCACCAATGCATCTATTCACACACAGGCACACAAGCTCTCACCCAGGCACTCATTCACACCCACAAGCTCTCACCCAGGCACCCATTCACACCTAGACACACAAACGCTCACCAAAAACTACTTCTTCCTTCATTGCAGGGATGGACTCCAATTCTTCTACGGCTTTACTCCGGCGGGCCTTATTTTTTTGCCGCCACAGGGATGGGCTCCCGTGGTGGCCTCAGTCGGATTTCCTCTTCACCGCCACAGGGATGGGCTCCCGTAGCGGCCTTGCTTGGTCGGGGTCGGGTTTTCCTCTTTACTGCCTCCGGGATGGGCTCCCGTGGTCGGGGTCGTGTTTTCCTCTTCACCGCCTCCGGGATGGGCTCCCGTGGTCGGGGTTGGGTTTTCCTCTTCACTACCACCGGGATGGGCTCCCGTGGCAGCCTTGCTTCATTGGGGTTTGACACTGCCATTCCTCCCACCCCACCCCCAGACTATGTGATGTCTGCTTCACAGGCCACTCAAAGGCTTCCTTCCTTCTTCCTACTCCACTGGCAGGTAGAAGGGAGGAGGCTTCCAATTGGCCTGCACGGGGGCAGGCAAAATGAAGGAGGCTTCCCATTGGGCAGTGGGGGTAGGAAGAAACGAGGCTTCCAATTGGCCCACGGGGGCTGGAAAAAGGGAGAAGGAAAGTACAATGGGGCAGTGGGACGCCGGGAGACATGGCACACCTGCCAGTGTTTGGCGACACACCGGTTGAGAAGCGCTGTGTAGCTGAATAAAAATATTATTGTAAGAATGTCGGTATATAAAAATAAAAAATAAAATAAAATAAATAATATATATTGTTGATATAAATAGATTATTCTGAAAATTCATGGTTAGAAGTCTTAAAATAAAACTTTAGAAACCAGACATAAGCCATCCTAAAACTCAAACATTCTATCAATAGTTCCTATGGAAACTGGTAGGATTCTGCTGCTTCTGTCAGCATCAGCTGATTATACTGCAGTCAGACCAGGACTTTATCTAAAATCCTAGCTCAGAAATGAAAGGCAATGAATCAGTTTCCATAACTAACAAACATGAACTGCCTACACACCATTAATACTTCAGTTTTGATATATTACTTTTCAGTATAGAGCACTTTTGAAATAAAACTTTATTCTAGATAATCGCACAAAAGAAAAACACATTGAAATACTGTTAAGTTGTAAGTAGTCAAAACAGTAGGGAGGTGATGTGCGATTAGATCACTGAACTGTGAGTTATCAGAAATAAGACTCAAACTGAAGTCCTGCCTCAGTAAACCTCTAGGCGAACTTGGGCAACCTGTGGTATCTCCAGGAACTTCTTTACCTAGCTGTAATTAGGTAATAATATTCATAAGAGCAATAAGGTTTGCCTCCATCTTGTCTAATTGCTTCCAGCAGATAGCTCTGGTGACTCCCGCTCAGTAGTGTTTCCCCTGTATTGGAGTCCCTCAGGTTTTATTTTTGTCACTTGGTTTTTTCAACAACTTTCTTAAACCTCTAGCTATGATTATTAGTTGGTATAACATCGGCTTCCATATGTACACCTATGACGTGCAATTATATGCTTCTTTTGGGCCTGATATCAAGAAAACAGTAGCTAATTTTTTTATATATATTGCTTAATCAATGAAGGTAGGCCTAAGCGGTTTACAAATTAAACATACATAATAAAAATCAAATTAACATGAAAATAAAATACTCATACAATGCTTTAAAATACAAGAATAAAAACAGAGGAGAGGATAGGCAAGGAGGAAGGTGCAGGGAAGAAAAGTTATTTGTAAGTGAGCGTAAATAAGTGAGTTTTTAAATGTTTCTTGAAATCCTTATTGTTGGATAATAATCTGAGATTGTCAGGAAGGGAGTTCCACAGTGAAGGGCCTGCAACAGAGAAAGCTCGACATCTGGTAAGATCTAGTCTAGTCAGACGTACAGTTGGTACCTCAAGTAGACATTTGTTGGAGTAATGTAATTGTGGCAAGGGTTGATAAAGCCAGAGGAGGGTGCACTGCCAGATAGTTGAGGGGTTGTAGATTAAGTTATAGATAAGACAAAGAACATATTGAACCCTTAGGGAAATGGGAAGCCAGCGGAAAGAGGATCGAACAGGAGAAATGCGATCTCTAATTTTAGATTCAGAAAGAAATCGGGCTGCAGCGTTTTATACTAATTGTAGAGAGCGAAAAGAAGAAACAGGTAGGCCTAAAAGTAGGCCATTACAGTAATCGAAAACAGAAAATATTAGTGCTTGAACAGGGGCGGCTAAAGGCAATCTGCTACCTGAGGAGAAGGATGAAATGGCGCCACACCCCCTCCCCCCCACACACACATGGCCCACTGCAGGTGAAATCACCGAGGACCAGGGCAGATGGGAAGGTAATGGAAGGTGAACGACTTGCCCAAGGTCACAAGGAATGGCAATAGGATTTGAACCCTGGCTTCTCTTGTTTGCAGCTCATTGCTCTAAACACTCATTTTTTGGTAGGTAAACACAAAGAAATAGATGCCTGGATCTTTTCCAACACTTTATTGATGCAGAGACGTGTCAAATAAAATCGCCCGACTCAGGCCGAGTTTCGCAGCTTTATAGCCGCTGCCTCAGGGGCTCCACTCTTCTAATCAGTAAGCTGTTTCATCCAATCAATTAGTATGCCAGCAATACAAGATCAACTTGTATACGAAATTTCCAAATGCGATAGAAGTGGAGACGGTAGTATGCTATGCTGCATCGCATTTGGAAATTTCGTATACAAGTTGATCTTGTATTGCTGGCATACTAATTGATTGGATGAAACAGCTTACTGATTAGAAGAGTGGAGCCCCTGAGGCAGCGGCTATAAAGCTGCGAAACTCGGCCTGAGTCGGGCGATTTTATTTGACACGTCTCTGCATCAATAAAGTGTTGGAAAAGATCCAGGCATCTATTTCTTTGTGTTTACCTGCCGGTATCATAGATCGCCTACATCTGTGTTTTCTTGGACCACTCAGTTTTTGGGCCTGTTATTTTTGTTCTCAGTCTTCAGCGTCCGCACTAGGGGCGCCGAAGAAATATTTAATGGGGCAGGGTGGCCTTTGGCCACCCCACCTCCTGGGTCTAGAAATAGGACTTCTCCATTCCCTATTGCCTGCCTCCCACCCTTCTCCAGGATCTGCCCCCTGGTGGTGTGAGAAGTTGGTGAATGGTGGGAGTCTGTGTGTGTGACATGCTCTCTCTTACGGCTGATACAAGGGTATTAGATGCCCTAGACAAACATTACAGCCTTTCATTCCCCCTTCCCTCCCCTCCCCATATAATTAAAACGTATTCATTCTTTTTCATTTTAACATTTACTAACTTTCCCAACCTAAAAAGGCAGATTGCATATGGGAAAGTAGACATTCAAAGTACAATCTTCTCAAGTAAAAAATATCGTTTACAACATAATATATATTGTATAGGTATACACTGCAAAAAAACACATTTTAAATAATAATATTTAATAGACTTAATAAACTACCTTTCTCATAGCAATCAAGGAGGTTTACTGGATCCAATATGGTATTAGGCCTATGGTAAAGTGCACTAGGTGTGGACTTGGCCCATAGAAAGCCAGGAATAAACTGAACTACAATTCCAATATAGTAAGCCTTCCATATCATAACTGTCAGCACTCAACCTATGAAAAAGCCCTACTGCAAATATTACATCAGGCCCTAAACACCAATACACCTCCTATTAGGAAAACAGATTAAAGCCAGGTTGTTGTAAATCCCTACACAGAAACTACATGCTAGCAGATTAACTAAAGCCTCAATCACACAAGTAGAAAACAGATAGACTTTCATCAAATACAGAATAAAGAGATCATAAAATATAGCTTGAAGCATGCAAACAAAAATTGAACTGGAAATCACAAGAAGTCAGACCCTGTAATCAATGCAAACACATTCAAGAAATATAAAACATGAAACATTCCAATAAAAACAATGTCAAATCTGCTGATAAATTCAGCCAATTAAAAACACCTATAAAAATGTTTAAAATATTACCAAACAATAAAATATTTCAAAACAGTGGATACATCACATCCAATAATTAAAACTAACAAGGATAAAAAAAAAAATTCTCCCACTCTCCATTCCTGGGAACTTTAGATTTCCAGTCCTCCTGAGTGTCGTAGATTGGAGGAGGGTTAACAAACTTTAATCTCTCACACACAAATATACTCTCATACACACACACACACACGCACACGTGTGCAGGCACTCTCCCTCAGACACACACATACACCCTCTCATAAATATACATACACACACCCCACAACCCTCTCATACACATACACACAAGCAGACTGCCTCACACACAACACAAACACTATTGATAGAATGTTTGAACTTTAGGATGGCTTCTGTCTGGTTTCTAAAGTTTTATTTTGAGACTTCTAACCATGAATTTTCAGAATAATCTATTTATATCAACAAATATATATTAGGAGAATATTTTTTTTTCAGCTGCCAGACACACACAAGCAGGCTGCCTCACACACAACGCACACTCAAATTGTGCCTTTTCCCATTCTTCCACCGCCACCAACCTGGGCTGTGGCGGCGGCCCATGGCCTCCTTTGCCTTTTCTTTGACCACCACTGGCTTGGGTTCCGGTGGCGGCTCGCAGCTTCTTTTTTCCTCTCGGTCGTCACTCTCCCAGGTTCCGGTGGTGACACTTGGGCTTCTCTTCCATTTCTTCAGGCAGCGCTGTGGTTAGGCAGTTTGGCGCCTATGGCCAAGTGAAAATCTGCGCCCTCCCCCTTTACACAAGACCTGACACCACGAGTGAGAGATTCTTTTACTGCAATGCCCATGGCCAGTGCAAGGGTATTAGAGGCCCTAGGAAAACTTTACAGCCTTATACCCCCCACCCCATCACACCCTCCTCACACACAATTACAAATTATGCATTTATAATAGCAGAATTTACATGAAAAAGAACATTCAAAGCACAGTCTTCTGAGGTAAAAATATCACAATATGCATACTATATTTACATGCACTACATATAAACCCAAAAAAACCTGCAAAAAAGCAAGAGAAGCTTGGAATCTATATGGTATTAGGCTTGGGTATGGGCATGACTCTCAGAGCCACGAGGAAAAACAATGGCTATATAAAAATAGCACTAACTGCCAGCACTCAAACAGCAACAACCCTACTTATGAAAGTTAATACTACAAATATTACACCGAGCCTAAAATAGTAATACACCCCCTATTTGGGAAACAGAACAAGCCAAGCTGCTCTAGATCCCTACATAGAAACTACACACTAAAGGAATAATTCACTTGTCACACAAGCAAAACTCACAGACCCTCAAATACAGAATAAAGAGGCTATACAGTAAAAATAGAAATATACAGATAAAAATTGAACTGGAAACTGCATGCCAAATTCTGTATGCACTGCAACAATGTAAAAAGAGAAACATTACCATTCCTCATAAAACAAAATTGGTAAAACCATACCAATAAAATAATTCAAAACAATTAATTAATAGTATAATTCAATAATTAAAAACTCATATAAAAATCTTCCAAACATCAATAAAATAATTCAAAACAGACACATCAAATAACACCCAACATTGAAAATAAGGACTTTAAAAAGTTCCCATTATCCATACCTTGGAACTTTTGATTTCCAGATGCCCTGAAATTGTCATGGATTAGCAAGCAGAGAGTAACTGGGTAGTTGTGCACGCACATGCTCCCTCTCATACACACACATGCTCTCTGTCACTCCCCGACACACAAGCATACATGTTCTCTCTCTCCCACATATATGCTCTCACTCTTCCATACACATGCTTACATGCTCTCACTGTCCCACACACAAGCACACGTTCTCACTGTCCCACACACAAGCACACATGTTCTCTCTCTCCCACATATATGCTCTCACTCTTCCATACACATGCATACATGCTCTCACTGTCCCACACACAAGCACACATGTTCTCACTGTCCCACACACAAGCACACATGTTCTCACTGTCCCACACACAAGCACACGTTCTCACTGTCCCACACATATGCTTTCTCTGACTCGCTTTCTCCTTGACCTAGCAGGCAGCAGTAGTCTCCTTCAGCCCCCATAGCCAAGGGAATGATCACGGTGCCGTGCCAGCATTAGACTACTTCTGGCAGGGGCGCTCCTCCTTCTCCGAAGCAGTGAAGCCCCGTCAAAATTGTCGGCATGGTAAGCGCGGCCTTAGTAAATGGAAAAGCAACGCGGCCCCACCAGAATCAGCAGCATTGCTAGTGGGGCCGCGCTGCTTTTCCACTTACTAAGGCTGTGCTTACCTCGCCAACACCTTTTATGGGCCAGCGCTGCTTTTCTCTTCCATTTCTTCAGCCACCGTCGGCTTGGGCACCAGCAGCGGGCCCTCCCATTTCTTCAGCCACTGCCGGCTTGGACTCCAGCAGTGGTTCACGGCACCTCTTTCATTCTTCAGCTGCTTCCAGCCAGGATGGGCTCTGCCGTGGCCTTGCAGGCTTCTCTTCCGGCCCTGCACAGCTGTCTTCCGGCCATGGCAGGATGGCTCTGCTGTGGCCCCCAGGTTTCTCTTCAGGCCGCAGCGCCAGCAGCCCCTCATCTTCTCTTCCGCAGGAAGTAAAAAAAAAAAAAATGGCATAATAAAGTCCGGGTGAGGCGGCTGTGGCAGGAAGGTTTCAGGGGCAATTTTGCCACCTCAAAACCTTGCCGCCTGATGCGGCTGCCTCACCCTGCCTCATTATAGAACCATCCCTGTGCTTGAAGAACTAAACGGAAGTCGTAAAATAGCAAAGCTTTTAGATTTTTTAAGAGGTGAATTTTGAAAAAGGGGTTTTTTACCTCAGCGAAGATGTGGTGGGTCATTGATAATTCAGAGTCAAGTGAAACATCAGATTGTCTCAAAACATTCTGGGATTGTCAAGGGAAAACAGATTGTGACTTAATCCAGTAAAATCTGAGGACATTTTGATTGGTCCCCTGATTACAACTTTGTTGACTGCTGATATTCAGTTTTACTTGGTAGCGTTGGCAGTTCTATTCCAAAGGGAGGTTCAGAACCTGCGGTTTTTCCTAGATCAAAGTTTGAATCTAGAACTGTACATGATTAAAGGTATGCAGAAATGCATTTTTCCAGCTATGAATACTTTAAGAAGGTAAAACATTGGTTTGATACAATGGCTTTTTCTTGATCCAGACCTTAGTCACTATTCGTCTGGACTACTGCAACTACCTTTATGTGGAATTATTCCATAATGTTTTAAATTGGTTGCAACAGCTCATCTATTGACTGAGAGTAATATTAGAGATCATATTTAACTTTCTTTTAAAGAGTTACATTGGCTGCAAATCAGCTGGAGAGTAAAATTTAAAGTGTTTGTCTGGTGTTTAAGGTACCGAATGAGATGGGACCAGCTGCTACACTCCTGAGGTGAAATTTTATTCACTGTTCCTTCTTTTAAAGATATCAAGCTTTGATTTTCCAGCATAGATCCTTTACTCTGGAACCAATTTCCCGAAAAGTTATGATTTATTAAGGAGCTTCTTGCTTTTAGAAAACAGTTGTTTTTCAATGCAGGCATTCCAGCCAAGTGTGTTTTAAACCTCTTTTGCCACTGACTTTCCAGAAGGTAGCTGGTATCTATATTTCATGTTATTTTGCAAGCTGATATTGTTGACGTTTATTTGTTTGGTATATTTGAATATGTTAGATCACATTTTGAAGTAAAGGTGGATTTTTAAATGTATTTTTCTGGATTGTCTGCCATTTTAATTATTGGGTATTATGAGATGTCTGCTGTTTTGAAATATTTTATTGATATTTGGACATGTTTTAATAATTTTTATGAGTTTTTAATTGTTGGATATTATTCTGTTCAGCAGCTGTTTTTAGTATAGCTTTACAGTTATTTCTATGTGGGGCTCTGTAGCAGCTTGGCTTATTCTGTTTTCCCAATAGGAAACATATTAGTGTTTAGGGCCTGGTTTAATACTTGTATTTCAAGAATGAACTATACAAGTAGGCGGGACCATGGTATCCCACCAGTTTCTCCACATCCCTGATTGTCCAGTTGCCCTTATCGGATGGGACCTGCTGTGTAAACTACAGGCCACACTGGGTTGTTACTGTTTGAGTGTGTTCCATAATACAGGTGTAACTTTGTGCGGGTTAGTTTGTGTGCGTTATTGAAAATCCTGAGAGTCTGTTAGGTGCTATATTTCTCTTTCCATTTCTCCAGGTTCGCACTGCATACAGAGTGGCTTTTTTGGTTTTCCATTCCAGTTTCTGTCTCCATATTTATAATTTGTGGTTTTTCTGTACTTGGTGAAGGTCAGTTCTGGGTGTGTGACCAAGCTGAGGTATTTTACTAGCGTGTAGGCATTTGTATCACTCTTATTTGTTGTGTTTTCTCAATAGGATATGCATTAGTGGTAAATTACTATCTTTTCATAAGGAAGGCAAATGTGCCTGGTAGTAAAGGGAGTTTGTTTTGCTTTTACTGAGATGTCATCAGAACCAGAATATCTTTTTTGTTTGGCGAGTTGTACAGGGTAATGCCCTAGATCTGCTCTGCACTCGTTGCTGGGCATTGAGGGGATTCCTGAGGATGCAGAGTGCATGTTTACATTTAGCCTCATGATGGTCACATGTTCAGTGTGTCATGCATGTGAGAGCCATCTGTCAGGTGTGTCCCGGACAAAAAAAGGTTGAGAACCACTGAGCTAGCATATAGTCTGTTGGCACATATATATGTCAAGTACTGTTACTCTGTACATTATAAGAATCAAAAATCTAATTCTATACTTGGTAGGTTGAAACAGGAGAATAAAATATGCAGGTGTGGCTATTGCTTCCTCTGTTGAGAAATTTTGCATACAGGTAGGGTCAAATTCAAGCAAGCTATTGTGTATATCGGGAATGACGACTCCAGCACTGGAATTCACAAGTGAATCTAGCTTTCAGGGTAGCCAAACTATGCAATTTAAACTGTTCCTTAAACCATATACATGCAGATATGTCTAATGAATATTTATTGTGACTATCTTGAAATCTAGGATTTGACGGTGGGGGGTGAAGAGGAATTGAATTCAGATGATAACCAGCACAGGCCCTGACTTTCACAGTCTGGGGTACTGATATGCAGTCATAAGGGAAAAAACACAGGACTGCTTCTACGGTCAGGTTGTTAAGCAATGCACGACAAGCAGCACTGTCCTGAATTTTCAAAAAGGCTCATCACCCAGTAAAAGAGAAACATGGAGGTAGTCTGCACAACACGGCAAATACTATCATAAGAAGCTTGCTGGGCAGACTGGATGGACCATTTGGTCCTTTTCTGCCATCATTACTATGTTACTATATTTGTGTCCTTGGAAGACTCTTTATTTGGATTTCTAACCCACTTTTCCAATATAGCTCAAGACAGTTAACAATCAGACTAAATACAACTCAGAAGCAGTCAAGACAGTCATACAACTGATACAAACAAAAATATAATCTAGTAAAATCTTCTTTAATAAACCCAAGATCAAATAAATTAATTAACTAAACATTACAAACCTATCTAGCTGAGATGTAAAAATTAAATGTCTAAAATATGTCCCCTAAGATATCTCATATGAAAGAGATAAAAATGAACCCATGTGATCATAAAACCATATAATTAATTTAGAAAACCAGTAAAAACAGAACAAGGCTTAAATAGCTAACAGTAAGAAGTGCCAAGCTGGGTTAGACCAAGGTCCATCGAGCCCAGCATTCTGTCTCCAGCAGTGGCCAGTCCGGGTCACAAGTATCCATCAGATCCCCAATGGTTGATCTATTTCTTCTATCTCACTTCCAGGGGTAAACATTGACTTTCTCAAATTTACCTGGCTAATAACTGTTTATGGATTTTTCCTTCAGGAACTTATCCAATCCTCTTTTGAGCTCCACTATATCAGTTGCTTTGATCACGTCCTCCAGCAACAGATTCCATAGCTTGATTGTGCGCTGAGTGAAAAAAATACTTTCTGTGATTTGTTTTAAATCTGACAGTTGCTAGTTTCATGGAGTGTCCCCTGGTCCTAGTGATGTTGGAAAGGGCAAATAACTGTTCTTTATTTACCTATTCCATTCCACTCATGATTTTATAAATTTCAATCATTTCCCCTCTGGCATCTCTTTTCCAAGCCAAAGATCCCTAATCTGTTTAACTGTTCTCTATTAAGGAACTTTTTTATCCCCTTTATCATTTTTGTCTCCTTTTTCTGTTCCTTTTCTGTATCTGCTTTGTCTTTTTATGAGATAGGGTGACCAGAACTGCACACAATACTCAAGGAGTGGTTGCACTGTGAATCTATACAAGGGCATTGTACTATTTTCAATTTTGTTCTGTATTTCTTTCTAAATAATTCCTAACATTCTATTTACTTTTTGACTGCTGCTGCACAATAAGCTGAAGATTTCAATGTATTGTCCACAAGGATTCCAAGATCATTTTCCTGGGCGGTGACTCCTAATATGGAATCCAGCATCGTGTACCTGTAGTTGGGATTATTTTTCACTATGTGGGTTACTTTACATTAAATTTCATCTGCCATTTAGAAGCCTAGTCTCAAGATCCTCTCATAGTTCTTCACAATCCGCTGCTTTTTTAACAACTGAAAATTTTGCATCAGCTGCAAATTTGGTCACCTCACTAGTTCCGTTCTCTATATCATTTAGACTTCTTGGCATTCCACTAACGACCTATGTTTATTTGGAAAACTGTGACAAACCAAATTGAAAGAACCAAAGCGCCTGTCTTATCAATCAAAACTAACACAACAAAAAGACTCGGTCTGTTATTTCTTCATGCTGTGATCATCGACTATTAAAGAAAATTGGGTTAAATCGAATGAATAGAATTAATAGAATGGTACCGCATCAGCAAGCCAGACAACGGCAGTGTGACAACTTGCCGTCCGAACCACTCGTCATTTGCAGTGAGATGTTTTTTATAGTCCCAGAAATTTAAAGTTTATAAGAAGATCCGTTCAAAATAAACTCCATCTGTTCCCCGAAGTAAAGTTGAAGAAATGAGCCCGACCGTGGAACCCGATGGACCGTGGAACCCGATGGTTTGAATTCGGCATTAGAACTCCAAGTGTTTCTATGAATGTGCGGTAGTTCACATGCCATTACAGCAACAATATGTCAACAGATAAATTCCTGTCGTGTAGCCAGATGGACTCAGAACAAGTGGGTATAGTGTGCTCGTGCCAGCAGTTGGAGACTGATCTGACGTCAGCATGGGTACATATACCCCCACAGGAAGTGAAGCTCTTCAGTAATTTCCGTCTCCAAAGCAGTTTGGAGAGCCTGCACGCTCGCTGAGCGTGTTTCCAATCTACTTTCTATTTTCTACTTCTACTTACTAAAACTTCAGACGCGTCTTCGGTCCTTGATGGGAGCCAGTCGGCCCACAGCTTGGGATTACCTGCAGGTTCTCTGTCTCATGGCATCCACCCTGGAAGTGGTACCCTGGGCAAGGGCCCATATGAGACCTCTACAACGCTCCCTGCTCTCTCGATGGAGCCCCCGCTTCCGGCATTACTCCATGCATCTACCTCTTCCGGCCAGAGTGCGGACTCAGCTACGGTGGTGGTTGCAGTCCAACCACACGAGCAGGGGGTCAAGGATGTCCTCCCCCACGTGGACTCTGCTCACCACAGATGCCAGCCTGAGTGGATGGGGAGCACACTGCGAAGAACTCACCGCACAAGGCCGGTGGAGCAGGGAAGAGTCGGGGTGGAACATCAACCGACTAGAGGCACGGACAGTCCGGTTAGCCTGCATGCGATTTGCTCACAGACTGAGGAACAGAGCAGTCAGAGTGATGTCAGACAATGCCACCATGGTGGTATACATCAACCGACAGGGCGGAACCAGAAGCCAACAGGTGTCCCTCGAGATTTCCCCGCTGATGGCTTGGGCAGAGGCGAATCTTCAGGACATCTCCGCCGTCCACATTGCCGGAAGGGACAACACCACGGCAGACTTCCTCAGCAGAGAAAGTCTAAATCCGGGGGAATGGCAGCTGTCTCCCACAGCCTTCCAGATGATTGTGGATCACGGGGGGATTCCGGACATGGACCTACTAGCGGACAGGTCCAATGCTCAAGTACCTAGATACTTCAGCCGCAAGCGAGATCCGTTCTCTCAAGGGATCGACGCCCTGGTTCAGCCATGGCCTCCAGGGGCCGTGCTATACGCCTTTCCTCCGTGGCCCCTGCTGGGCACCCTTATCCACAAGATTCAGAAGTACCGGGGCCTAGTTCTTCTAGTGGCACCAGACTGGCCAAGAAGACCCTGGTATGCGGACATGAGAAGACTACTGGCAGGGGAGCCCCTTCCCCTGCGTCCGCTCAGGGACCTGCTACGTCAAGGTCCCATCCTTCACGAGGATCCGGCTCAATTCTCTCTTACGGTCTGGCTATTGAGAGGGCTAGACTGAAGAAAAGAGGTTACTCGGAGCCAGTGATAGATACACTCCTCCGAGCTCGCAAGTTCATCCCTCACCTACGTAAGGATCTGGAGAGTGTTTGAAGCCTGGTGCGACACTCATGGCACCAATCCACATGCGACTGCTATCCCTATTGTTTTGGATTTCCTGCAGGATGGACTTCAGAAGGGTCTCTCCCTCAGCTCCATCAAGGTTCAGGTGGCTGCGCTGTCTTGCTATGGTCCCAGGAGGGATGGCAAGACCATTGCCACGCATCCAGATGTTTCTCGCTTCCTGAAAGGAGTCAAGCACATTCGTCCGCCACTGAAGTGGCCAGTGCCTTTGTGGAACCGCAACATAGTTTTGGATTTCCTCGCGGGATCCACCTTCAGACCCCTTCGGGGCCTGTCTCTCCGTTCTCTCACTTTGAAGATGGTGTTCTTGCTGGCTGCATGTTCAGCACGCCGCATCTCAGAGCTACAAGCACTGTCCTGCCGTGATCCATTTCTCAGAATCACTCCTGAGGCTATCCATCTTCGCACGGTTCCGTCCTTCTTGCCTAAGGTAGTCTCACAATTTCACCTTAACCTGACCATTCCTTGCCAACTACGGCAGGCCTGAAGAAATCAGAAGAAGGGCGTTTGCTGCGCCATCTCGACATTGGCAGATTGCTGCCCAGATATCTGGAAATGACAGGAACAGTACAAAAGACTGACCATCTGTTCGTCCTTCACAGCAGGAAGAAACAAGGTGAAGCGGCCTCTCGGCCCACCATCGCCCGCTGGATTAAAGAAGTCATCAGAGCGGCCTACGTAGAGGCCGGGAAGTCACCGCTTCTACAAGTCAAAGCCCATTCTACAAGAGCCCAAGCAGCATCTTGGGCGGAATCTAGGATGCTGTCGCCTGCAGAAATATGTAAAGCGGCGACATGGTCCTCCCTCCATACCTTCTCCAGGTTTTACCGTCTGGATGTCCAGGCCAGGGAGGATACAGCATTTGCGAGGGCAGTCTTACACGGTCCTCAGGCAGCCTCCAGCCCAGTCTGGGAGTAAAGCTTTTGTACATCCCACTTGTTCTGAGTCCATCTGGCTACACGACAGGAAATGTGGAGATTACTTACCTGATAATCTCGTTTTCCTTAGTGTAGACAGATGGACTCAGCATCCCGCCCAGCTGCCTGTAGTCATTGGTTTCAACGATTCAAGGTAAGCCTTATCACTTCTTACATGAGTGCGTCCACTCTGCCAGGTGTCGACGCCTTCCGGTTGGGAATGCTGGCGGTCTCCAGCTACTATCAATCGGTCAGGGGAATCCTGTTTTCACTATTTTTCTTTGATCGTCAGTACACATATATCCATAACAGCTTTTGCAAGGAAGATTACTGAAGAGCTTCACTTCCTGTGGGGGTATATGTACCCGTGCTGACGTCAAATCAGTCTCCAACTGCTAGCACGAGCACACTATACCCACTTGTTCTGAGTCCATCTGTCTACACTAAGGAAAACGAGATTATCAGGTAAGTAATCTCCACATTACAAGTGCTTTTGCGGCACACATTATTGTTTACAAGTCACTATGGTAACGATCCATCAGAGACGGAGTTACGTTAGACGTCATCACGCGCGCAAAGCGCGGGATTTTTTAAAGGGAAGGGAGTTCAGGGCTTCCTCTGTCCCATTTTCATTTAAACAGCGTTGGAGACATATGTGTCCAGGATAAAGGTTCGCGTTTCCATATCATCTAGAGTTAAGTACCTTTCTTACTTTGTGGACTTAAAATGTTTGATTTTTGTTTCCTTCCCATTAACAGCATCTGTCCTGTAAACTGACCCTTTAAAAAATACTCCTGAAGAAGCGATTGTTGTATCGCGAAACACCGGCCGTTGTCGGGCTCATTTCTTTAACTTTACTTCGGGGAACAGATGGAGTTTATTTTGAACGGATCTTCTTATAAACTTTAAATTTCTGGGACTATAAAAAACATCTCACCGCAAATGACGAGTGGTCCTGACGGCAAGTTGTCACACTGCCGTTTTCTGGCTTGCTGATGCGGTACCATTCTATTAATTCTATTCATTTATTCTATTCATTCGATTTAACCCAATTTTCTTTAATAGTCGATGATCACAGCATGGAGAAATAACAGACCGAGTTTTTTTATTTGGAAAACTGACCATTCTATCCTCTCCTCTGTTTCCTGTCTTTTATCCAGTTAGCAGTCCACAACAGGGCATTATCCCAGGGCAAGCAGGATGCTAGTCCTCACATGTGGGTAACATCATTGATGGAGGCCTATGCGGGAAAACTTTCTGTCAAAGTTTCTAGAAACTTTTGACTGGCCCTTTGAGGCCACTGAGAATGCCCAGCATGCCATGATATTCTCTGCCACAGGGGTCTCGCTTCAATCTTCGTTTTTCCGCGCTGCTTTAAGCATCGTAGAGCAAGGAGCCTTGTGAGTTTTCTCACAGTCAGGTCGATACAGTTATGCCGCGTTAGAAAGAGTGCGGCAGTGCAGGGCGCACCCTCGTTCCCCGCATGCACAGTTCTCTTCACATATCGCTCGATACTCTATTCAAATTGCTTGCATATGCAAGCCGCGTCTGCGAAGCGTTAGGCCCGCGCAACCCATTTTTCTGTATAGGCGCTTAATACAGCGCCTATACAGTATCCTGGGTGCGCTGGTACCTGTCATTTCAAATGTCATTTCAACTGACATTTGAAATGACAGGTACCAGGAACTGGATGGTTTCCCCCCTCCCAAAGCAAGGCGGGAGGGGGGAAACCATCAAAACTAAAACAACCAAAACTAAAACAAAAGTAGTTGTTATACCTAGATGTCACTTTCCGAATCCCCCATCTCCACATGTGTTTATCCAGGTGGCGGCGGGAGCCGGCGGGCGGGTGGGCGCTCGTTCATCCAGGCGGCTGCGGGAGGCGGCGGGCGGGTGGGCGCACGTTTATCCAGGCAGCGGCGGTGGGAGGGCGCGCGTTTATCCAGGGGGTGGCGGGAGGCGGCGGGCGGGTGGGGCGCGCGTTTATCCGGGAGGCGGTGGGCGGGTGGGTGTGCGTTCATCCAGGTGGAGAGAGCCGGCGGTGAAAGCGACCTCCAGCAGCCCCCACCGGCAGTGAATGAATGCACGCCTGTTTACGCCCTTGCAATTTTGGTGCTCAAGGCGTGACATTATGACGCTTGACGTCACAGCATGTGACGGCCTTGAGCGCCGAAATTGCACGGTCGTAAACAGGCGTGCATTCATTCACTCCCGGCGGGGGCTGCTGGAGGCCGCTTTCGCCACCGGCTCCTTCCGCCTGGATGAACGGACGCCCACCCGCCTGCCGCCGCCTGGATAAACGCGTGCCTTCTCGCCTCCGCCTGGATGAACGGGCGCCCACCCGCCTGCCGGCTCCCGCCGCCGCCTGGATCGAACACCCGCCGGCTCCCGCCGCCGCCTGGATGAAAGGGCGCCTGCCGGCTCCCGCCGCCACCTCGATGACCGCACGCCCGCCCGTGTGGAGATGGGGGATTCGGAAAGTGACATCTAGGTATTATATATATATATATATATATATATATATATATATATATATATATATATATATAAAACAACTTTAGCATTTTATGAGAACTGTAATTTTTTTTGTAAGCCGCTGTCAGCTCCCATACGGAACATGCGGGATGAAATAATTTTTTTAAGCAAATAACTAATGCAATCGGAGTTCCGTGCAGCATTGTTCATGCAAAAAGAAGGGCTGAATGCAGTTTGAAAGCGGGTTAGTATATATGGACGTCGTCCATGGTGCAGGACTAACACCAGGTAGAGGGTAGGCGGTAAACTAACAGGTTAAGGACGCGGCAAAATAGCGGGTTACAAAGAAGATAATCGGAGCGCGCGTCACAGTATCGGAGGGAATAGCTAATTCCTTCATTAAATAGCTAATTCATTCATTTACATATGATATACATGCTGGGTGCGGAAAGGGTTATGCGTCGGTTTCAAGAAGCGCTAAGGACGCGTGAAGCTGGAGACTGTATCCCAGGATCACTTTACACGTCCCAATTGTGCGCCCACAGCGAGTTGCAGACGGGGAATCTCCAACCGCACTTTACAGTATAGACCTGTGTGTTTGCTGACTAAAAAGTCACTTATTTTCTCATTCGTTTTCTCCCACAAGGGATCTCTCTCAGATTTCCATCGGCTGGTGCATAATCATAGTCTCGTTTTTACTCCTTGAGTAAAAACTTTTTTCTCATAATATTTTCCCTCATTTCATCGACAGCTGTCCATTGAAAATGGCTACCGGATTTAAAAAATGTCCTATCTGTAATCGGACAGTGTCCATAACAGATCCACACTTCGAGTGTATCCTTTGTTTGGGGGACAATCATGATGTCTCAACGTGCCCTAAATGTGCAGAGATGACTCCCAAAGGAAGAAAACGTCGCCAAGAGAAGATGGAACATCTTTTTCACCTACAGCTTCTGCCTTCTCCCTCAACATCAACAAAATAGTCTCCGGCCGGAGTTTCAAAACGAATAATATTGAAAAAACGTCGTCCGGAGGGGTCCAGAGATCATCCATCACCATCGACATCAACGGCATTGACAAAGTCAGTAGTCGAACACCGACCGAAACACCGTCACAGACATTGGCATACATCGACTCCAGCGGCGCTTCTCTCCCCGGAGGAACTGACCGCTAAGCGGCTCAAATTTCAGGAAACACTGCTACCCTCGGTGCCGGGGCCTTCACCTTCCGAAGAAATACCAATAGTCGAACCTCCACAGGGCTCTGTGGAAGGGGCATCGACGCCTTCACCGCCACCGCATTCAGCTGCTCTGCCTGCACCAGCTGTTCCGCAGGAATTGTCGGATTTTATCCGGCAAGCAGTGCTCCAGGCCCTTAAGGAGCAGATGCCTATTCCGGCGCCTTCACCGATGCTGGTTCTCGAACCGATGCCGGTACCATTACCAATGCCGGTGATTGCACCAAAGCCGACGACTCCGTCGATGCCGGTACCTACACCGATACCGGCCAAAGTGACACCGGCACGACCATTGATGACACCGACGCCATCTTCGATTCCGGCCCCAGTACCATGATGCCAATCTTACCTGGAGACCCAGGACATCCAGAACTGACACTATATCAGCTCTTAATGAAGAGATTTGATGAGTTAGTCAGTGCTCTTCCTCCCAAGCCTCGGAAAGAACAGCCTGAAGGCACACCCTTCGATGACCCGCAACCAGGTCCTTCAGGGCTTCCTTGTCCACCTAGATCTTCTCCACTATCTCCACCTAGAGAAGATCCATACGATACTTGGGACGATGGACAGACACCTCATATGAAGATTTCATGTCAGATCCTTCACCTCCAGACCCAAGGAAGAAATCTCCACCGGAGGATTTGTCATTTACCAATTTCATCCAGGAAATGGCTGACACCATACCTTTCACCTTGGTGACAGAAGATGATTCAAGGCAACAAACATTGGAGGTTCTCCAATTTGTAGACCCTCCAAAGCAAGTAGTAGCCATACCGGTCCATGATGTCCTTCTGGACCTACAACATCGGCTTTGGGAGCATCCATGCTTAGTGCCTGCTGTAAATAAAAGGATGGACACAACGTATTTGGTGCAGTCTGTTCCTGGCTACCAAAAGTCACAGCTTCCACACCAATTAGTGATGGTAGAATCTGCACAAAAGAAGTCGAAGAGGATAAGACCACATTCCTCAACCCCCCCGGGAAAAGATCACAGATTCTTGGATTCCCTGGGAAGGAAGGTTTATCAAGGAGCCATGTTAAATTCTAAAATATCTTCTTACCAATTATATATGACTTAATACCAAAGAAATCTGTGAAACAGATGCAGGAGTTTATACCATCATTGCCACAACAACATCAAGAAGCAGCCCAGGCAATTATCCACAAAGGGCTGGAGGTGGGCAAGCACGAGGTCTGTGCTGCCTATGATGGCTTTGAAACAGCATCCAGAGTGGCTGCTTCGGGTATAAGTGCAAGACGTTGGGCATGGCTTAAAGCCATGCAATGTCTTGCAAGGAAAAATCGGTTGACCTCCTATGTCTTGGCGATAACCTTTTTGGTTCCAAGGTACAAGATGAGGTTGCTCAATTGAAAAAACACACAGAAACCCTGCGACAACTTTCATTGATTCCGCAGGATCCGGCTACACCGTCAACTCGTAGACCTCAAAGGAAAGAACCTAGAAGACCCTTCTACCGACAGAGGTGGTATTACCCTCCAACATCTAGGAGCAGATCTTCTAGGCTGCAACAAAGACCTCAGCCCAGACAACCTAGGGCAGCTAGGCCTCAACCTCCACCACAGATGGGACTGGCTGCTGGCTTTTGAGATTTTTCCCAGAGACCGAAGCCATCTCTCCAATCCTCAACCACAGCTTCCGGTAGGAGGTTGAGTATCCTCATTTTACAATCATTGGGTGCAAATAACAACAGACCAATGGGTACTTGCAATAATTTCTCGAGGTTACCAACTCAGTTTCCTCTCAATTCCAAAAGATTCTCCTCCGAGTTCTCTTTCTGTAACCGAAAATCACATAACCCGATTACAAGTAGAATTATCCACCCTTCTGAGAGCCAGAGCAGTAGAGTTGGTGCCCCGGACTCAGCAGGGCAGAGGATTCTATTCCCATTATTTCCTCATTCCAAGGAAAACCAGAGGCCTATGTCCCATCCTAGACCTCAGAAATCTCAACAAATTTCTGAAGAAAGAAAAGTTCAGGATGATATCTCTAGGCACCATGCTTCCACTTCTTCAAACAGGAATTTGGCTTTGTTCTCTGGATCTTCAAGATGCTTACGCTCACATTCCAATTCTCCCCCCTCATCGCAAGTACCTGCGCTTCATGGTGGGTCATCAGCATTTCCAGTACAGAGTACTACCATTCGGACTCGCCTCTGCTCCCAGAGTATTCACCAAATGTCTGGCAGTAATAGCAGCACACTTGTACAAAGAAAGTGTCCATGTTTTTCCCTATTTAGGCGACTGGCTCATCAGAAGTCAATCTCAACAAGGAACTCTGGCTTCTCTCAGTCGAACAATTACTCTACTTCACTCCATGGGCTTTCTCATCAATTATCAAAAGTCCCATCTCATTCCATCTCACCTGCTTCAATTCATAGGAGCAGAATTGAACACCATCCTCTCAAAAGCCTTTCTACCTGAGGATCGGGCAGAGACGCTTTCCCTTCTGACAAATTTGATTCATTCAAAGAAACAAGCAACAGCTCATCAGTTTCTAACCTTACTAGGCCACATGGCCTCCACAGTGCATGTCACTCCGATGGCACATTTAGCCATGTGGGTAACCCAATGGACTTTAAGATCACAATGGATCCAAGCCATTCAACCACTGTCCTCTCCAATTCAAGTAACCCACCAGCTACGTTCTTCTCTACTTTGGTGGGCGAGCAAGGACAATTTGCGCAAAGGCCTTCCTTCCAGCAACCAGTCCCACAGATAACTTTAACTACAGATGCATCCACCATAGGTTGGGGAGCTCACATAGACAATCTCCAAACCCAAGGTATTTGGACAAAACTCGAAGCAACATTTCAAATCAATTTCCTGGAACTTTGAACTATATGTTATGCTCTGCATACGTTCAAGGACTGCCTTTCACACAAGACTGTTCTGATCCAAACGGACAACACAGTAGCCATGTGGTACATCAACAAACAGGGAGGTACGGGTTTGTATCTCCTTTGTCAAGAAGCTGCACAGATTTGGGACTGGGCCCTGACACACTCAATGTTTCTCCGGGCCACTTATCTGGCAGGCATTCATAACATAGTGGCAGATCGACTCAGTCACCAGTTCCAACCACACGAATGGTCCCTGGATCCCTTAGTAGCGACCAGGATATTTCAACGTTGGGGACAACCAACAATAGACCTCTTTGCGTCACACCTGAATCACAAAGTGGACAGGTTCTGCACTCTGCACAGACAGAATCACCAACCAGCCAAGGACGCCTTTGCTCGCCCTTGGAACTCAGGCCTTCTATACGCGTATCCTCCGATACCGCTCATAACCAAAACTCTAGTGAAGCTACAACAGGACAAAGGGTCCATGATCCTCATAGCCCCTTATTGGCCTCGACAAGTATGGTTTCCCACACTTCTAGACCTCTCGATCAGGGATCCAATTCGCCTGGGTGTAGCTCCCACTCTCATAACTCAGGATCAGGGTCTGTTGCGCCATCCCAACCTTCAATTCCTATCCCTGACAGCTTGGATGTTGAAAGCTTGATTTTACAACCACTCAATCTTTCAACCAATGTATCTCCACCCTGCACCTCCTCTCTTTCAGGGTATACACATTCAGATCCTTCAGCCTCTCATCAGTCTTCCAATGCTGACCCCTCACAATTTTGGTCGCTCTTCTTGGACTACTTCTATCCTGTCTTTTTCCTTTTTGAGATACGGGCACTAGTACTGAACACAGTACTCTTGGTGAGGCCTCACCAAGGAACTGTACAAGGGCATTATCACCTCTTTTTTTTCTTGCTGGTTATTCCTCTTTCTGTGCAGCCCAGCATCCTTCTGGCTTTAGCTATTGCCTTGTCACATTGCTTCTCCGACTTCATGTATTGGGACCCTTACTTTTCAATATATTTATAAATGATCTGGAAAGAAATACGACGATTGAGATAATCAAATTTGCAGATGACACAAAATTGTTCAGAGAAGTTACATCACAAGCAGATTGTGATAAATTGCAGGAAGACCTTGAGAGACTGGAAAATTGGGCATCCAAATGGCAGATGAAATTTAATGTGGATAAGTGCAAGGTGATGCATATAGGGAAAAATAACCCATGCTATAATTACACAGTGTTGGGTTCCATATTAGGTGCTACAACCCAAGAAAGAGATCTAGGTGTCATAGTGGATAGCACATTGAAATCTTCGGTTCAGTGTGCTGCAGCAGTCAAAAAAAAAAAGCAAGCAGAATGTTGGGAATTATTAGAAAGGGAATGGTGAATAAAACGGAAAATGTCATAATGCCTCTGTATCGCTCCATGGTGAGACCGCACCTTGAATACTGTGTACAATTCTGGTCGCCGCATCTCAAAAAAGATATAATTGCAATGGAGAAGGTACAGAGAAGGGCTCCAAAATGATAAGGGGAATGGAACAGTTCCCCTATGAGGAAAGACTAAAGAGGTTAGGAGTTTTCAGCTTGGAGAAGAGACGGCTGAGAGGGGATATGATAGAGATGTTTAAAATCATGAAAGGTCTAGAATAGGTAGATGTGAATTGGTTATTTACTCTTTCGGATAGTAGAAAGACTAGGGGGCACTCCATGAAGTTAGCATGGGGCACGTTTAAAACTAATCGGAGAAAGTTCTTTTTTACTCAACGCACAAGTAAACTCTGGAATTTGTTGCCAGAGGATGTGGTTAGTGCAGTTAGTATAGCTGTGTTTAAAAAAGGATTGGATAAGTTCTTGGAGGAGAAGTTCATTACCTGCTATTAAGTTCACTTAGAGAATAGCCAATGGTACGTGCGCATTAGTCTTTCACCGCCCATCACATACAGTTCTTTTGGATTGCCGCACCACAGATGCATGACTCTGCACTTCTTGGCATTGAATCCCAGCTGCCAAATCTTCAACCACTCTTTAAGCTTTCTTAAATCACTTTTCATTCTCTGTACTCCTTCAGGCATGTCCACTCTGTTGCAGATCTTAATATCATCTACAAATAGACAAACTTTACATTCTCTCCCTTCCGCCAGGTCGCTCACAAAGATATTGAATAGAACCGGTCCCAAAACTGATCCCTCCACTTAACACCGTTCTTTCTTCAGAGTAGGTTCCATTTACCATTATACGCTGTCTCCTATCAAGTCAACCAGTTTGCAGTCCGCGCTACTACCTTGGCACCTACTCCCAAGCTTCTCATTTTTTCATGAGTCTCCTATGTGGGACCATATCAAATGCTTTACCAAAATCTAAGTAAATCATATCCAGCATTCTTCCCTGATCCTATTCTCTAGTCGCCCAAGCAAAAAAATCAATCAGATTTGTCTGACAGGAACTTCCCCTGGTGAATCCGTGCTGCCTCGGGTCAAGCAACCCACTGGATTATAGATAGTTCACTATCCTTTCCTTCAGCAGAGTCTCCATTAATTTTCCTACCATGTTTTAATTTGTCTTCTGGGTTCTGAGACTTTGCTATCATCTTTCAAAGCACCTGGTATACATGACTTCTTAGTTGGATAGGCATGAACTGCTTTTTTTTATTGGCTGCTGCTTTCATTGCTAGTGCAATGATTTAGAGTTACTATAGCTTTTTACAAAATAAAGGTCATTGTGCTGCCAGGTAGCACTATACACAAATGTTGCTTTGTTAAGGTTTGTGCTTGTTGACAAAACCTTTACCTAATGTGAAATGATGCTTTAAAACAGCATTTCAACAGAATGACTCAAGAATTGACCATTGTTCAGTGTGTTGAAATGTATAACCACTGGCGTAGTATGTATGTATAGTGTGTATGTGTATATATATATATATATATATATATATCCTTCAGAGATAAAACTAAAATTTCAGACTAAGTTCTGGGTAATATGCACGGTGCCTGTTTCTAAAGCCCTGTTGGATATATTTATGGAATATGAGCATCTAGATAGAGACCATCAGAGGCTGGAGAGTCAAATGTGGGCACAACTTTATCAGTCTTCTGCCCCAGCGTTAAATTTATATAAACAGTATGGCAAAATTGCTTTGTGGCTCTTCTTTGTACCTGAAAATTCAAGCCATTTGATAACCAACCAATATTAGCTTATGATGCTAAATATTAATGCTTAAAGCAGCCATGCTAGCCAAAAATAATTTAACTAGTTCAGTTGACAATTAAACAGAATCTTTACAGTTGAATAAATGGAGATGCTTAGATAAAGACTTTTTCTTAATATAATAAGAGGTAAAGCCATAATAAAAATTGAACACTTTGCTTTCCATGAGTTGGAAAAATATAAGAGTGTACATTTTTCAGGATAAAACAAAAAGAAAACCAACCCAAGAATAAGAAAACAAATGAAAGAGCCATAAAACAGATAGCTATTTTGAACAATGTAGTAGTTAATACTGATTTAAACAGTATATACAAGTAATTTTTAAAAATCCCAATAGTTTTTCATTTTCTATAGGTTATAAATAATGTTCAAACATACCACTCAAAAATATATTTAAAACACAAGTAGACCAGAGGAGCTTCAGCACCTGCTGTAATACTGTTGGCAGTGCATCAAGAGATCTTAACAAAGTAACCCTGTCATTTTTGCTTTATGCACATATATTTTTGGGACAGCAGGCAGAAGACTGGCAGAGCGCTGTACTTTCAGTTGTTCATAAGATTCTTTTGTTTGCTTTCTATTCTGTTCCAACTACTGTGTGGTATTTAGGTAAGTGAGTAAAATGCTTTATCTTTCTTGCCTGTCTAGCAATACTCTTTGCTGGCCATCAGTTATAATGATAGCTCTCCTGGTTTTCCAGAGAACAAATCTCTTTCTAAGAGCCTAAAATTGTAATGTACTCTGAAGGAGACAATATGGAATTAAAAAAAAAAAATTTTTTTTACTTTATTTTATTATTTTTAAATATAGTGATAAATTGTATTCCTCCTAGCTCTATAAATAGTTACAAAGTGCATGCATTTGCCTAAAAAAGATATGAACTGGAGATGAGAGTTTGTGGATTATTTTGTATGATTATTGCAAACTTTAAAAAAATACATATATATCTTATAATTAGCTGTCTTGTGATTTTCTTATTTTCTCTAACATTTTTGCTGATTTGAATAGTATTATTTACTAATGTTTTCCATTTTTTTTCCTAATGTAAAAAACCTTAATGAATGTGGTTTTAAGACCCTTGTGTTTATTGAAAGTTCTGGAAAATACATCTCTCTCTCATCATGTCCTTTTTACAAGGTCAGCCTATTAGATTAATTCAACATACGACACATGGAATCCTTATTATTATCTTGTAACACTGATAGTATACACAGCAGTATACAAGTTAAACACAGATACATAAATGGGAGCACACGATTCATGGTTAACACAAGTTGTACAAATATAATTACTAAGGGCATTTAGGAGATCTAGAAGAAATATTAGAATAGGAACAATTGCAGGACTGATGCAATGCTGAATCAGAAGGGGGAGATAGTGTGTTTTAAAGAAACTAATAGGATGCTGTTCTTCAGGAATGCCTTGGAAATGGAGAAAAAGGACACCTAATGTATTGCAAGGTTCAATGTCTTTTGTAGATAGTGTAAAAAAAAAAATAAGGGAAAATGTCGAACTGAGAGTGAGGTAAGGACACAAAAGGGGATTGAGAAAAAAGACTGTTGAGAACACAGTGAAGAAAGAAGTATAATGAAAAATGAGGGCTAAAATGTACAGAGCAAGAGTTAGCAAGCTTTTTTTTTTTAAACTAATTATAACTTTCCAGCCATACAAGAGTAAACAATATATTAAACTCCAGTCATACTTCATCATTAATGAGAGATCTAGCTACATTTATTACTTCCAAGTAAGCACATCACAAGCAGTTAATAAGCACTAGGGTAATGCATAAAATGAGAGGTCGCTAAGACCTGCCCATATTTCTGCAGTGTTGATGGTACAAGTCCCATATTCGATCATATTTGAATTGCTCATTTTTCAAAGCATAGTGCAGCTTTTCCAACAATGCCAATTCATACACTTGGAGTCTCCAGTAGTCTATACAGGGACTACATTTCCAGTAGGTAGCAATGGTGAGTCGGGCCACTAGATTAGCTTGACCTGTCAGCTCTCTATATTTTTTTGGGACCCGACCCATCGTCCCAACATTCTAGTTTGTGGTGCGATATGCACCATGACATTTAGGATATCAGCAATTTCCTGGGTCATGTTTAGCCCAAACTCCCGTACTTCAGGGCAGTGCCACCACACGTGCATAGATGTCCTAATATCGCCACTACCTTGTCAGCAAACTGGATTTGCCCAGGGAAAAATAAATTGCAAAGAAAAGCAGAGTATAGTAAGTCCTATGCAACAGTTTAATCGTTAGCTTGACCTGTTTTCATAAATTGAACTTTGATGAGCAGCCATCCACATCCCATTCCAGTCCCTTGCATTGAGCAATGCCCCTATATCGGCATTCCATTTTGCTATCAGCACTTGGAAGGTCTCTGTTCCAAATTTTACTAACAGCATACCCCAATAGAGAACCAATATATCTTTGACCTACGTCTCGGGATTTCCCAAACAGGTTTCCATACCATTACGAGGTCCCTGGGACACTGACAAATCAATTTTATCTGCCATTGCCCTCTAAGCTGCAAATAATGAACATGATCAGTCATCAAAAGCTCAAATTCTTGTCTAAGGGATTCGAAAGTGCAAAAGATTCTGTCTTCCCACAACTATGAAAGTTTAAATAAACCTTTATCTCTCCAATCCTGAAAAATTGGTAAAAATGTAAGCCCAGAAACAAGGGAGTTGCTGTAAATCAGAGATAGTAATGATATATTATCTTCCGTTTCCCAAAAAAACTTCAGAACCTGCCTGCATACTCCAAGTGTATGAGCCAATATGGGACAGTTTCAGATAGCCTTTCTCCTAACTGGGGCTAAGGGTGACAAAAATGGCAGCATATTTAATTCAGCCACTTTCGATTGTGACTTTTTTAGCAAAATTCCAAAACTTGCTGTAATGCCCAAGCCAAGACTTGAGACACATTAACTGTGCCTCTCAGTAATGGAGCCACAGATTCAGAAGGGCCATTTCCCCTTGCTTTTTGGGCAACCACAATTAACTAGTCCATATCCTGGCCCGTCTACCATGCCAGATAAATTTGACCATTGTGCTGTGCAATTCATCAAATACTCTAGAAGGAACATTGCAAGGAACATGCCAAAATAAGTATAACAACTTAGGGAGTTGTTCGTCTTTAACAAATTGATACGACCAGCCCACGAAAGGGAAAGGTCAGCCCACACAACCAGATCCTGTTGTATCTTAGTTAAAAGACCTTTATTGTTACTAGAGTAGAGATCCCAAAAACATTTTGGAATATAGATACTTAGGTTTCGAAACCCATCCCTCAACATCTTAAACTCTGAAAGGGCATCTGGAATCAAAGCCTTAGGCCCAAGGGGAAATGCACAAATTTGTCCCGGTTTATCTTATAACCCGATAAGTGATCATATTGACTCAGCAAGTGCTGCAGTGTTGGGCCCGAGCCTTGTAATTCTGCCAAATAGATGAGCACGTCATCCGCATACAAGAAACCTTTGTGTTCTCAACCTCCCAGCTTCATACCCTTTATATTTGGGTCATGTCATATAGCTGCTGCCAAAGGCTCTGTTTCTAGGTCAAACTACAACGTTGATAGAGGGCAGCCTTTGCTGTGCCTCTCGCTATATCAACAAGAAGGTTAGACAGTTGTTAATTAGAAGACATGCGGGAGGTCTGATGTACATTGCTTGTATTCATGCAGTGTAGCACTCGGGAAAAGTTGTGTTGCATAAGATGTGAATAAGAACAGCCAGGGAAACCACTGCTCCAGTCACCCCTCCCTTTGGCCAGATGTAAGATGTTAAATAGCCGCCTGGTGTTGGTCATTGATGCTTTTCCCTTCACAAATCCGGTCTGATCCCTATGGAAGGTAAAATTATTTTAGGCGGATCTGTATAATCTTAGCTAAAAATGTTTGATCTATGTTTAAAAACAAAATGGGCCCATATGAACCATAATTTTCAGCATCTCTGCCTTTCTTATAGATTAAGGATACATAAGCATCCCCTAAATCAACCAGGGATACTTCGCATTGTCCCGCAAAGTTAAAGAGAGAATGCAAAAATGGGGCTATCTCCAGCAAGCATTTTGTATACATAACTATTAAATATCCATCAGGGCCAGGGCACTATTTCCCCCCCCCCCCCCCTCCCCAGGACGCGCCCGAACAGTGTCTTGAATTTCCTGCAAGGAAATAGGTGCAGAAAGGATTTCCTGCTGAGTAGCTATTAAAGTGGGCAAATGCAAATTCATAAGAGAACTTTAAATACAATCATTGTCTGCCTGTGCCGGCTCAGAGTATAATTTCTTACAATATTGTCAAAAAAAGTCTGTCGCCCTAGGGTCTGACATGGTACCTCCCATTGGTGTCTTAAGATACACAATGTGTGCATTACACTGCTGCTTCTGATTTGCACGGGCCAAGGATACTCCCGGCTTTTCCCGCGCTCATAGTACTTTCACCAAGTATAACATAGAGCTTTCTCAATTTTGGTAATTTCCAGAGTTTGCAATTCCTTAAACTGCCTCTAGCTTCTTATAGGTCCTGCTTGAACAATCACGTTTGTGCATAGTCTCCAGGCACAACATTTTGTTGGCTTCTATAGCTATCTACTTGCTATGCGCTTTGCAAACTTGGCTGGCACAACTAATTTTACCTCTAAGGAAAACTTGAAATGTTTCTCAGAGCTGCAAGGGTGAATAGTAAGATTCCAGATTAGTATCTTCAAATTCAGAAATAACAACTCTGAGCAATCCTGGAAATTCCTGTTTCCTAGCAAGGAAGCATTGGCAGATGGTACAGACATAGAGAGATCTCAGCTTCCATGGGGTTGTGGTTGAACAATGCACACAGGAGGTTCACACTATTCTTGACATGTGCTATAAAATTTGGAGTGCAGAGAAAGTAATTTAATCTGCTATAAGTATTATGCCAGGAAGAGTAAAATGTATAATCTGTCAGCCTTATGTTGTATACACCAGACATCCACCAATTGGAATGTAGAAATCAGACCTTTATGACCTGATGGTTGCTGGGAAGATGCTGCATGCTTGGCTTCATACAGACATTCCAGTCACCCCCTATTAGCAAGTGTTGAAAACCAAAGTTAGCAATAACCTCAGATAAGTATGTATAAACGCAGACTGCCCCCGTGATTGGTGCTGTAAACATTAATAAGTGAGAAATGAACAGAGAATAATGAACATTCTAGTATAATAGTGGAGTGGCTCCAGGTGCAAGGGTTCGTTGTAGTCTGTCTATTGGGATGTTTAGAAGTCTTGGCTCAAGTGGAGAGAGTAGCCTATGCCAGCACAAAGAGGTAGTCAACTGCCAACAGAGCTTCAAGTCAGGGCTCACTACCTCTCTTTGTACCCAGGTCTCTACCTTAGCCCTTCTCTCCATAATTCTGAGCCTCAGACACTTTGTCATATGTAGCTTCCTGAGGGCATTCAGCTATCTGTAGCCACGCTCATTTAAGACCCCATGTTTTAGGCTCGCAGTTTCCTCTATCCATTCTGTAGATCAAGTGGACCTGGTCTAGGACTGCCATTAAACTATCTTCATTATCTGGGACACTAGCCTAAAAGTCTAGGCTTTCTACCTTTCACAAACCTAATTCACTTTGTGTTTGTTCTAGTTACAAACCAGCACCCAAAAACAAATCACTTCAAAACAACTCTCCTTATATTTCTCTTAAGTTTATTTCTAGTTTTCTCATGATCACTAGTGCAACTTAAAGGCAATCCATAGCAATTTTTATTGTTCATAATCAAAACTATCTAGTTAACACCAGTTCAATTCCCCATACATTTGCTTTATCACTTTTATAAACAATCGAGGAGTCTATATTCAGTAAGTCGGTTATTAGCAGGATAACTTGTCCCATACATTGTCCCATATATTCAAAAGAACATACGAAATTGCCGTACTGGTTCAGACCAAGGGAACATCAAGCCCGGCATCCTGTTTCCAACAGGGGCTAATACAGGTTACAAGTACCTGGCAAGTACCCAAAAAGTAAGTAGATCCCATGCTACTGACCTTAGTAATTTTTAACACTCTTTTACTCTTAATTTTACTGAGTATTTATTGCATCTTTAATATTAATGTAATAGTCTTCTCTTATATTTTATATACTTGATTGATTGTATTTACTAACACTGTGACATTTGTAAACTGTTATGATGGCTCGACTGAATGACAGAATATGAAAACCAATAAATAAATAAGTCGACTTGATTAACAGCAGTTAATAGACTTTTCCTCCAAGAACTTCTCCAAACCTTTTATAAACTCAGCTACACTAACTGCACTAACCACATCCTCTAACAACAAATTTCAGAGCTTAATTGTGCATTTAGTGAAAAAGAATTCTCTCCGACTAGTTTTAAATGTGCTATTTGCTAACTTCATGGAGTGCCCCCTAGTCCTCCTATTATTCGAAAGAGTAAATAACCGATTCACATTTACCTGTTCTAGACCTCTCATGATTTTAAAGACCTCTGTCATATCCCCCCTTAGCTGTCTCTTCTCCAAGCTGAAAAGCCCTAACTTCTTCAGCCTTTCCTCACAGGGGAGCTGTTCCATCCCCTTTTTCATTTTGGTCGCCCTTCTCTGTACCTTCTCCATCACAACTATATATTTTTTGAGATGCAGCGACCAGAATTGTACACAGCTCCCCTATGAGGAAAGGCTGAAGAGGTTAGGGCTGTTCAGCTTGGAGAAGAGACGACTGAGGGGGGGATATGACAGAGGTCTTTAAAATCATGAGAGGTCTAGAACAGGTAAATGTGAATCGGTTATTTACACTTTCGAATAATAGAAGGACTAGGGGGCATTCCATGAAGTTAGCAAGTAGCACATTTAAGACTAATCGGAGAAAATTCTTTTTCACTCAACGCACAATAAAGCTCTGGAATTTGTTGCCAGAGGATGTGGTTAGTGCAGTTAGTGTAGCTGTGTTTAAAAAAGGTTTGGATAAGTTCTTGGAGGAGAAGTCCATTAACAGCTATTAATAAGTTTACTTAGGGAATAGCAACTGCTATTAATTGCATCAGTAGCATGGGATCTTCTTAGTGTTTGGGTAATTGCCAGGTTCTTGTGGCCTGGTTTGGCCTCTGTTGGAAACAAGATGCTGGGCTTGATGGACCCTTGGTCTGACCCAGCATGGCAATTTCTTATATTCTTATGTTCTTAAGGTGCGGTCTCACCATGGAGCGATACAGAGGCATTATGACATCTTCCATTTTATTCACCATTCCCTTCCTAATAATTCTTAACATTTTTTTTAAATTTTCTTTTTATTAGATTTTCAAATAATAACAAAGCATTTATATCTTTGCACAGAAACAAAGGGAAATAGATCATTTCACATAGTGTTACTTCAGAAACAATTTTCTACAACAGTCCACAAAATACACAGTGGGAGGAGGAGAAACAAAAATATTTTAGGAAGCCATACATAGTTCCACATACATTCGCACAAAAGAAAATACCAATTACTTTACCCCTTCATTCAAAAACCTAAGTAATTGGACTTTCAATAGGTGATGAAATATTCATCAACCTTCTCTGGGAGTTAAGCCACATTTTAAGCTGTTCAGGAGTCAGAAAGATATGCGTATTGTTATTAAATTTAATAACACATTTACACGGGTATCTGAGTTGAAAAGTAGCACCCAAAGATCTTGTTTCCTGTCTTAACGCTAGGAAACCCTTCCTTCTCTCCCTTGTGGCCTTTGCCAGATCAGGAAAGATCTGAACAAATTGGCCCATAAAATTGGCTCCCATATTCTGAAAATAATTCCTCATTATCAATTCCATATGTTGCTCATAAATAAATGAGATTAATAGAGTAGCTATTTCCACAATCTCTACAGTAGATGATTCTAATAAATCTGTTAAATTCCCCAGATGAAGCTGGTTATGCATGATATTATCTCTTGAGCAAGACAAAGGCAAAAAATAAACCTTGTTCAAGGATGGAATATTGTCCGAGGAAATTTGTAAAGTCTTACTCAAGTATCTGAGTAGAGTAACTCTGGGTAATTCTCCTACTATCTTGGGGAAATTTAATAGCCTTAAGTGAAGTCATCTTAGACAATTTTCCAATAGCTCAGTTCTCCTGTTAAGAGTAGTGCAATCTTGAATCGTTGCTGACTGAATTTTTTGAATATCTTTAAGTTGGCTTTCCATCATAAGTATCTTGTTCCCTTGTTCAGTTAATTTAGTATTGTGGTCTTGAGTCACAGTATCCAATCTTGACAATATCTGAGTTATTTGTGAAATACAGCTATGAAGATCCAAATTCTGGTGTGCCATTAATTCCCATATTGAGTCCAAAGTGACCACTGGTGGCTTAGAAGGCAAAAGTAGTTCTGGTCGCTTTGCTGTGCCTGCGTTGCACCCAGTAACAAAGCAGCACTTCTAGTAGTAGTCAAAACAGTCTTACCACCATGATGATCAGAATTCAAATTGTCCTCCAAACTCAGAGCTAATATGCCTCCTTGCTCCGATGATTCTCCGCCCGTCACTCCGCTCGCCTCTGCTCCCTCCATAGTTTCCCCTGAACTCAGCATTCTCGGCAGTTCCAGCGCAGATTCTGGCGGCAAAGATGACGAGATCGCCAATGGAGACCTTGGTATAGGAGGGCTTAATGAAAGTTTCCCAGGCGAGATGGCGGCTTCCTTGCCAGACTCGTCAGTGGAGAGTGGCCTCTCCTGCTTCAGATAAAGTTGAGCGCATTCAGCGATGGTCCGTTGTCCAGCTGGGAGAGAGGATGTTGAGGGAAAGACCCTTACTTTCCCTTTTCGCTTGGGGGGCATAGTTTAAAGCCAGAAAACTTTCAACAAAGAAACTTAGCGGGAACTACTGAAACGCACTGCTACCAAGCGGCCATTTTGGCTCCTTCCCCAATTCCTAACATTCTGTTTGCTTTTTTGACTGCCACAGCACACTGAGCCGACGACTTCAAAGTATTATCCACAATGACGCCTAGATCTCTTTCCTGGTGAGTAGCTCCTAATATGGAGCCTAACATCGTGTAACTACTATTTTTCATTATTTTGTCATTAGGCCAGATTTGGCCCCCTGGCTGTTGTTTGCCTGTGCCTAGTTTAGCGTATTAGAGGAATGCTGGGTCGACAGAGAGGAAGAAATATGAATTTAATGCAGATGTGGATTGGGAGTTAGTGGCAAGAAATTCAAGGCGGGAGAAGGCAGAAACTGCTTTACAGGAGAGGAAAATTGTACTTGGGACAGTATTTTGAATAGCTTCCAAAAAAGGAATACAGGAAGTGGGTTAGGCTAACCTACATGGGGCAGCAGTTACAATCCTAAACAGCAATGATACAACAACCTCAGGCTTCTGAGAGGGCAGTGGAGGCCAGATCTTTTTACAACAGCCTCAGGAAAAAGAGCAGTGCAGCAAGAAGAAGCCATCATACCCCGATATGGCAAAGAGAAGGAGGAACGGCACGGCTCAGAAGAAACATAATCACATGCCCCCTTCCAGTCAGGAGCAGGGGGGCCTGCTGGGGCAGAAGCAGCATCAGCCTCTCGTTCCCCTTCTTTCCTGGCAGTCAGTTGCAGGAGAGGCCAGAAAAAGTAGAATCAGCTTTCAACTCCCCTTGAGGGTCAGGAGCAGCGTGGCCTATACAGGGCCCGAAGAAACAGCATCCACCTGCTGCTTCCATCCTTTGCAGTCAGAAGCAGGAGGGGCAGCATGGTTTAGCCACTGGAAGAGGCAAAGTTTGATGGGCTGTGGGGCCAAAAGAGGAGGCTGCTGCTATCTCTTTTGCTAACAGAGGGAGGAAAAACTGAAAGAGCAGGTGTTTGTATGAATGAGCATGGGTGTGTATAAGAGAGAGAGCATGTGTGTGAATAAACATGTGTGAAAGGAAACACGTATATGTGTGAGTGAGAGAGAGATTATGTATGTGTGTGTGAGAAAGTTTGTGTGCAAGTTCCCCCTTCCTCTTCCCTTGGTAATCCATAACAATTTTAGGACATCTGGAAATCAAAGGTTCTGAGGTATGGAAAGCAAGTTTTGACAGCCATCAGCACTTGAGGGCACAACCTGAGGGGAAGGTAGCCATCACAGGCAGAAGACACCATGCCCTTCACCAGTTAAAAACCCACCAGTCTCACTCTTGGCTTTGGGGTCACAACTCCGGCTGATTATGCCATCACAGTATGAGGTAACTGTGATGGGGCCACTTGGCAATAGTAAGCAAATTTAACATAATCACTGAGGGTCGGACATTAAGGGAAACTGTTGCAGTAGCATTTAACTGTAAACAAGGAGGCTATAACATGAGGAAATTAGGAAAAATAAAAAACTAGAAGAAGCGTTTACAAAAGTTAAATGTTTGTATGAGGCATGGGTACTGTATTAAAAAAAAAACCTTCTTGAAAGCCTAGCCTATATGTATTCCACACATTAGAAAAGGTAGAAAGAAGACCAAATGACTGCCAGCATGGTTAAATGATGAGGTGAAAGATGCTATTAAAGCCAAAAGGACATCTTTCAAAAACTGTAAAGTAGAGCCAAATGAAAAAAATAGGAAAGAGCATAACAGTAGCAAGTTAGATATAAAGCATTAATAAGGTAGGTCAAAAGAGAATTTGAAAAGAAGCTTGTAAGAAAGAAAAAAAAAACCAAAATAAAACTTTTTAAAGTGTATTTGAATCAAGAAGCCTGTGAGGGAGTTGGTTGGACCACTAGATGACCCCAAGGGTAAAAGAGGTGCTCAGGGAAGCAAAGCCTTATGAGAAAACCTAAATGAATTATGTGCTTCAGTCATAACTAAGGAGGATAACAAGGAGATACCTTTGCTGGAAACATTCTTTGAGGGTGATGATTTAGAGGAATTGAAGCTAATCATGGTGGACGGGAAGATATAATAGAACAAAACTGACAAACTAAAGAGTAGCAGATCATTGTAATTGGATGGTATACACCCCAGAGTTTTGAAAGAACTAAAAAATAAATAAATTATTAGTAATCTCTATCTTCTCATTATGGATTAAAGAGACACGTTCATGTGGACATATTTACATTGGAGGGGTAAAATAGCATGCATACATTTGAGCTTGAAATGTATGAGTTCTATTTTTGTGCTCCTTAACCCACACACATTTGCAAAGTGTACAGCCACTTTTAGTATGTATACATTGCAAATGATATATTTTTAAAGAGAATCAATGTAGTTTCCCTTTGAAAATTATCTGCAATGTATTTGAATTAAAAGTGCCTACATACATTGCAAACAGCATGGGCTATTCAGAATTGCCCCCTAAGAGGACAGTATTCAAAAGTTTAAGTAGCGTTTGTTCACCTTAAAAAGTACTTATCTGGGTAACTTGAACATATCCAGCTAAACAGGGTTTTCTTCAATTGCACATTAACCTGGTTAAGTTGGATGGTGGCATTTTCCTGGTTAAAATAGAAGGTATTTCGGGGATTGTCAGGGGTGTACCCAAAACTTAGCCAGATAAGTCAAATTTTCAGTGTTACTGCACCACAAAACTTGTGACACATATTTGACTAATCTTAGGAGGTGAAAGGAGCAGGCCTTTTAAAATCCACATATAGCTTTACCAGCTAAAATTTTCCTACATCAAAGAGGGGCAGGAGTGAGAGGAGGGTGAGCCTGTTGACATTGCGAGCAAATCAAATTTACAATACCCCACAAATTTATTTATTTTTTTAATTTTTTAATTTTTTATATACCGACATTCTTACATCCGATGTAAATCATACCGGTTTACATTAAACAGAATAGCAGGAAATAAATTTCCATAGTCTAATACAATGAACATTTCTAATTAAAATTGTTAACAAGCGAAAAGAAAAGGTAAAGAATTGGAATAAAGGTTACATAACAGAAAAATATAAAAGATTTTTTTTTTTTTTTTTTTTTTTAGAAGCACAAGGGTTGCACGAAGGGGTGCACAAAGGGGAGAGCCCTTAAACTTAAACCATTAAACAAATGGTTTAAGTTCGGACTTTGGCCCTGCTGCAAAGCACGTGGAGTATCAAAAATTGCCTTCTAAATATTAACAGGAGCACTAATAAGATATTGGGACTTACTCTGTGGAACTGCAACTTCAGTTCACAGCCGCTGCAACAAGCCTGGCACCACAAGTCAGATCAGGTTGGACTTAAGTCTTTAGATCCTCCAGGTCTGAGCCTTCTTGAATTTGCTGTAAGAAAAAAACTGTAGTGTTAGCCATGTGGAGCTGTGGACCCTAATTGAACATATTATAGAATTCCCGCTCCCCATCTCTACTCCAAAATTCACTTTCCTATCTATCTGGCCCCCTTCCAGTTGGTCACTCTTCTGAAGCTATCCTGCCAGGAAATCCTCCTCCCCCAACTCCACTACCACACCACTCTGGCCAGAGTCAAGATCAATATTCGGCTTTAGGCCCCAGACCAGTGGCAATTTCTACTGCATATGAACAACAATTGCTGTCTCTTCAACTCATGGTTGGTCTGGAGCCCAAGGTGACCAAGTGCACCCTCAGAGGCAACGCTGCAGCTCTGCCTCTTCCTCCCACATGGGCTTTGTGTTCTAGTGGATACCTGTGTAAGGTGCTTGGGTAGCTGCAGGCCTATCATACAGGGCTCAGAAGCTCCACACTGCCTTTCAGGTAATGCCAGAGCTTTGTCACTCTGGACCTCAGCTAAAGGTTAAAGGGACATTTTTGGAAACCCTGCCTCAGACAGGCCTGTGAAGATCTTGTCCTCTTAGGCCAACAAGCACATTTTGAAAGGAAAAGTCACCATGGCTTTAACCACTTCATACCCCCAGCCCAGAGGCGGTAAATGAGGGCCTCCTAGACTAAGGACAGCCCTTACACTGAGGGTAGAAGCATCTACCTCTAAACTGAAGGGACATTCAGGGTCCAGATGTCGCAGGCAGGAACCTTGAGCGAAGGCATGTTTTAGCACCTAAAAAGCATCAATGGCTTCCTGAAACCAGTTCCAGGTGTCAGCCCCTGTTCAATTCAAGGCTGTAAGTGGGGCCCAGTTAGGGTGGAATACCCAGGACTCCTGGCAATAAAATTGGTATTGGAGGAATGGTGACACCTCTTAGAGGGCGCCAAGTACAAGATCACCATCTATATAGACCAAAAGAACCTGGAGTACCTTCAAGCCCAACAACTCAATCCCAGAGAGGCTTGCTGGTCTCTCTTCTTTTGCTGGTTTGATTTTGAGCTCTGCTACAAACCAGCTACAAAGAACCCATGGGCAGATGCGCTCTCCCATTCCTTTTTAATGGAAGATTTAATGGGACCTCTCCCCCAACACATTGTCGATCCTGCAAGAATCGTCCTCACCGAGACAATGGTTGAGCTCAAGAGGATCTGTGAAAGAGTGTTAGAGTTAGCGCACGAGTCTCACATGGCAGGACATCCCAGAGTATCCTGAACTCTCAACCTCCTTCAATGCCACTTCTGGTGGCCTCAAATAAAGAGAGACATAAAAAACTATGTGGATTCCTGCCATACTTATGCCCAGAACAAATCTATTTGTGCCCGACCCTGGGGGTTGTTATAACTGTTGCCACCCCCCAAGGAACCCTGGACCCACATATCCACAGACTTCATTGTGGATCTCCCCCTCTCACACAACTCCACTACGATAGGGGTTATAATGCATAGATTCTCTAAAATGGTGCATTTTGTACCTCTCTCTGGGTCAGCTTAGAACTCTGAAGCTGACTTGCATATTCTTCTACCATATCTTCACATTACACAGCATACCTTCTCGCATTCTAATAGGAGCGTCCAATTCACAGCCCGCTACTGCAGAGCTCTCTGTCTAAAGTTTGGCATCAACTTCACCACAGTCTACCATCCTCATTGCAACGAGCAGACTGAGAGTTTCAACCAGTTTCTCAAAACCTTTCTTCAGTTGTACGTTAACAAAAGGCAAGGATGACTAGGTGATTCTACTACCCTGGTTTCACACAACAATCATGTGAATAACGCCACTGGTTCCTTTCCATTCCAAATTGTTTATGGAAAACATACACAGGTGCCCCTACTTCTGCTTTTCATTGTGGACTGCCCCGCAGACCGCCTAACCACTGAACAAATCCAAGACCTGTGGACACAGATGACACAACTAATCTCTTGGGCCACCACCTAGGCCACGAAGTGTGCAGATGCCCAACATGAAGCAGCACCTCATTTCAAAGCACGAAATCTGGTGTGGTTAAGCCCCCAAAATCTGAGTTTTCACATCCCTTTACTCCATCTGGCACCTCACTTCAGAGGTCCTTTTCCTGTTCTACAACATATTGTACCAGTGACATATCATCTCAAACTATCCATTACTTTGAGAATCTATATTATCTTCCACATGTCTCTGTTGAAACATAGAAACATAGAAATGATGGCAGAAGAAGACTTAACGGCCCATCCAGTCTGCCCAGCAAGCTTCGCACTTTCTTTTTTTCTCATACTTACCTGTTTCTCTTGGCTCTTAGTAACCTTTTGGTTCTATTTCCCTTCCACCCCCACCATTAATGTAGAGAGCAGTGTTGGAACTGCATCTAAGTGAAATATCTAGCTTAATTAGTTAGGGGTAGTAACCACCGCAATAAGCAAGCTACACCCATGCTTATTTGTTTACCCAGACTATGTAATTCAGTCCTTGTTGATTGTTGTCTGTATATAGATCCACTTTTCTTCATTCCCCCTGCCGTTGAAACAGAGAGCTATGCTGGATATGCGTGAAGTATCGGTTTTTCTCCCCTGCCGTTGAAGCAGAGAGCTATGCTGGATATGCGTGAAGTATCGGTATTTCTCCCCTGCCGTTGAAGCAGAGAGCTATGCTGGATATGCGTGAAGTATCGGTCTTTCTCCCCTGCCGTTGAAGCAGAGAGCTTCAACGGCAGGGGAGAAGCCCTTAGTTCTCTCCTTGCCCTCTTGACAACCTCCCAAGCATGCAGAAATCACTGCTGAAGAAGGTTCACAATATGAGGTACAGGAAATCTTGGATTCGTGCAGCCGATACAGCAGATTAGAATATCTCATTGCTTGGAAACATTATGGGCTGGAGGAGAGCTCCTGGCAGCCCGCTAGTAATCTGCAGGCCCTCTTCTGGTCAAAGAGTTCCACATCCAATTTCCTCCAAACTGAAGCCTCGGACCTTGGGGAGGGTACTGTTATGTTTGCCTGCTCGCAGGCTGCCCCCATGAGCCGTCACACTCACTCAAATCCGCTGATGGCACTCTCTGCATCACAGCGGGAACGCCACCATCATGGCTCTCACAGGGCTTCCCTCTAGGTGCACATGCACTTAGCCTTAAAGACTCCGCAGCAGGATCCACTTCAGCTGGTGCCTAGAGATGTCACACAGCTGGGTATTTAAACACCAGCCATGCCGTAGACTGATGCCTCAGCAACGGGTCACCTGCATCTTAATGAAGAGAGTTGCTGCTTCCTGCATTCCTTTTCTTGTGTTTCTGTTCCTGTGGTTCCAGATCCAGCCTTCCTAGTCTCTCCAAGCTCAACTTGCCTTGTCTTGAGAGCTTTCTTGAAAAGCATTTTATCTGAAAAATCTATTATCTCCGTGGAGAGTGAGTTCCAAAATAGAGGACCAACAGTTGAGAAGGCATGTTCTCTTCTTTTATCACGTCTGTATACACCGACGTGATATCTCTGAGCGGCGGTATATAAAAACCAATAAATAAATAAATAAATTTTATCGAGGAAAACTAACTACAGTGAGGGGAACATACAGTAGTTCTTGATTTGAAGATCTTACTGATCGATCAGATGCCTAAAATTTACTACAAAAGTTGTAATTTTTAACCCCCACTTTCAACTATGAAAAAATGTGATATATCTGTTCCCAAAAATCTTTAAACCAAAAAACAATAGTTGTAAAGTGGAAAAGTGGTAGTTTCATATATTGACCACTCAAGAGAGCACCATCCTTATGGTTGCCGTCTGGCCTAACTTTGTTTTATAATCATTAACTAACCACCTTCCACCCATTGATGTGACAGAAACACCAGTGTTTTTTAAAAATATTTTTTCAAAAATGCTTGTGAAAAGAGAAGCCTCTAAAATGTATTCAAAAACCATAATCGGTGTTTTTTCAATACAATTCTAGTGATCCGGGAAAGCGTAAGACCTGAGTGAACTAAGTTTATGAATTGAAAACATTTGAAGCAGATTGCTTTTCATGATAAATTTTTGAAAAAAATTGATTATGGTTTTTGAATGTATTTTAGAGGGCTCAAACAGTGTCATGGGTGGAGATTAGATTGCTGTCTTCCATCAAGATTTGTCAAGCTCCGACATGGTCCTCCTTACACACCTTTTCCAGGCATTACCACCTGGATGTGCAGGCCCGGGAGGACGCAGCCTTCGCACTTGCGATGTTGATCAGACCGTGGGCAGCCTCCCACCCTGTTCGGGAGTAGCTCTGGTACATCTCACTGGTGTGGATTAACCTGTCTGGATGCTAAGAAAGGAGAAATTACTAGTTACCTGATCATTTCCTTTTCTTTAATGAAGACAGGTTAATCCAGCTTCCTGCCCTTGGCTGCCGGATGGTGGTGCAATTATGCTCCTAAGTGGCTGTATTTCCGGGGATTACTGATAATTGTCAGATCCACTCCCTAGGTTAGTGATATTACACTGAGCTTGTCTGAGCTCAGTGTTTTCCTATTAACTGAGTACTTGAATGGTTGTCTGTTAATAGTTATGTTCATTTATTGTTTAGTTGTCCACAGTTGGCTTTTGCAGAGAATACTGATGGGCTGATGTCGGTGCAGGGGTTTATATACCGTGACATCAGTTTTCCTTAGTCTCCTAGAGGTGCATAACCCACTGGTGTGGATTAACCTGTCTTTATTAAAGAAAAGGAAATCATCAAGTAAATAGTAATTTCTCCTTTCGCATTTATCCAGTTAAGTTAACCAGATAAGTTAGACAAGCTCAATAGTAGATCTAAAATTTGCTGGATAAGAGGTATCTGGCTTACTAACAATTTTTTTCGGGGATATTCAGCAGCATAGTCATCGGGTAAGTCTGATTGGCTAACTTACTTAGCTGGATATTTCTGAATATTGACCTCATATATTGTATTTTGAAGTTTGCAGTAAACTCCAAGCACTTTCTATACTTGATGTAGGGTTAGGGTCAGCAAGCCTCCAGTTTAGTTCATATAGTGCAAGCATATTTTCAGGAGGCCACACATATGATTGATAATTGCCCTGGTAGACCAATGGAGACTATTGTAGCATTCTTCTGAACGAACAGATGGATATAGAATTAATGGTTATCCCTTATCACCCTGGCTGTTCTTCCCTACAAACCAAACTTTAAGGGAGAGAAAGCTTGTAGCGGTCAACTTTCCTCCTGCATACATATAAAGCCTCCAATAACAAAATGGAATGTACTGTTTACCTATGTTGACTGATTAGAACAGGTAAAAAGGCAGGACTGGGTTTACCAGCATATGCTGTATGCATTTAATTTTATTCTGACCATTTTTGAAGACATTAGCCACTTCAGTTTTTTCATTGTTCCCTTAGCTATTCCAGTCAGCTCTTTTTTTTCTCTTTCATCTCCTCCAGTATCTTCATATCTTCACAGCTCCTCTTTACACCATCTGCTAACTTCTTTTTGCATGACTCATTATTGAAATACAGCAATTGAATCTATGTGCATGCTGCTTGCTACAATACATTGAAAACTGTCTTGTTTCCCCCATTCTTCTGGTGTGGAAGAACTGTGCTTGTTCAAGCATGAAGCATATACCAGCTTGCATATGATCTGCAGTAAGAGGCACTTTTACATATACCCCATTATCTCACGTTACATCATCAAAATGCCATACGTGCTGGCTCCAGATGCACAAACTCATAAGCCTCAGCTAGAATGGTAAATCAAAGAATAAAATTTTTTCCCTTTGTAAACTTCAGTGTGACAAGGATAAAAGCTGTGTAAAGAGAGATGGAATGTGGTAGCTGCAGGCAAGATTGTTCTGTACTGTGCTGCAGTTTTGTGTGGGATTTGCTTAAAATTGATGTCTATAGATGTAAACAAGATCACATATTGTTGAATGGTTTTCTAAAGCATTTTAGTGCATTTTTTTTATCATGTCTTTCCTTCTTTGCAAAAATAGTAATAAATATGCAGAATAAGATAGGCAGTGGTATTTGAACTCTGAATACATCATAACCTATTCACTAACCATACCAATTCATTTCATTTAGAAATGTATTTCTGAAATAGTTATATTGATAGAGAGAAAAACTGAAATCTTAATCTAAGATTAATATATTGAACACGTGGTGTTAATTGTAATTTTTCATTTTAAAAGTTTCTATGACCAAGAGAGTAATGTCATTGGTCTACAAAGTGTGTGTTAAAACATTTAATCTCACTGCGGAAAGTTGTGTAAGATTGTACAATATTTGTTTATATTTCTGTAAACATTCTATGGCAATGTAGCTTTCACATTTCTCAGAAACATATTCTATGACAGCAGGAAAATACCGTAAGGCCCATTGATTCTACCCATTTACCATTCCTACTGCAATACTGCAAAAACCACATTACTTCCAGCTTTTTCTTCACTTCCTCACAAATAAGGATTCTTTGTTTATCTCATATGGTTGTTTGCCCCCAGTACCTCCCCAGGAAAGTGGTTCTATTTTTTCCACTGTCTCTTCTGAGAAGAACTGTTTCCTTATGTTGCTACTCAGTCTACTCCCTTGGAGCATCATATTGTGAGTTTACATAAAAGAGCAGTACTAGGTCTGAAACAGATAAACATACAACATAAGTAATATCTAAATATGTTTGAATCTCAGATTTATTCTTCATTATAATTTTTCCATCTGCTCACTGTATAATTGCAGTAATACTCTTGAAAGTGTGCATTGTGATATATGCACTATACAACTATGGCTTTGTCTCTTGTAATAGCTCTAGGTATGTCATCATTAAGCAATGGAAACTTCCATTTAAGCATATTCTGGCATTTGATATCCATGTAGGTTTGTCTTTGGTCTTTAATGAATGGAATTATTGGCAAACAGGATATGCTTTAAAGTATGCATGTCATCTTTGGTTTGCAAACCTGGCACTGTAATTTAGTGGTCAGAACAAAGAACTGGGAAAACGGGAAATCAACATCCCAATTGCATTTTGGTAGTTTGACTATCGGCCAGTGATTTATCCTATCTTTGCTCAAAGTTGAATTGTAGGGTCAATGGGACAGAAGCTATTTTGCTATTAGTATTTGTATACTAAAAAGGGATGCAAATGTAGGCAGGAAAGATGCAACTACACAAAAATGTACCACACAAACAGTGAAATAGCAGCAGAGGAAGCTTTTGGAAAACATTTAAGGAACCACCATTTAAATTGGAGGCTTATCCAAAATAAATTTGAGACCTAATTTGTGCATAATCATGTGTGTCGATTTTGTTTTTGTACAATAATGCAACTTTTTCTGTCACATCTCCTACATACATTTATTAAATGTTTTTGCTTGAACAATACTGAAGTAATCTGATGAACAAATTATTTCTCTGTGGACAAGCAAGATAAACTCAGCTACATAAGTGGTGATGTCATCTCATGGCACAAAGACCGAACAGTTCTCTCAGAGCTCATTTAAATTGTGGTTTTTCTGAGCATGTGTGAGCCTTTCTATGAGTCTCGCCTTTTCTTCCGCTCTACCAGCACAAGCCATTGGCAGAGAAAAACGCAAGAAGTCCTCTGTGATGTAAGATATATATAAGAAATTGGCATGGGCAAAAATGCTGTTGACCAAATCTCTTTTCACTGCAGATATTCTATCGATGCCATTGACTAGCAAAGGCATTGGAACCTGATCAATGCCAAAATCGTCTCAGCACCAGTAAGAGCCTTGGTTCAGAAAAGCTGAAACAACATAATCCAGAATTAGCTTCCCCAGCAATTCAAGAGATCCCATGACACATGCCAGTTTTAGTCTCAGAATCTGATGGCTCTTCTCTATCTTTACAAGGCCGATACAGTAAGGAGCAGTAGGAAGAGCTGCGTTAGTGCCGGGCGCACCCGAGGTTGCCGCACGCACAGTCCGGCTCACCCTACCGCTCAATACTGTATTTAAATTGCTTGCAAATGCAAGCCGCGTCCAAGAAGCGTCCGTGAAGCGTTAGGACCGCGCAACCCATTTTACTGTATAGAGCGCTATACAGTATCCTGGGTGCGCTGGCCTAACGCTTCATGGACATGCTGGTATCTGTCATTTCAAATGTCATTTCAAATGACATTTGAAATGACAGGTACCAGGAAGTGGATGGTTCTCCTACACTCGGGATTGCCAGTCCTCTCTCCCCTCCTCCCGAAGCAAGGCTCGTAAAGCAGCCTTGCTTCGGGAGGAGGGGAGAGAGGACTGGCAGTGTAAAGCAACGACTTACTTTTTTCGCAGCCCTCCTCCGGAGACGGACATTGGCGGAGACGGATCACGGCTCCCCTGCCTCCCGGCGAAGTTGGATGCCTGCACGGGTGAAAGCGGCCCCTGTGCGTGCAATTGGGCCGCTCAAGACGTGATGTCACATGTCGTGACGCCAAACGTCGTGCTTTTTCGATTTTTTCGATTTTTTTCCGCTTTCGTTGCTTCAGGAGGAGGGGGGAGAGGACTGGGGCTGCCCCGGAGACCAGCACCCATTGATGCGGCCAGGGCAGGTGAGCGGGGGCTGGGGGTAAGTTTGCCGCCTACCCTTACCCCTGCCTCTAACGCAGGGGTAAGGGTAGGCGGTAAGTTAGCAGGCTAAAAGCGCGGCAAAACGGCAGGGTAAAAAAGCGATAGTCGGGGCGCGCGTTACTGTATGGGAGGGAATAGCTAATTCGATCGTTTACATCTAATATACATGCCGCGGGCGGAAGGGGTTACCCGGTGATTTAAAGAGGTGGTAAGAATCGGTTAAAGGGGATTGTGTATCGCAGGAAGGGCTAACGCAGCCGGAAAGTGAGTAGAAAGCAGGTTAGGAGCGGGGTAACCGTGGCCTCACTTTACTGTATTGACCTGATTCAGGTAATGGTCTACTGGTCATATATTTTAAACCAGCTCTAACACATCCCCTTTTGTAAATTTTACTCTTTTTCTGTATTTGTTTATGTAGGACCGACACTCAGTAGGCTTGCAAAAATGTCAAAGCCCCTGTTAGTGGAAAGTCCACTTTACTTTATTAATATTTCAACACTTATAAAAACTTTTTTGTATATATATATATATTTTTGTTTCCTTAGGAAACGCCAATGCACAAAATGTCCCAATGGCTCAATGCATATTTTTGTCTTCAAATGAGCAACACATTACAACAGATCTTATCTTGTCGTCAAATACCGATCCAACCCCATCTTCAAATGAGCAATACATTACAGCAATACTTATCTTGTCGTCAAATACCGATCCAACCCTGACATGATATCATGTTTTGATCAAACCATCTGTCTCAGGGGGTACCTCCTTCCATATGCTCATGTTTTCTTCAGTTTCAAAATGGGGACATGATATCATGTTTCGATCGTGCCATGTGCTCATGTTGTCTTCAATTTCAAAATGGGACAAGTTAAATTTCAGTATCTTAACCGTTGGTCTTCATAGCTATTCACAACGCGTCCATTTACACATTTCTTCAAACATGGCGGGGAGGAGGAACTATTACAAAACCCTCCCAGAAGTGATGTATGAGCAAGTTTGTAGTTCTCAATTTGGTATGCATCACAATGGTCATCATACTACCAACGCGGTCAGCAGTTCTCAACTCAGTATAGATGTTTTAACAAATCAATACATATTTTCAATGGAGGACACTCCACCAGCTCCTCAACCGTTTTCAATCAGGTCATCACCCCAATGAATACCAATTTATGACTTCATTTAAACCATAAGGGTGAATGGAGTCCAAAACAAAAATCCAAAATTGTTCCCGTTTATTCAACCGACCCTGAATGTCCCCTCCTCTGCCGGGTTCAGGGACCTGTTCCAATATACTACATTTAAGATCACAAAAAGTATGGGCATGTTGTAGACAATGTACAACCAATGGAGCTGTCATTTTTATGGTCTTAATGCAGCTTCTATGTTCTCTCAATCGTATCCGGATTTTTCTTTTCATCCTGCCTACATATATTAAATTACAAAGGCATTGAATAACATAAATTACCTTCTCTGAATCACAGGACATAGCCGTTCTCAAATCAACGACCCGATTTGAACCCAGATGATGCCACTGTGAGTCCATCAAAGTTTGAGGGCACTTATCACATGTGCCACATACAGAATGTCCCTTCGGCAAATGTCCATTATCCATATTGGTTGTAGACCTATAAGTAGAGTGAACCACTATGTCATGAATATTCTGGCCCCTTGAATATGCCAAATATGAAAAACAATCTTTTTTGGGCCAACATCTGGAACCGTACAAGAGCCGTCCGATACAAGGTCATGGGAGAACAAGGACTTCAGAATGGGAAGGTCCCACCACTCGAGCACAGTACCGCAATCAACAACGGTAGTGAATTTATCTGATTTGTCAATCTCAGGCGATATAGCTCTGGCTTTGGAGAAAGGGTTATCATTTGTACTGTGTAGATTTTATGATCCCTTTCAGACTCGGATTGACTTATATTGTTTTTTTTAGACATTTACATATCAAATTATTTTTTCAAGATCAAGATTCAAGATCTAAAACCATGGTTGTTCACCAAAGCATACCAACTCACCCAATGAACAACACAACGCCAACTCCCTCCAATCTATCCTGAAGAAAAATGAAACTCAACACAACGATGTATTATAACAAAGAATTGAAACGTAAAAACTGAACTAACTTCTATATGATATCCCTATGTTAACAAGATTTTGAACCTTTTTGAAACCCTTCTTACCGCCTTAACCTTGTAGCCTTTGTATTTTTTTAAACAGTTATGATGGTGAAACTGAATAACGGTATAGAAAACTTGACAAATAAATAAATAAATGACATCAGTAGGTAATTCAATCATCGCCCCGAAGTCAGACTGGCTCCCTCCAGGTCTGGTGGATCCGTCTATCGCAACATATATTCAATTAGTGCTTTGAGATTTAGCTGTAATGGAACAATCTACTGTTTGTCAGAAGCAGAAGGGTTTTTCAAGAGAGTGGGCGCGTCTTCAACGTCAAGCTTTAAAATCTTTGGCTAAGAATCCCGAGGTTATTGTGAAACCGGCAGATAAAGGAGGCGCCATTGTGTTGTAGAATACTAAGGATTATGTCCGGGAAATTCAACGTCAGCTAAGTGATGTATCATATTATTTTTCTTTATCGGAGGATCCAACTCTGGAGTGAGTGTTCGTATACACACGCTGGTTGAAGAAGGAGTGAAAAGTGGGTTCTTATCGTCGCGGGAGAGTAGAGGTTTACAAGTTAATTATCCAGTTATTCTAGTTTTGTGTGTGTGTGTGAGCAATAGTATATGAGAGAACTTGTGTGTATGTGCATCTGAGTAACACTGAATGGGTCATCCCAGGGAGAGAGAGAGAGAGCATGCAAAAACATATAGGGGTGAAAGAGCTTGTATATAAGCATGTCTGTGTGTCTGAGAGAGAGATTTGAACCTGCTTGTGTGTGTGCCTGTGAGAGAGAGAGGTTGGGAGCCTGCTTGTGTGTGTGCTTCTGAGAGAGAGAGAGGGCTGCTTGTGTATGTGCCTGTGTGAGAGAGAGAGATTGGGAGTCTGCTTGTGTGTGTGTGCCTATGAGAGAAATTGGGAGCCTTCTTGCATGTATGTGCCTATGAGAGAGAAATTGGGAGCCTGCTGTGTGTATCTTTTTGTCTATCTGTGTTTGTGTGCCTGTGTGAGCATGCATGACTGAAAGCCTATATGTCACATACAGGTTCTCACAGGTATGCACACACCCACATAATGTGTCTATGAGGTAGAGGTAGCCTGTGTATGTGAGAGAGAGGGAGTGTGTGAGAGAATCAACGTGCTATTGTGTATGTGTGTGTGTGAGAGAGAGAGATTTGAGCCTGCTTGTGTGTGTGCCTGTGAGAGAGAGAGTTTGGAAACCTGCTTGTATCTTTGCCTCTGAGAGAGAGAAAGATAGCACTTAGGAGCTTGCTTGAGTATGTGCCTGTGAGAGAGAGATTGGGAGCCTGCTTGTGTGTGTGTGTCTTATCTGTGCTTTTGTGCCTGTTTGAGCATGCATGACTATGAAAGCCTGTGTGTCACATACAGGCTCTCACAGGCGCACGCATACACACACACACACAATCTGTCTATGAGGAAGAGGTAGCCTGTGCATGTGAGAGAGAGGGAGTGTGTGAGAGAATGAATGTGCTAGTGTGTGTGTGTGAAATAGAGAAGATAAAGTTTGTGTGGCCCTCCCTTCCCAATCCATGGCAATCTCAGGATGATTGGAAATCAAAAGATCCCAGGTATGGAGAGCAGGAGTTTTTTAAATCCTTATTTTAATTATTGGGTGGTGGTTGATGATTCTATTTTGAAATATCTTATTGGTGTTTTGGGAAATTTATACATTTTTTTAAATTATTGGTTGTTTATTGGCTGTTTTAGCATTTATTCTTTTTATTAGTATGATTTTAATAATATTAATGTTTTATGACTTCACCTATACGTGGCATCACTTTCCACTTGACATATTAAATGTCATTTACCATTTGAATGCCCAGTCTCGCAAAATCCTCTTGTAATTTTTCACAATCCTCTGGTGTTTTAACAAGTTTGAATAATTTTGTTTCATAAGCAATTATGATCATCTCGTTCACTGTTTCCATTTATAGATTATTTATTAACATATTAAAAAGCAGTGGTCCTAGTACAGATCCCTAGGGCACTCCACTATTCACATTTCTCCATTGAGAACATTGACCATTTAGCTTTATCTTTTCTACCATTTAATTCCACAATAAAACATCATCTCCATTTTCTACCCTCATTGAAATCCTTCCCTGGGTCCATATCTCCCGATCTTCATCTCTATTTTTCTGTCTATTTAATTTCCACCCTCTCTCCATCTCTCATTCAGTCCCCCTTTTTCGCCCTCCTTCCCTACACCCCAAAATAGTTTGATCCCCATTCCCTTCCCCAGCTTGATCCTTAGTCCTTTTACTTCCCATATGATTCCAAGTCCTCCCTCTTCCCCCTTGCTCCTCACCTTCTCCACTTTTTTAACCCACCCCAGGTCTTCATTGCTCTTGTCCCCCTCCCCAGCCCACCTCAATTCTTTTCTGCTCCTGTATACCTCCAGGACCTCCTCACTCAGTCCCACTTCTATCTCCCTCTGGGATTATTCTTCCCTACACACATCACATGTCCACATTAAATTTCATCTGCCCAATCCCCAATCTCTCAGGGTCCTCTTGCAATTTCCTCACAGTCTTTATTTAAAACATTTATAGCTCACAATATCCACAGATCTATGTAACAATAAGAACATTCATTAAAAAAAACATAAGACTTAACAATCTGTTCGTGATCTAACAGTCTTCCATAATTTTGTATCATCCACGAATTTAATCAATTCGCTTATCATTCCCTGTTTCAGACCACCTAAAAAAGTATTAAAAAGCACCAGACTGAGTAAAGATCACAGGGGCACTCTACTATTTTATCTTTCTCCTCGGAGTAAAATGACCATTCAGTACTATTTTCCTTTTCCTATCTTTCAGTCAGTTAACAATCCACAATAGAACATTGCCTCTTATCCCTTTCTCTCTCTGTCATAAGGAATTTTGTTAAATGCTTTTTGAAAATTCAGATACACTATTGCAACCGCCTAGTCCTTGTCCATATGCTTCTAAACCCCTAAACCACCCAAACGGATATGTAAGTCAAGACTTTCCTTTGCTAAATTCATGTTGGCTCTGCCACATTAATCTGTGTCTATCTAGATTGCCAGTACTTTTATTCTTCAGAACAGCTTCTACCATTTTGCCCAGCAAAGGCTCACCAGTCTGTATTTTCCTGGATCACCCCTGGAATCTTTTAAAAAAATGAGTGTTATGTTGACCAAGCTCCAATCCTCTGGTAACGCAACTGATTTGAATGGGAAGTTAAACATTACATGTAATAAGTTTGCAATTTCATTGTTTTATTTCTTTCAGTAATTTTTTTTACACTCTTTAGTTTGTCGATTTGCTTTATTACATCTTCCCTGTTCACTGTAATTTGATTTAGTTCCTCTGAATCATCACCCTCAAAGAGTGTTTCCAGCATAGGTATCTCCCCAACTCCCTCCTGAGTAAAGAGCGAAGCAATCAGATATTCAGGTAAAAATGTCCCTTTCATGACTGAAATCCCTTATTTAGCTGGACTGAAGGAAACAAATAGTGTGAGGAACTCTTTGTAGAATTTTATTCTTTCCAAATAGAAGAAAAAGCTCTTCTGTAAGTCAATATATGAAGAATCTTAACCTTATGGGCATGTGTCCTAGGAAAGAATGCTATTAATACAAAAGATTAATGTCAATAAAATTTAGAAACCACCTTTGCCAGAAATTTAAGATCAGTTTTCAAAACCACTCTGCTGTTAAATAGAGTATAAGGAGAGCATGAGACTCTACAGCTTATAACTCACTTAACTATCACAACTGATACTTTTTAAGAAAGAAATTTTAAATCTACTGATGCCAACAGTGTGAATGGTGGCTGAATGAGCTGAGCAAGAGCTAAATTTAGATCCCAACAGGAAGATCCTTTCCTTGGAGGCTTCAGATGCACAAGACCATTCCTGAGTCTGGAACCTCTAGACTGGTGAGAATAGGAGTTCCATTGCAGTTATCATGGTATGCTACTATACTGCAAAGTTGAACTCTGATAAGAATTTTCAAATCTGAATCTGACAGACTAAGGAGATATTCAAGCAAGAAAGTAAAAGCATGTTTAAAGAGGTCTTTATTAAAACATGAACACCAGAATAGCAAATCTTTGCTATTCCTCCCTTGAACTGAGGAAGGGCAGATAAGAAATCTTTTAAATAAATAAATAGAATACTTTCTTGAAGAAAGAAGAACTTTGTTTACCTCTGCAGACATCTGCACAGAACACACTAGTTCAGAGCTTCTCAACTTTTTTTTTTTTATAGCAGGACACATTTTCAAGTTTGCTTGATCCTCGTGGCGCATCAAACCAAATTTTACAATGCCACATAAATTCATACCCACTGGTCACTGGTCATTTGACTGTGAAAATGCCAGGAAATGTATTTTTAATTCTATTGAACAGCACTACCTTTCCTCCCCAAGGGCCAACCCCAACAACACTCTTTTTCTCTCTAAACCCAGCCCCTCCTCAAGATCGAATTCCAGTCTCTTTCTCTCCAACGCCAAGCATTCCCATTAAGGATTGGTTTGCTGTGTGCAAACATTTTTTGTTACATTTCCCTGTGAGCACTACTTCCTTTGATGCAAAAAGCCAATCACTTTTATGCTCACAGCAACCCAATCCTTAAAGGGAATATTGACTAAGTCCATCCCTTGCTTGAAATAAATTGCCTAATATCTATTAACAGCAGTGAAAATAAAGTGTATGAATTTCACCTGCTTTGTGCATGCAGGTGAAATTAATATAGAGCAAACCTTTGTTAAAGAAATGAAGAAGGGATGACCATAATGCTGTAAAAGCCAGTGATGAGAAGTACCATCATTTTCACAGCAAGAATTAATATTACACAAGATAGACCCTCAACAAAACAAAATAGAAAGGCCATAAAGTATAAATAAAAATGTGCCAACAAAAACTGAACTGGAAACCTCAAGCCCAATCGTATTATGCAGTGCAACAATGGAAAAACAAACATCACTATTCCTCAAAAGACATCAAGCAAAATTATTCAAACTTGTTAAAACACCAGAGGATTGGGAAAAATTACAAGAGGATTTTGCGAGACTGGGAGACTGGGCATTCAAATGGTAAATTACATTTAATATGTCAAGTGGAAAGTGATGCCACATATAGGTGAAGTCATAAAACATTAATAATATTAAAATCATACTAATAAAAAGAATAATTGCTAAAACAGCCAATAAACATCCAATAATTTAAAAAAAATGTATAAATTTCCCAAAACACCAATAAGATATTTCAAAATAGAATCATCAATCACCACCCAATAATTAAAATTACAACTGGTTAAATGGTAGAAAAGATAAGCCCAGTACATGCAAAAACCGGGAGATAAGCGAGTATGTCCGACCAGCGAGTGGCAAAAGGATTTTAAAAGCCGCTTGTGTTTGTGCATATTTCTCAGTATGCGCAAAAGTGAGAGAGCCTAAAAAGGGTCTGGGTGTGGTCCGGGTGGGGCAAGGGCAGGGCATGGGTGTTCTGGGACTTTAACATGAAATGTGCATGTAAGTATTTACGTCCACAAGCACGTGCTGGGTTCCCCTTCTGCTTAACTTTACTACTGCTATGGATGGTGTGTAAATAATAAAACAAAAAACTAGGCTAGTCAGAGGGTTTTTTGGATAGGGGCTAATAGGGGGAAAGGGAGGCTTATAACCTAGGGGAGTTTGGAAGTCCTATTCCTTATCTGAGCAAACTTGGAATGAACTGGGAAAGCTAGCATTGGCGTCGGCACATGTCCCTTATAACATTTCCATATGTGGTAGAAGCAGCATTTCATGCACAAGCGTGTGCCCATATAAAATTGTGCACACGTATGCGTGCATATACACACATATGTTATAAAATGGTCACATCTTTGGCGTGAGCCAGCATACGCGCTTAGGTGTGTGCCCACATGCCGGTATCAAAGTTACCATCCCTGGGAAGAGCAACCCAAATTATAGCTATACAATGCAAGGTTCCACATTGATAGTCACCTCCAAGGAAATGGATCTAAGCATCATCGTGGATAATATGTTGAAGTCCTCTGCACAGTGTATGGTGGTGGCCAATAAGCAAATAGAATGCTATTAGGAAAGGGATAGAAAATAAAACAGAAAATATCATAATGTCTCTCTGTCACTCCATGGTAGAATCTCAAATTCCGGTCACTGCATTTCAAAAAAGATATAGCAGAATTAGAAAAGATACAGAGAGGGATGACCAAAATGATAAAGGGGATGGTACAATTTCCCTCTGAGGAAATGCTAAAAAGGTTAGGGATCTTCAACCTGGAGAAGAAATGACTGAGGGGAGATATGATAAGAGGTCTATAAAATAATGAGTGGAGTCGAACAGACAAATACGAACTGGTTGTTTACTCTTTCAAAAAGTACAAAGACTAGAGCAATGAAGTTACTAGGTAGTACATTTAAAACATATAGAAAATATTTTTTTACTCCGTGAAGTTGGGTTTAAAAAAGGTTTGGACAAGTTCCTTGAAGAAAAGTCCATAAACTAGTCTTAAGATGATCTTGAAGAAATTCACTGCATATCACTAGGATAAGCAGCATGGAATCTTTCGATTTTGGGGGATCCTGCCAAGTACTTGTGACCTGGATTAGCCACTGTTTGAAACAGCATACTGGGATTAATGGAAGTTTGGTCTAAGCCAGTATGGCAAATCTTATATTCTTATAAAAAGGTAGAAGAGGGCTGGATGGGAAAGGTGAGCAAGATGAAAAAATAAAATCAAAACCTCATTTTCCTCTAAGAGCTGGAGTAGTTAGTGATTCATAAAGATGAAGGATTTTTATGTATATTATCAATACAGACATGCTATGCAGGATATGTTTTACACTATTCGGTTTGTAGTTTTGCTCTTTTAGTAGAGCCAGGTTATGGTTGGATGTATGATTCTGTAGTGGTTTGGGTCGATGATGAATTTAAAGCATTGCTCCCTCTAATTTTTGAAAGGCCAAGTGTGAAAATATTTATTTTGTGCAAGTTTTTATAAGCTGAGTTCAAATTTGTGCAGTATGAGCCAGTATAATGCAAATGTCAGGATTTCTTGTGCGTGCTATGATTTGCCGTGTGCATAGGGTTTATGACCTGTGTGTGCACCCACAATTTAGGGGGAACAGTGGTTGGGAATAGAATGTTTGTGGGATATTGGGTGCCTGTGAGTTGAGGTTTGGATTCTAGGTGGGGTGTAGAGTACCTTGGGTTATGGGTGGACTGAGGGCAGGATTATTATTTGGTTGTGGGGTGGTTATGGATTGAGGGCAGAGTTTTTGTATCATGAGTAGGTAATTGATAATAAAGATATATTTTTCTATCTAATAGGGTGATATTGGTTGATTTTTATAGGTGTTATGCTTCTTGTGCTGAATGTCATGCGTTATGTATTGTGTGTGAGTGCTGGCCTTGGTCCTTGTTATTTTAAATCTTTGTTTTATTGTTTATAATATTTTCTGTACACCACTTGTGGTTTGTGTTTCATGTTTTATAGCGCTTTGAATAACTACGTTGGGGAGGCATATTGTCAAGGAAATTAGAATCAACGAGGAACAGTTTCTCAATGCGTCCTCTCACACCGCCATCTTGACTAGGAGTGGGGTCCACTGTATTTCTACCTTAAGCAAGCATAGCACACAGTGCACTTTCTTCTTGGGTTCTATCTGAGAAGGTTGTTTGCTAGACTACCTCAGCTCTGCCAGCCTGTCTTGCTCCTATCAAAACCACAGCGACCTGACTACCTCTGCTCTGCTATCCTGTCTTGCACCTATCAACTTTCTGCCACTCTTCCTTGCTGCCATACACCAGATGACTCACTCTACTCCTTGTAGTGTTCTTGCCACTATCATGGTTCCTCAGTATGTTGGTGCTAGTCTTTCTGCTGCTTTGTCCCTTTATTTGGCACCTTGTGGTTTTTTCTGACACCCTTTCTGCTTGCTATGTTTCCCCTTCATTGTGCTGTAGGATGTTGATGCCACTTACTTGCCACTTTGCCTGTCATGCTGCCTTCAAGGGTTCATGCAACTGTTATCAGTGCTTCTTTTGAAGCTGTGGTGTGTTTTTGACACTCTTGCTGCTGCTTTGCACCTCTGTTAAAGCACTCTTGCCACTCCTGGTACCCCTTTGCCCCTTTACAGTGCCTTAGGCTATTCATGCCACTTTGGTGCCACTTTGCCACAGTCTAAGTACCTTGGAGCTCTTTTCTCGTTCTGATGATTGCTTCCCAGAAATTTCATCAGAATTGATAAGAAAACCCCAATTCTGCAGCCAAAAATAGGCTACAAATACTTCCCCCATTGACTTTAATGGCAAAACGAAAAACGAATGAAACTAATAAATGAATTGGTTTTCCCCCCTATAAAACTAATGAAATGAATTTGGGTCCCAGCGAAACGAAAAACGAAATGAAACACATTTTTTCCTTCTGCACATCCCTATGATCTGAAGCTAAGCTGAGCTGCATTGTATGTTTTGAGTTTCCTTTTTTTTCCACTGTAAATAAAATGCACCTAAGGAACAGCCAGAGTCTGCTTCCTTGCCTCCTTTCTCCTCTGGCTGTGTCCAAGCTACTACCACTCAAGTTACCACATATGGTGGTAGCAGAGGGATCTCTTGCCTAAGCCCACAGCCGCAGAGAGAGAAAAGAAAAAAAAGCTGTGGAGTTTTTTTTTTTCCTGGGGCCTCCCAGTTCCACTCCCCAGCTTTGCACACAGGTCATTGGGGCTATCCCCACCTGAAGAGTCAGGGGTCAAGTAGTGAATAAGCGCCAGACAGGCCAGCAGGGATTTTTTTGTTTTTCCCACTCTCCTACCCCCGGCGAGGTACAAAACTTGGAGGCAGCTCAGTAAACAGGGAAGATGAAGCTGGTGATGCAGGTCTTTGCTACCAGTCAGCAACAATTACAAAATGCCCTGTAAATGCAAATATATCAGCAGCAGGCATTGCGAGAGCAGGTGACCAGCAGCATATGGTTGTAATGCAGATAGCCCAAGCTGTGCAAATGGCCATAACCAGTCCAACTTCAGTGTCACAGACACTCCTTAAGATGAACCCTGGAGAAGACCCAGATGGCTACATGAAAAACTTTGAGTGCACAGCATGACTGGCCAGTTGGCCAGAAGACAGGTGGGCTATCTATCTGGGGAATGTACTCACCGGGGCTACAAAAGATGCCTACAAAATCTGAAAGGGAGGGCCACCTACCCGGAAGTCAAGGCAGCCATTCTATGGAGAGTGGGGCTCACCCCAGAAACCTACTGACAGCGATTTCGGTGGGGGGATTCTACAGGCTGGAGAAAACCCTAGGAACCTATTCCACAGGTTTAAAGATGCTATTTGGAAGTGGCTGCTTCCAGAACAGAAAATCGGAGTGGTGGTAGCAAAAGCGGTTCTGCTGGAATGGTTCCAGTATAGCCTTGACCCGCCCATGCGGCAGTCAGTTTGCCAACACCCAAGCCTTATGGTTGAAACAGTCCTAGAAGTAGTGGAGGCCTATCATCAAGCCTAGACCATGTCTGAATTGCCACATTACTGAAAGAAGCCCCTCAACTCTGATAGAGGATGACAGAATCCTAAGACTCAGAGGTCTCAACTGTCAGCAGCGCCAGTCCAGCTGGACTTTTCAGCTTACTTGCAAACCTCAGTTGGACCACAATGCTTCAGTTGTGGAGAAAGAAGCCATTTTGCAAGAGACTGTTCCCAGAGGGAAGATGAGTTGATGGACATTAATGCTGTGACCCCCACACTTTTGTAACTTTGTGGATGTCTTCTATCAGGGAGTTTGTTCATCCCGATTGAGCTAGATTGTGTTCCAACACAAGCATTAGTGGACTGTAGGAGTGTGAAAATGTTCGTTTGGAGGACCTTGCTGAAGCAAATCCAAACGAACTACAAAAAGGTAGTGACTCTGGCATACATTCATGGGGACTATCAATAATATCCAACAAGCCGGGTACAACTGAAGACCCTGGCCAGTCAACATATGGTTGAGGTGGAAGTACTCCCTTGGCTACCCTACCCCATGATCAGTGGACGGGACTGTCCAAATGTCAAGACCTCTGGAACCAGCTTTCAACAGGTTCATCCAGCCACAACCAAGAAGATTTGGAGTTTCCAGAACTTTTTTCCTTGGAGGACCCTGATCTTTTTCATAAAGATACTAAGACTCCTATGTCCCAGAAACAACACTGACAGGACAAATACACCTACACTTCTAATTTAGAGGCAGCTGAGGGAGGAGGGTTTGGAGTCAGAGGGAGAACAACCACCCACCCAGAATATCTTATCTGGCCCCTTGGAGTGATAAATCGGGGTTGATCCTGGGAACTTCAGGTGAGCTCAGAGAGAGGATGAATCCTTTAAGTGGGCCCAGGAACATATTCAAAGAGTGGATGGAAAAGTAATCTCAGGAGCACAGCTTGCAGATCCGGTTCATCCTTATTTTCTGATAAAAAGGGATTTACTTTACAGATTCACAAAGGGATGTGTGGAAGGGGAAGTGATAGAACAATTCTTGGTTCCCAAACTCTATCATCAACAGGTCATGCAGTTAGCACACAGTCACCTTCTAGGGGTCACCTGGGGAGGGAAAAGGTACTGGCACAAGTCTGTTGGCGAGCCCTTATAAACAGATCCAGTTGTATTGCCGGCCCTGCCTCACCTGCAGGCTCACAATGTCTATCTGAGAACAAGTGGCACCTTTCATACCAATGCTTTTAATCGAGACCCCTTTTGAAAGAGTGGGCATGGATCAACTCGTTGAGAGATTGACTCGAGGAAATTACATTCTCATCATACTGGATAGACTATACTACAAGATATCTAGAGGCAGTGCCAGTAAGGAATATGAAGACCCCAATGGTGGTGACTGCCCTAATGGAGGTTTTTTTCTTGACTTGGGCTGCCCAAGGAGATCCTAACGGATCAGGGTACCTCTTTCGTCTCCAAGGTCATGAAACAACTATGCACCTTGCTCAAAATAAAAACTTTGCAGACCTAGATGTATCACCCGCAGATTGATGGCCTGGTCAAACACTTAAATCAGATGCTCAAACAAATGTTGAAGAAATTGTGGATGAAGATGTCAAGACCTGGAACATATTACTACACTATGTGCTGTTCGCAATCTGCAAAGTACCGCAAAGCTCAATGGGTTTTTCCCATTTGAGTTACTATATGGGAGGAGACCAAGAGCAATCTTGAACATAGCTCATAACTAAGCAAACCCCAGGCAGAACCTCTTGACTACATCCTCCAAGTTCAGGATCACCTAAAAAAAAAAGGCTGAGGAGGCAGTCTTCATATGTCTGGAAAAGGCTCAGAGCTCCCATCCTGAGCTTACAATCGTCCCACGGTCCAACTAGTATTCCAGCTAGGCAACCGTGTCCTTGTCTTCCTCCCATGTTCAGAAATCAAGCTGTCAGCCTGTTGACAAGGTCTCTATGAAATTTTGGAGAAAACAGGGCCCATGGATTACAAAATCATTCAGTCAGATAAACAAAAGAAAACTCAGATCTACTACTTAAGCCTCCTGAAGAAGTGGATTTCACAGGAGTGCGGCATAGTACAGGAAGGAGAGTTTGGTCCCGAGGTTGAGCCTGAAGTGGACCAAACCCATGTTCTTTATAGAAAGCAGCTGTCCACTGCACAGGCAGCTGAGATAAAGCAGCTGGTAGAGATAATCAAGGAGATCTTCTCAAGCCTGCCCAGTTGTACCCACCTTGTGCAACCTGACATCATTACATCTCCTGGAGTTGTGGTACAACAATGACCCTATCTGATTCCTGAGGCCAGGTGCCTTGTCATCGAGACAGAAGTGAAGGATATGTTCCAGCTCGGGGTAATAGAGTCGTCGAACAGTGATTGATTGTCACCCATAGTTTTGGTGCCGAAGCCAGATGGGAGCATAAGGTTGTGTATCAACTTTAAAAAGATCAATGAGGTTTCAAAACTTCATGCCTATGCGAGTCCATGAGTAAATTAACTCATTGAGCATTTGGGATTGGCCCAATTCATCTCTGCCCTCATTCATACAAAAGGGTATTAGTATGTGCCTCTTACATCCTTGGTGAAAGAAAATAATGTGTTCTAACCACCCAATGGATTTTTGCAATTCACTATACTCCGTTTTGGCCTTCATAGTGCCCCTGCAATGTTTCAATGATAGATCGACGCCTACTCTGCCCATATCAAGGGTACGCAGCTACCTACTTGGATGTCATCTTGATCCATAGCCCCAAGTGGAAGACATATTTTTACGGGTTCAGATCATGCACACTGGTATCCTGCCCAGGGGTTCTGACCTGAGGTTTATACTGGGGCAACCTGAGGGCCTTATCCCATATAAACACACACAATTACTAGGATTATACCTGAGGGCTTGAACCTAGGATCTTATCCCCTCCACAGATGGCCACATGCAATTACTGGGATTATACCAGGGGGCTTGAACTCAGGAGCTTATCCTCTACATAAATAGCAACATGCAAGTAATGGGATTATACTTGGGGGCTTGAAAGCAGGAGCGTATCCCCTACACAAATACCCACATGTAATTACTGGGATTATACCTGGGGGCTTGAACCCAGGAGCTTATCCCCTACACAAATGACCACACACAATTATTAGGATCATACCTGAGGGCTTGAACCCAGGAGCTTATTCCCTACACAAATGGCCACACGCAATTACTAGGATTATACCTGGGGGCTTGAACCCAGGAGCTAGTTCCCTACACAGAGCCACACACAAACTTTGATTCAGTGCATCATGGTTCCAGGTATTTAGGAAAGTGAGTTTATTTGAGCAATAGGAAGATAGAAAAAAATTAAATTAGATTACACAGAAGAAGTAATGGTAGATAATAACAATAGATATAAAAAGCTTACGTTTCCAAAGAATCAGCCATACCATTATGTCCAGGACACTCTCTTCCCTCTCTTTCTCATTGTCTCTCGTTATACACTACATTATAGATACACACACACACACACACACACACACACACACACACATACAAACATAGATATAATAACCCATCTTGGGTGGGGCCCCAACCAATTTCATGAATGGAAGGGGGGTCGCAGCTGAAAAGGTTTGCTCACCCTTGCTCTTACCATATTCCCTAGCTCCTTTTTTTTTCTGAGGCAGCGAGGGGGTGGTGGCTCGACCTGGGGTTGGGGAGGAGCCTATGCTTGCCCCATGGGAGTATTATATATATACTGTATGTCGACAATTCTACATCCTGAACTTTTCTCCGCAGATGGTATTAATTTCATTTTAAATTATTATTATTGTGTTTGTGTGTATAAATGCAGATTTCTTACAGAATTGGATATCAGTTAACCTGTTGTACTAGAAAAAGTTTGTAAAAATCATGCTACTTCTTAGGCTTTGTCTTAACTGGAAGTATATACCGTTATTAAGACATAGCCAAAGAGGTGGCCTATGTCTCTCTCTAATCAGATACCAGACAAAGCACATAGCAAAAAAGATTTTTACACCCTCTACATCGGTTTTTGATTCAAAGTATTTTTAGGGTTTGTTTTGATTAGAGGCATTTGGTGTCTTCAGCATTCTAGAAAAAGTTTGTTACAGTGGCACATTTTCTAAAAGCATCTTTTACTGTTAAAAATGATCAGGTCAATTTTCAAATAAACCTCTATCAAACAAATTACTTATCTGGCTAAAGTTAGCCGGATAAGTTATCAAGGATATTCAGCGGGATAAATGACTTGCTGAATATCTTCAAATAAAGTTATCTGGAATTCTTACCTGGATAAGGATGAAACCTAACCAGCTATATTTAAATATCGCCAGTTAGAGTTCAGAGAATATAGGCAGTTAGTAGAGAGAGGAATATCGAGTAAGAAAAGGGAAGTGATTATCCCCTTGTACAGGTCCATGGTGAGGCCTCACCTGGAGTACTGTGTTCAGTTCTGGAGACCGTATCTCTGAAAAGACAGTGACAAGATGGAGGCGGTCCAGAGAAAGGCGACCAAAAAGGTGGATGGTCTTTATCGAATGACTTATGAGGAGAGATTGAAAAATCTAAATATGTACATCCTGGAGGAAAGGAGGAGCAGAGGTGATATGATACAGACTTTCAGATACTTTTACTTCAAAGGTTTTAATGATCCAAAGACAATGACAATCCTTTTCCATCGGAAAAAAATCAGCAGAACCAGGGGTCACGATTTGAAGCTCCAGGGAGGAAGACTCAGAACCAATGTCAGGAAGTATTTCTTCACGGAGAGGGTGGTGGATGCCTGGAATGCCCTTCCAGAGGAAGTGGTGAAGACCAGAACTGTGAAGGACTTCAAAGGGGCGTGGTATAAACACTGTGGCTCCATAAAGTCTAGAGGACGTGAATGAAGAGTAGATGGCTTGCGGGAATGACGGCTACTACCTGGAGATAATACCCTTATTCAATAAACATATACACGGTTAATGCGACTCCAACATTGTTCTAAGCTTCAACGGCAAGAGGAAATGTGGAAAAAAGGATTTGCATTCACAGAAAAGCGGGGAGTAGCTTTCTTGTTACAGCGGTTATTACCCCAAACCAAATAAGCCTGATACTTCACTTTCAATGCATATCCAGCATAGCTCTCTGCTTCAACGGCAGGGGAGAAAGACTGATACTTCACGCATATCCAGCATAGCTCTCTGCTTCAACGGCAGGGGAGAAAGTCTGATACTTCACTTTCAATGCATATCCAGCATAACTCTCTGCTTCAACGGCAGAGGAGAAAATCTGATACTTCACTTTCAATGCATATCCAGTATAACTGTCTGCTTCAACAGCAGGGGGAATGAAGTAAAGTGGATCTATACACAGACAACAACCAACAAGGATTGAATTACATAGTCTGGGTAAACAAATAAGCATGGGTGTAGCTTGCTTAATGCGGCGGTTACTACCCCTAACTAATTAAGCTAGATATTTCACTTAAATGCAGTTCCAACACTGCTCTCTACATTAATGGTGGGCATGTAAGGGAAATAGAACCAAAAGGTTACTAAGAGCCAAGAGTAACAGATAAGTATGAGAAAAAAGAAAAAAGAAGTGTGAAACTTCCTGGGCAGACTGGATGGGCTGTTTGGCCTTCTTCTGCCGTCATTTCTATGTTTAAGTAGCGATTCCTAATAAAAATAAAAGCAATGAGAGGGACCAATCCCCCATCCCAGGGAAACAAATGTCAGTCCTGCCAGCTGAGCCCCACAAAATAGTTAGAAATTGTTGCGGGCCTGTAAGCCTGAAAAGCCTTCCTGAATTGGCTAAATAAAATAAATAGGAAGACCCTCCTGCTCCCCATCTAGCTCGTCAACCCAAACCAACCCTTCTCACCCTATCTAGAACCCTCCAAACTCCTTACCGCATTCAGCATTTGCTCTGGTTAACTCATTTCCACCCGGAATGCACCAAAATGCCTCAAGTGCTGATGAGGATCAGGTAAATACTTTTAAATATTGACCTCTAAGAATGTACGGAAAGATCCCCAATGTGTCTTATTTCTTCCTCTCTCTGGCTTGCTCGCACATGCTTACAGTGCATGCCAGTTTGTTTGCTCTGTTTTCTTTTTGTGTGCATGTTATTCCACTTCAGTGCACGCTGTTTTGCTTATGTGCTCCCTATTTTGATTTAGGTTGCAATATAGTCATTTCGTGTGCATGCTATTTCGCTGTAATGCACTCTGCTTACTCACTGAACCTGTCGTAAATGCTGAAATTAATTTTTTCACATTTCTTTGTCAGTTCCCATACTCACCAGCCAGTTTTGGTAGTAAATTACCAGATGAATGTAAACATTATTAATCAGTTACCAGCTATCTATAGCGCATGAATGCAACCTGCTTTGAAGCGCCTGAAAAGCAGAATATAAATAAATAAAAGACCCCCTCCTAAGTCCTGGGAAATAGGCGTTTTTCAGCGTGACTGGCAGAGTGACAAACTCAAATGATAGCAAATTAATATCTGTAGGGATTACAAGGTTGCTTGAAAGCATTTTGTTTGCTGACCTTAGTAATTCAGTTAATTGGTTTCAAAATTTGCATTAAAATAAAGCTGAAATATCACCAGTGGTTTCGTTTTTGGAATGTATGCCATTTTGTCATCTTCATTAGAGTAACTATAACTGTTTCAAATAGACAAAATTGGGTCAAAATAAATTAGTGCTAGCACTGTCACACCAAGAGTACAGAAGAGAGTCTAACTGCTGATAATTGCTTTGATTACAAATATAAGACCAATGGTTCAGAGAGAATTTGTGCCACACATCTGGATAATAAAAGAAAAAAAAAAAGGAAATATCTAAACAGTTGTTTCAACTTATGATCTTAGTGTCACTAGCTTTGTCATTTGTTCACCCATACTGACTACTCCAGTTGCTGTTCAGCAGCTGTCATTTGAATTGACATGTATAGATAACACAGATTTGATGACCCAAAAGATAAATGATTTGTAAATCACTAATTTTTCCTTATCAGTTCTTTAAGTATTCTGCAGTTCATGTGAAAGAAGTATATTGACAATATTGAATTAACATTATGCTTATATCCAGAGTGTTTTAAAGATCTGATATATAGGCATTTATCTAATCTGACATTTGAAAAAATGCTGTGATTTTACATTTTCTATTTGGATTTTGAATCCAAATTGTCAAAACCAATTCATGCTAACATTTGGAAAGCTAGTCCCTAATCTAAACAAATTGCTTTCAGAATGTTTGACACGTTGTGTTCAGAGAGGCAGGGAGGTGCTTTTTAGTGAGCAAGCTTCATCTACTGTCCTTACCTTTTTTACAGCATAATAGCCATAAAATGTGTGGATTAAAATTATAGCCACTCATTTAGAAAACCCAGTAAGCTTCACAAATTGCATGTAAGCAAAAGGTCAAAGATTAGCAAGCTAAAGCTTTTCCTTTCATGTAATTACGCTATAACTTTGAAGTTGCTGTTCATAGACTATTATCTAATCTTGCTTAAAAACAGTATCATCATCTTAAACTACCTGTGAACCATTTTCTAACTGTGCATTTGTCGATTGTTACCATTGCCATTCCTGCAGTTACAGATATAATACTGAGTCCAGTTTATTAATATTTGTGGGTACAGGTTTATTGAACATGCAAAAGCTCATTACTACGATATTGTATATACTTCTGCAGTGCAATAAACATGGTGAAATTACAAAGAGAATTTTTCTGGATTGTAGTGGTCACTGAATAGATAAAAAAGTATTATTTTGTTATGTGGCTGTTTTCTGTCCTTTTCCTGGGAAGGAACTCAATCCAAAATCATTATGCAAACAAATCAAAAGAACATTTAACCGTCATGCACTACCTACATAAAGTGCGGGTTATAAATTTTAATTAATATGAATAAAATAAGCATTCCAAACAGCCCTGCATATTGAGAGCACAGTCATTTTGTTTTAGTACAAGCCAGTATGGGCTCAGATACCACATGCAAGGGATACTGTATTTATGTAATCTGTCTCAAGCTTGAAGAAATTCCTTTCTTGCATACAATTTGTCTCGCACAATGCAGCTCTTCTAATTTGTTTGATCTTGTTTAAAGTGCTGTCGTGCTTTTTATAGAAAAACCGCCCTTGGGGAGTTTTGGGCTATTGATTCTTTCATTGACTCCTGAAAACATGTACGGCTGTGTGTAAGGCTTGTGATTGATGTTAGACTATTTGTACTTCTGGAAACAGACTGATTGCTGTGAATTACTTAGAGCATAATAAGACAATCATTTACTTTTAATGCATGTTGTGATATTTTGTAAGGGGACAATATTTTATACTAAAATGAAAGGAAAAGCATTTCAGAGAAAATTACCTTGTACCATTGATCTACGAGTATTGCTTTTGAAATGAATGGTGAACTGAGTTTACTTGACATAATTATTTTTATATCAACTCTTATCTCTATTGCCATTTAAAAAGGCTGTGACTTGTTTTCCTTTATTCAGTTGAAAACTGGTTTGTTTCTTTAACATTTGTATGGGCTTCTTTCTAATCTAGATGGTTTTCTAACATGCAAAAGAATCTTGCACGGTTTTTGTGTAATTAAAGTTATATTGGCTGAAAGGGAGTGCAGTGTTGGTAGCTAATACCTGACATTGGAGGGCATTATTACACTTTTAAACCTCCCTCTGAGCTTTTTAAATCTGAAATAAAGCTAAAGGAATTATATATTTTAATTTAAAATTGTTGTGATATCATTAAGATATTAGGCCACAGAAATAGGATGCTAGGCTTGAACCAATAAGGATATGAGATTCATATCCTTTTTTTTTTTTAGACTGCTCCCTTGAGGTCTGTAGTAATAAATAGAACCATGAAGGCAGAAAAAGACAATATAGTCCATCTAGTTTGCCCATCCACTCCAACAATTCAACTTTACAATCCCTACCACTCCCTTGGACTTCCTCTATGTTTATACCATGCTTTCTTGGTGTCAGATACTATCTGGCACATTTCAGGATGTGAGTCCTTGAACCGCTATTGGATTGGCACAGCCTTATTTGTGCGAGCATGGACTAGGCCTCGGCAGGCAGCAGCTGGCTACAGTCAGGATAGCTAGAGTCCAGACAGAGGCGAAAGGCAGGCTAAGATCAGGGCAGGCAGAGTTCAAGCTAAAACGAGGTGACAGAGGTCAGGACTGGCAGAGCTCTAGCAGAGATGAGGAGAGAATCTGAGGTTAGGGCAGGTAGAAAGCAAAGCAGCATCAAAGGTCAGGCCAGGTCAACATCGAGAATTCAGTCCAAGATGGAGGAACCAGGGCAGGCAAGGAGACAGGAACAGAGCAGGGTGGAGAAGCAGGCAAGGTCTGGATGAAGGCAGGAATATGGCAGACAGACAGGCAGACAAGCAGGAATAGGAGTCAGGATCAGGATCGACAACACCACAGGATGCAAGACCTATAAAGGCTTAGGGAATACAGTCTACCTCCTAGTCAGAGCCACTGGATGCAGCATGGTGCAGGAAGCTATGTTGGAAGAGCCTATGGCCAGAGGATGTCACTCTGGAGGTAAGAGGTATTATATTATCCTTGCCTGTACCATTTCCACTGGAAGCTGTTCCATGCATTCACTACCCTCTCTGTCATGAAATATTTCCTTAGATTTCTCCTGAGTCTACCCCCTTTCATTGTCATCTCATAACCCCTCATTCTAGAGTCTCCTTTCCTTTGAAAGAGGCCCACCGCCTTTGCATGGAAACCTTGTAGATATTTAAATATCATATGGCCTCTCTCTTGCCTTTCTTCTAAGGTGTACATGTTTACATCTTTAAGTATGTCCCCATATGCTTTAGAAGAAAGACCACTGATTGTTTTAGTAGTCACTTTCTGGACCGACTCAACAAGTTTATATCCTTTTGAAAATGTGGTCTCCAGATCTGTATACAATATTTAGGGACCTTTGTTTTCAGTTTTTATTTTATTTTGCTTGTGATTTTCAAGTTATAACAAAAAAAAAAAAGTCAATTGAAAATTGACTTTAATATAAAACACAGGAGAAAAATCAGTGAAAAAGTCATTTTGCCACTGATTTCTTTTTTTGTTCAGACTCTGAAATTCCAGGCAAGATAAAATAGGGACTTTAGTTTTCAGCTTTTAACAATATTCCAATTGAGTTCTCACTAAGAACTTATACAGAGGCAATATAATTTCCTTTTTTTCTACTGATCATACCTCTCCCTATATAGCCCAGGCATCTTTTTGGCTTTTGGTGTCACTTCATTCTCCTGTTTGGCCATTTTAAGATCAACGGATACAATCACCCCCAGGTCCTCTCTAGGTCCCTCTCTTTTTCAATCTTCAAAGAATTTCACCCCATACTATCTCTCTCTCTTGGGTTTTTGCATCCTAAATGCATAACTCTGCATTTTCTAGCATTAAATAATAGCTGCCATATCTTAGACCGTTCCGATAACTTCACTAAATCCCTCTTCATGTTTTCCACATCTTCATGGCTGTCTATCCTATTGAAGATTTTGGTATCTGCAAAAAGACACACCTTTCCTTACAATCCATCTGCAATGTCAGTCGCAAAAATGTTAAAAACAAAAAACCCACCCTGCTAGTAATGCCCCTCTCCTCAGCGTGAACGCCATTTACCACTACCCTTTGTCGCCTCCCACTCAACCAGTTTCTAACCCAGTCAGTTACCTTAGGGCCCATACCAAAGGCCCTCAATTTATGTATGCAGAATTGTATCAAAGGCCGTACTGAAACCCAAGCACACTACAATTAGTGCTGTACCTTGATTCAACTCTTTGGTTACCCAGTCAACAAAATTGATTAGATTCATCTGATAAAACCTATCTGTTGGGGAAACACCCCCCCCCCCCCCCCCAACAAACATGCTGCATCAGATAGTGTAATCCATTTGATTGTAGAAACTACACTCTCCTCTGTTTCTGCAATGATTCCATTAGTTTGCTTACCACAGAGGTCAGACTAACAGGCCTGTAGTTTCCAGCCGCCTCCTTATTTTAACTTTTGTGCAAGGGAATCATATCAACCTGTCTCCGGTTCTCTGGAACTACACCCAACTCTAAATAAGCATTGAAAAGGTCAGTCAGCAGAGCTATCAAAACTGTTCTAAGTCCCCTTGATGCCCTCAGGAGCATCCCGTCCAGCCCCATCTGTTTATCTACTTTGTTTAGTTAGCTCCTCATGGACACACTTCTGAAAATAAATTGAGGTTTATCTCACTTCCAATCCTATTTGTATTTCTTTTATGTGGTCCTGCTCCTGGCCTTTCTACAGTGAGCACGGAGCAGATATATTTGTTAAGCAATTCCACTTTTTCTTTGTCAGCCTCTGTATATTCTTCCCCTATACCTCTGGTCTCATACCACTTTTGCACTTCCTCCTATCACTAATGTATCTTTAAAAAATAGTCATGTCCCCCTGTTTTACCATATTTGCTGTTTGTTCTTCCATTTTCATCTTTATATTCCTGACTACTTTCCCAATTTCACATAGCTTTTCCAAATATTATAGCATGTCTTCCTCTTTCTGCGATCTTATAGTTTATGACCACTAAAGTAAAATTACCATTGACCGGTTTAATATACTATATGCCGTCTAGTTCAGCTAGTGCTATCTTTCTCGGGTAGCCTATCATAATCTATGTATAGAATTCTTAAATACTTATGAAATGTTATCAGAATCTTTATCTCTTTTTTGTTGTAGTGAACGTGCAAAATAATAAATCTATATCAATAGGTGTCATATAAAGTGCATATCTGATATAATCATACACCTGAAACAGTCTATCTTCTTTATTCAAAAAATAATTTAAAATGTCCAAGTCAAATCATTTTTCAAAATTCAAAAGTAATATGCATAGAAACACTGACCCGTTCATTAAGGGACATCCAAAAAGTCTTAACAGGATGATGAAAGGTCCTGATGCCAGCATTATAGCAAACACTATTATTGTCTGCTTCAGGGGTGTGTCTCTTATAACATAATTTCTTTAACAAATGTCACAAGCTCCAAACAATCATATTTCAGATGTAGAGATGTCTTCCACTATGTAATGACACCTAGAAAAAAAAGAGAACTCTCTAAGATTATATAGAATGCACTCACTGGAAAAAACATTAATAAAATACAGCAAATCAAATCTAAGAAAAATAAAAGGATCAATCACAAAGTTCTATATCAAAATTCAAAGTGATAGATGACTGAAATACCAGTCAAGAGACAAATATAAAAACCCAGTCCAGTCCAGCTCATTGTTAAGGCCATCAGGGGCAATAGTATGTGATTTGAAGATCCATTGTTGTTCATGTTATATTAACCAACGATTCACATCACTCCCTCGGGTAAAAAATAGGAGTTTTTTTAATCACTGAGAAAATCACTCAGAGAAAGCTTGCTATCACAAAATTCAAGGAGACACAAGTGGTGCCTCCATTTTATTATGGCAAATGCAACTCTTGTATTCAATCATTTGCACACATACAGATCATGTAGTTTTCCCTATGTAACATAATCCACAGGCACATTAAAGGTCCCTGTGGATTATGCTACATAGAAGCAGTAATCTCACATGTACTGGAAAAAGGTAAGGTATGAGTCTGTCTGCAGAGAAAGGAAACAATGTCCCCATCACAGACTGAACAATACCAACATGGTCCATGACCCAATCCAGCGATCTCCTCCACAGGGTGCTTCCAGATATTCTGATCGTACAATATGATCTTGCAGATTCTTAGCTCTTTGAAAAGTAAACATTGGAGGTATACGAAACACTTCAAAGAAAGTACATGCCAAAGTTTCTTAATAGAATGCTTGACCAACAAAGCACCATCTGAAAAAAGTAAAATGCATACTGCTCGTTCATTCTCTGGATGGATAGTGAGTTGAAGCAAAAGATCCCAGTTAGCATAAAGAGCTCACTCATAAGCTGATTTTACCACTGTGGTAGGATAGGCACGTTAAATAAATTGGCTGGCCATAACCTGAGTTTGCAATTTAAAATCCTCACTGCTGGCAGTAGCATCAGCATGAAACGTGTTTGTCAGTCCCTCGTTGATCTAAGATTGTGGTAATAATCTGAGTAACTTTATCCTGAGAAATGCTCATGTACAGGGATTCAATATCAGTGGTCACCAAAATACATCCTATTAGATCTAGAGATACTTCCTGCAAAAATACGATGATGTGGGAGATTGCTACAGTTATATATATATTCAGATTATTACCACAATCTTACATCAAGGTGGGACCCCCAAACACATTCCTGCATCTGTTCTGATAGATTTAATGACACTTGCTTTGAAAATAATATTTTCATGTTTAGTGGGGAGTTCGCTTTACAAATAAGGGGACAGATATGGGAGCCACAATGGCCCCGAATGGCAAATATTTATATTGGACACTCACAAAAACAGTAGGTTTCACTGGTCAAAATTTTTTTCTTTTCAATTGTAACCACATATCTAGCAATACCCATACATTGTTTGTAGGACCCACACTCTATGGGGCGGATTTTCAGAGCCCTGCTCGCGTAAATCCGCCCAAAACCGGGCGGATTTACGCGAGCAGGGCCCTGCGCGCCGGTGAGCCTATTTTACATAGGCTCACCGGCGCGCGCAGAACCCCGGGACTCGCGTAAGTCCCGGGGTTTTCGGAGTGGGCGTGTCGGGAGGCGTGTCGGGGGGCGGGGCCGGAGTGTGCGGCGTTGCGGGGGCGTGTCGGCAGCGTTTTGGGGGCGGGTACGGGGGCGTGGCTACGGCCCGGGGCGGTCCGGGGCGTGGCCGCGCCCTCCGTACCCGCCCCCAGGTCGCGGCCCGGCGCGCAGGAGTCCCGCTCGCGCGCGGGGATTTACGCCTCCCTCCGGGAGGCGTAAATCCCCCGACAAAGGTAGGATGGGGGTTTAGACAGGGCCGGGCGGGTGGGTTAGGTAGGGGAAGGGAGGGGAAGGTGAGGGGAGGGCAAAGGAAAGTTCCCTTCTAGGCCGCTCCGATTTCGGAGCGGCCTAGGAGGGAACGGGGGTAGGCTGCGCGGCTCGGCGCGCGCAGGCTATACGAAATCGATAGCCTTGCGCGTGCCGATCCAGGATTTTAGCCGATACGCGCGACTACGCGCGTATCTACTAAAATCCAGCGTACTTTTGTTTGCGCCTGGAGCGCAAACAAAAGTAGGCTATTCGCGCTCGTCTGAAAATCTACCCCTATGAGTTTATGTTTCAAACTTTTTCTTAAAAATAAACCAACTGGAGCTGACTCACTAACCCCATGTGTCAGTAACATATCAAGAGCGGGTCTGAAGCCAGACTGCAAAGAGAAGGAACTGTTGAGTTAACTACAGATGTTTTGGAGAATGAAAAGCGTTTGACTGGAGCCGTCACGCTAGATCCCTCCTCATGTTTTCTACTCCTTCCTGGCTTCCACTCTGTTGCAGATTTTGGTATAATCGGCAAAAAGACAAACCTTTTACCAACAACACTTTTGTTATGTGACTCACAAAAATGTTGAAAGAACCTAGTCCAAGGACCAATCCCTGAAGCACATGGCTAGTAAAACCCCCTCCCTCCTCAGAGAAAACTCCATTTACTACTACCCTTTGTCACCTCCCACGCAGCCAGTTTCTAACCCAGTCAGTCACTCTAGGATCCATACCAAGGACACACAATTTAGTCTTCTGTGCGGAACCGTACCACAGGCCTTGCTGAAATTCAAGTACACTATGTCTAGCCCTCTCCCTTGAGCCAACTCTCTGGTCACCCAAAGAAATTGATCAGATATGTCTGACAAGTTTTACTTCTAATAAAACCACAGGTTTTGTCTGTAGAAAAAATCTGGAACAATCCTTTTGGAGAGTAATTTCAAGCCATTTCTATGGGTAAAGCTGTGCTTTACTCACAGAGATGAGCTTTTAGGAAATTGCCTGCCCTATATGTGCAAATAAGTAAGTGTGTAGGGTCTCTTTTTGCATACTTTACCCATAGTAGGGGGAGGTGGGGCTGGGGAGGGGTTTGCACTTACATGCATGCTTTTGAAGTTTTAAAAAGCATGCATGACATTTTTCTCGGAAAAACTATTAGCAGAAGTTAGTATGCGCACATCTGTGCAGATAGTTTTTCTGGGATCATTTTCAAAGGGAACGTGCATACATACTTTCACTTCGAAAATTAGTGTAAAAATCCCTGGGTAAAAAGTACCACAGACTCTGTACAAATGTGGGTAGTTTTTAAACGTATTCCCTGTGTATTCGTATGTTTGCTTTAAGTGGTGTAGTTTGACTGGGTTGAATTATTTGGAGGCTGAAATAATTAACAACTGGAAAGATTTAAACAACATTGGGCTCGATTCATCTAAATTTAGGGCTTTGGACACAATCTGACAGAAAGATATTTAGCAACTTTAGCAAATATAAATAATTGCGTCCTGTTTAAAATAAATCAAGAGCCATGGAATGTTGTCATGTCAGATGGGATTACATTCCATGTCCTCACACGGAAACAGACCCTAGAATCTCAGAGGTATGTGCTGAAGCCGAGTGATTTTCCTAACCCAGTAACTGCTATGTGAACCTCCTGGCTCATGTGTAACCATCTGACCTCTAAAAGACTGTCTCAGTTAGTAGCTCTATAGAAAGCTCTGTTATTTAATTTTTAGTTAAGTAAAATATCTCTTTCTAGTTTATTTAAAGGGGAATGTTTAAAAAGTATAAAAAAAAAATAAAGTCCCTTTCATTTTAGCTTTCAAGGGCATATTTGATAATTTTCTAATGCTTCTTTTGACAAAGACTGTAATGTTTCAAAAGCAGAGAAATATGGGCAGGAAGGTTGCCATCTCTGTTTTCAATGTCACTGCATAAACCTGAAGGAGGCTTACATAAATGTTGGGAGAGTTTAGATGAAATGTATATTTTTTTGTGTACACAGTAATTGAAATAAATGGACATCAAAATATTGCAATAGACAATTGGACTGTATGCCTAGAAAGGAAATAATCTATAAAACTGAAAATAATGTGATATAAAGGGTTCCTCTGTGGTACTACCCTTGATAGGAATAACTGCTTCTCTGTCTGGAAGCAATGCCCCTTGTGCACAATGGCATCATTAAGGGCATTAAATATGCATCAATGTCCTGGTTGCAAGAACTTTGCCTGCAGTGGAGCTGATCATGATTTAGAGGGCAAACATACAACCTAAAAGAAATATCGGCAAAGTGTAGGATATGCCTTGGAAAGTAAGTGGTCTGTTTTAGATTTATTACCCAGAATATATTGAAGGGAAAAATATGTTTATGCAACCTTAGTTTTAAAATAAGCTTTGAAGTTATCATTAGTTAGAGTGTCTCCTCAGTCTTGTATCAGTGTATGAGATGATATGAGACAAAATGCACCAAGTATACAAAATTATATAAGGAATACAAATATGTTTAGAGAGTCACTGGTCTCCTCCTCAATTTGTTTATAATCTAAGTAAAGTGAGATTGTGAAGGACAAGATGCAAGTGGCAGAAATGCATTTTTCCGCAATTCTAGAAGTATCTATGATAGGTTAAAATAATAAAGGAAGAATTATAGCATCAAAGGCTTATTCATGAGTACAGTTTTGTTTTTTATTTATTTATATTTTATTAGGTTTTTTTAAACAATTTAACATTGTAAAAAAACACAAGAAAATACTCTGTTTTACAACATTACACCATACCAAGTAATACATGTTATCATACGAACAAAAAGCAGTAATATTTAGTCCATATTACGGGAGGTTTCATTAAACAAAATAATAATATCATAGTAAATCTGTAATTACACCTTACAGATAAGGAGAGTATAACATTTATTGCAGTTACATTACTCAACCTAATTCTTTGTCCGCTAAGAAGGACTCTAAGTGGGAAGGATCTTGAAAGATAAATTTATTATTCTGATATATCATAGAGCACTTACAGGGAAATTTTAAATAGAATGTAGCCCCAAGGGCTAACACTCTAGATTTTAAAGTAAAAAATTGTTTATGCCTAATTTGAGTTGCTCTGGCTACATCAGGGAAAATTTGGATCCGTTGTCCACAAAAATTATAATCTTTATTTTCAAAGTATTTTTGTAAAACCTGATTCTTATCCCTCTCTCTACAGAAGGTTACTAATAAAGTTGACCTTTGTGAAATATCATCTGTAGAGGCTTCCAAGAATGAAGTCAAATTAGGGGAATGTTGGACAAGATCCATATCTTCTTGACCCTCTTGTGCCCTTACTCTAGACTTTGAAATATAATAAAGCTTAGATATACCTGCCTCATCAATTGTTGTAATAGATAGCACTTCAGTAAAATATGTTTTAAGTAATTCAATGGCAGATAGCAATCTGGTTTCAGGAAAATTCAATAACCTTAGATTTCTACTCCGATTTTGATTTTCCAACATTTCCATCTGCCTATGAATTACTAACCCGTCTTTTATAGAGGAATTCATGAGTACAGTTTAACCAGCAACTGTCAATAAATTCTTACTATGTTCAAAACGATTAGGAGTGCCAAAATCAATATTCCTACCTGGCATAGTGACAGAGTCACCTTAATATTGGGGTGTACTCAAGCACCCACTGTACCCAGAGAGCTTGCACCTATGTGTACACTTCTATATTTGTAGTACACTGATTTTTGTAGACACCAGGGAAATTAAGTGGCTTGCTTCTGGTCACAAAATCAGTCAGAACATGCAAGATTTGAACTCATGATTCCTAGATCATCACTTGACTTGTAGTCTACTGCTCTAACTATAGGACGAGATCTCCTCCTTTGAGATAAGCAGCTGATTTATTATATATATGCATAGTTTTAAGTGTGTTATGTTTAAATTACTGAAAAGTAGCATTATAGAAACAAGAGTGTATTAAACACTATGGAGGTAATTTTCAAAAGGATTTAAGTACATAAAATGGCTTTTTAAAATTATTGCGATATATGCTACTTTTACAGCAGTTAGTATAACTGGGTTTAAAAAAGGTTTAGATAAGTTCCCAAAGTAAAAATCCATAAACTGCTATTATGGTAATTAATAAACAATAGTAGATTGTGATTTATCTAATGTTTGGATACTTGTCAGGTACTTGTGACTTGGATTGACCACTGTTGGAAACAGGAATCTGGGCTTGATGGACCTTTGGTCTGATCCAATATGGCATATCTTATGTTCTTATGTGCACATGTAACTCCTTTGAAAATTCACTCCTTTAAGAGTTGAAATTTCAATTCTGATAGGCCAGCTGCCCATGGAGTTTATGTAAATTACTACAGCCTTAGAATCTCTTAGAACAAAGAGGATGTAGTACGAAGTGCCTCTTAAAGCAACCTTATCATTGAGTGCAGGTAGTGATGTTTTGCATGCCACTTTCTTGAGCAGTCTGATATGGTTACATATAAATGATTTAATGGTGACATTGTAGAAAATTAAGCATTTAGTACTCTGAGAAATACATACACTAAAGTAGTTCTTTTCCATGAAAAAAATAGAGTGTGTTGTTTAACCAATTGTTCCTCTTTAATTTGTCTAGAATCCTACTCAAGTTGGAACAGCACTTCAGGTTTTCTATAATCTTGGGATTCTGAAAGTTACTATTACAAATGTAGTGGATGGGTATAGTTCATCTCTAGAAGAAAATATCAACAATGCATTGGACATCAAGGTTTTGACTCAGCCTTCACAGACAGTCATAAGAGGTATAGATGAATATTTCTCCCTTACAAATATATACAATAGGTTTTGAAGGTGTATTATTTATTTGATCAAGTCAGTGGTTTTGCATACATGTATTGTGATACCATTTGGAAGACCTAAGTTAGGATTTTAGAGCATGCTGGGGAGTAGCTGGCTGTTGTGGAACATATGGGTACCAATGACAAGGGAAGATGCAAGAGAGAGGTTCTTGAGATCAAATGTAGACTTCCTGGTAGGCAATTGAAATTCAGAACCACCAGCATAGCATTCTCAGAAATGCTTTCCTTCCTTGCGAAGGACCCCAGAGAAATGCTGAGCCCTGGATTCTCAATGTGTGCATGAGTCAGTGGTGCAGAAAAAAGCCTTTAGATTCATTAGCAACTGGGGACCTTTTGGAGGAAGGAGGAACCTACTTGGATAGGCTCTGGCTTAACTAGAATGGAATTCAGTATAATAATTAAAAAGTAAATAAGAGTCTTTATTCTTTATTTAGATAAATGGCTGATAAAGAGCACATCTCAGACAGGGATGAATGATCATGCACACTATCATTCAGATGCGGGAGTTGCTAGGTTTCATTATAAATTACCCTAAATCCAACTTAAACTTATCACTACAATTGGATTTCATTAGACCTTTGCTGGACTCAACTCAGGCAAAAGCCTGTCTCGCTGCCAAAAGGGTCTTATGTTATAGGGAGTCCTCCAGAATCAGCGGACATTGGCTTGGGACATGTTGATAATGTTGGATCATATGAGTTCAACAATTCATGTTACTCACATGATATGTCTCCATAGGAGACAAGCCCAATGGCTCTGAAGTCTCAGTGGAATCTAGCCACTTATAGACTAAAGAACTACATCTGTCTCATGAGAGAATCCCTGTTTTGGTGGCTTTTCCATGCTATTATGACCAAGGGATTGCCCTTTCAAAATCCTTCTCACCAAATTATATTAACGACAGAATCTCCAAAATGGGATGTGTTGGGGAATTCAGACTCTGGTCCCCTGGTCTGTTTAGGAAAGTCAGTATATTCCTAGTACTAAAAGTGGTTATAAATAAACTCTCTAAAGGCTTTCAGAGATTACATGGCCAAAAATCTTTTCTTATGCAGACAGTCAGGCAATGTTCTATCTGAACGAACAGGATCATTCTCCCAGTGTTGGGAAACTGTCAGGTTATAGGATTCTAAAATCCAAAAAGAAGAAAAACGTCACATGGATATCTATATCATTTTGAATAAATATAGTTAAACTGGATGTCATTCAAAAGGAGGAAAAAGACCTCAGAGCCTCGATACCTGTTCTCCATGGAACACTTCGGTATTCAAGAGGTTATATCAATCATTGGTCTTAAAAAAAACCTCCAACCATCTAAATTATTTCTATCTTTTCAAAAAATATTTATATTTATTATTTTTTGTTTTTTTTTTTTAAAGAACTCTGCTGCAGATCATAAAATCATGTAAATATCCATTCTAATGAATCACCTGGTGTATCATCGATAGTTCTTTCAACCTGAATAATTATAAAGGAGAACTTATCTTAATCTTGATGTCATGTAAATAGTCATTTTCTTTTAGATGCAGCCATGTTGTTCTTTACTCATATATATATAAACCTCATGGAATCATATATATATATATATACTCATATATATATATATATAGATATAGATTTATATATATATATATATATATATATATAACCCTCATATATATATATAACCCTCATATATATATATATATATATATATATATGTATAACCCTCATGGAATCCCTGCAATTCTGGGAATCTTGCCTTGTTTCTATCAATTCTCTACTATCTAACCTCCACCTTGCACTAAACGCATCTAAAACCGAAATCATCCTCATAAATAAATAAATAAATAAATCTTTAAGCAACCGGAACACACATCTCTATCCACCCCTCATAACTCTGCCTCAGCCCTTACCCCATTGCACTCCGTAAGAGACCTAGGGTCTCACTATATCAATGCCTAAACTTCAAACCCCACATTAAGTCTCTAATAAAGGGGGGCTTCTACAAACTCCACGTCCTTAAAAAAACTTAAGCCCCTCCTCCACACCCAGGACTTCCGCCTAGTTCTGCAAACGACCATTCTATCTAAACTGGACTACTGCAATTCCCTTCTTTTAGGCCTCCCGTCATTAACTATTAAACCCTTGCAAATACTGCAGAACTCAATGGCGAGAATCATAACCAACACCCGCAAAAGGGACTACATCACCCCCATTCTAAAGGATCTGCACTGGCTTCCCATCCCTTTCCGCTTTCAATACAAAACTTTCACCATCCTACATAACACGCTTTACAAAGACAACCCTCCCTGGCTCGAAGAACTACCACGTTTCCGATCCTCTAACCACCCCACCAGAACCTCCCTTTCAGGCACCCTTCACACCCCATCCCTCAAAACTGCACACCTTACCCTCACTAGAGAAAGAGTCTTCTCCATTGCTGGCCCCTCCCTCTGGAACTCCCTTCCCACTGATCTCCGTCTAGAACCATCCTTACGCAATTTTAAAAAAGGCATCAAGACATGGCTTTTCAAACAGGCCTACCCAGATACTAACCAAACCTAGACAAGGCCCACCCTGCCTCGCAGAACTCATCTTACAATATATTTATGTATATAGCTAGCCCAGTTACTTTATGTACTCTCCCAATGAAGTAAATATAGTAAGTTTCTGTAGCTATTTTGGTCTCTCTCCACTCTCTCCTCTTTACTTCGTTTCAGTTCTTTACTCTTAGTCCCTCTCATTCCCAGCCCTTCTCTTCTCCCCTTTTCTTGCCTGCTCCCCTCGCCCCACCCCCCATTAAATGTAATTTTCCTTTCTTTGAGTTAATTGTAAACCGGCGTGATGTGACTACGAATGTCGGTATATTAAAAGTTCATAAATAAATAAATACACCATATATATATATAGTAACCGATAGATGGTCTATGCAGGTTCAAAATGAGCTAACCCTAAGAGCCACATCCTGGCAGACAAGCTCAATTTTTATTATCTAAAATATTTTTATATTTCATTTATTCTGGACATGCCATACAAAGGAGCTTGCATCATAAGCATAAACATGAATAAACAGACCTTAGACCCCACAAGTGGTTTCTGGATCAGATAGTGAATAAAATCTTTCTTGAGTAGGGTACACTTGAGATTTCTTACCAGCTTCTCTAAACAGACCAAAGTTCCTTTTCCAGGAGGAGATCAGAGGTTACACTACTGTCAGATGCTTTCTGCGTTCATTAGAGGACAGGTATTCTGTATTGATATTCTCTGATACCATTTGTTGCAAAAACTTTAATAAAACTCAAAAGAGACAAAGGAACTATATCCTCATAGCTTCTTTTTGATCAAGACAAATTTAGTTTCTGCTTCTTCAGGAGTTATCCATCAGGAAAGCAATCTGGGTAGGGAATTCTCCAGCTCTGATCAAGGAATGCCGTTTCATTCTAGCATCCAGTTTCTGCATCACTGAGCCTGGATGTTAAGAGCAAAATGATTCATTTGATTTCTCCAGTGAGGTATCTCATATCCTGCCTTCTAAGAAGGAATCCACCAGAAGATCTTATTATTTATTGTTTGGATTTATTACCCACATTTTTGAATAAAAAATTCTTATGGGTGTAAATGAAGGAGGTTTACTATCTGGTGTAAGGGCAAGACCGTAGAGCTCTTCTTTTGCTCTATCCAAAGACTGTTTGAATATCTTCTACATCTGTCAGAGTCTGGTCTCAAAACTAACACTGCTAGGGTTCTCCTCGGTGCAGTTGGTGAAGAGAACCCTATCTCCATGTACAACCTTTAATTTGATTCATGCGGGCCATGCTTCGATGAAAGCCCTTCTACTAAGCCACCTGCAATGTCATGGACCCTCAATATCGTACTTACCCAGCTCCTAGCTCCTCTTGAGCCTTTGAACTTCTGCAAGCTCAGGTGCCTAACTTGGAAGGTCATATTTTTTATGCCTGCAGAATCAGTGAGCTCCAAACACTAATGGCTTATTCAACTTAAGTAAAATTTTATCATAATAGGGTGGGGCTGCAAATTCATCCTAAATTCCTAGGGATAAGCATTCATTTGTGTTTGTTTTCAGAGTTTATGCATGTACATTTTTTATGCACATAAATACAATTGACACACAAAATTAAATTTTGTATGCATAAAATGGCATTTATATGCATAAATTCCAAAAACAAATAAACCAAACTGAAAAAAAATGCCAATAAATAGAAAAGGATGAACTGAATGATGGAACAGAACTGAACATTTTTTTGTATGCATATTCTTTCAAGTTCCTGCCTAAGATTATGTTTAATAACCTTAGCTAGTCAATTGTCATTCCAACATTTTTTCCAGACCCCAGGCTCACAAAGGTGAACAGACCCTGCACATATTATGTATTGCAAAAGAGCCATTGCTTTCTACCTGGAGCTGAGCAAAATCCATAGAAGGCTCATCCAACTTTTTGTTTCGTTTGACCCAAGTAGACCTGGATTTGTTGTAACCAAATGTACCCTTTCTAATTGAATAGCAGATTGCATCTCCTTTTTTATTTCCAAGATGGTCTAATTCTAGAAGGACATTTCAGAACCATGACAGCATCAGATTGTAGTGAGGGAAATTGCAAGGCTGCAACATGGACTTTTGTCCAAATATTTATTTCCTACTGTTTTCTGGACACTTACTGCCAATGTGATAGTAGATTTGGTCAGGCTGCACTCCTTGTTTTCCTTGAGGGTAGGATCTAACACCATCCTGGCTTAGGATCCATTTTTATTATTTCAGATTGTCTTCAATTTTTTGTTTTAAAAAGATGGTACCCCATAAAAATATTATTTTTGTACTGTTAGAGGCCCCTATACTTACAAGTCTTGATTATTGTAATTCTGTATTTCTTGGTTTACTAGCAACTGTTCTCTGTGCACTTCAAATTGTACACAATTCCGCTGTACAAATTTTGATATGTATAGCTGTTCATGAACATTACTCCTATACTTAGTTCTCTCCACTGGCTACCAATCCAGTGGTGGATTAAGTACAAAATGGTAATGCTAATCTATAAACTTTTGAACTTAACCATTTTTCCCTGGGCCTCTAATATGCTCCATATATACAGACCATCATGTGCTGTTAGATTTGTGCAGCAAGGGTTGTTGGAAATACCATCTACCCACTCTGCTTGTCTAGTGGAGTCTCGCAAAAAAGCCTTTTCTATCACAGGCCCTGTTTTTTTTATTAGCAACAGTAGCATGGGATAGACTTAGTTTTTGGGTACTTGCCAGGTTCTTATGGCCTGGATTGGCCACTGTTGGAAACAGGATGTTGGGCTTGATGGACCCTTGGTCTGACCCAGTATGGCATGTTCTTATGTCTCCCAGATTCTCTATAAATACTTGAGGACACTCAGCCCTTTAGAAAAGCATTAAAGACATTCCTATCTCAGGAGGCTTTTATTCCTGAACTTTAATAGATAGATTAGATGGGCACATTAAAGAGTTTAGGATTTATTATAGTCCATAAGGAGGTATCCAGGGCATTATTTCTATGATGGTTTTGGGTATTAAGAGCTAGGATTTTTATTGTAACACATTTATTTATTTATTTTGAACTTTTATATACCGACATTCATGTGGAAAATTACATATCATATCGGTTTACAGTGAAACAGAACATTGCAAAAAGCATTACATAGAACAGGGGTTAAGTAGAACTAGGAACACGGGGGTAGAACTAAGATAAATATTAGAAAACTGTCAAATGAGCAAATGACACATGAATGTTAGCCATGTTAACTGTTTTAATTTATGTTGGTTTTATCTGAGTGGTGGTGTTCCCCACCTTGAACACTGGATATGCGCAGAATACAAATTTTTAAAATTAATAAAATTAAAAAATTGTTGTTCTGCCATTATTTTTTTCATCCTTTTTTATTTGTGAGACAACCCATAGCTAGGGATTCCTACTTATATGGCTCATTTATCCTGTTGTTTCTCTGTAGTGGTTGTTTTTCATGGGCAGCAGGAAGATTAGACCAACTTTTACTTCTCCCTCTCCTTTTTGGAGTTGGCTTCTTAAACTTTTAGGTAGGACTGAGGGGGGCCCCACATAGCAGTGAGGGGCCTCCTCATATAAAGTAGAGTCTTCTAGGCTTTTAGACAACTTACTAAGACATGCTCCATGTTGACACTATTAGATATCACCACTGACTTATGTGACTGATTAACTTAACTGTCTATGGATTATTTATTTATTTATATAGAAACATAGTCTGCTGATCTACAGCAAAACATACACAGTATGCAAACAAATAAAATAACATACAATAACAACAAAACCAGCATATAAATCTACACCTGTGAAAGTTGTCATACCTTAGGTCCAAACTGCTCTGCTTAACTCCTCAGGATGCTGAAGCAGCAGTTTCATTGTTCATTGGTACCCTACATGCAGTGGAAAATAAATAACCCTCCAGAATTTTTCTGAAATGTAGATAATCCTTTACCTATTTTAAATATTCTGGAAACTTGTTCCAAAGGGTAGGACCGATAACCCGGAACATCTGTTCCCATGATTCCTTCAAACGGATAGCTTTGTGAAGAGGGTATGATAAGAAGATGTCAAGAAGACTGTAGTGGGAGAGTTGGTTGATAACTGCTGGAGTACTGGAAGGCATTGTGGTAGTAAGCCATTGATGGATTTAAAGACTAATGTGATGATTTTGAATTTAATATGCCAGCAAACCAGCCAGTGAAGAGTCTTCAGTACGGGTGTAATATGGGAAACCAATGAAATCCCAGTAATCAGACTAATAAGAGTTCTGCTTGACATATTTTAAATATTTCCTTATGATATAGTAAGCTATGAATTAGGAAAAGTGAATATATATTTTTATATGCTTTATAAATTGAAGGCCTAATTATATTTGTAACATATTTTACAGTACTAATTTCCAGTATTAGCATTCTTATAATGACTTGGTTTCCCTCAAAATATTTCTAGGTGGACCTGGACGAGCTGCCATGCCCACCCCAGGAAACACTGCTGCTTTCCGTGCAGCTCTTTGGACAAACATGGAGAAACTCATGGATCAGATTTGTGCATCTTGTGTGCAGGTACAATTATTCTTTCTTTCTAGATGAGCATATAGACAAAGTTAAAAATGCAAAGCCATAACTAAAAAGATAAATCTTTCTTTTAGGTGCAACATCTTCAAAAGGTATTGACAAAAAAGCGAGACCCCGTTTCACATGTCTGTTTCATTGATGAAATAGCTAAGGTAAAATTACCTACTTTATTGGAAAAGTTCACAATGTGCCACATTTAGAATTTTATTTTTTGTTTGTTTATTCTCCCTGGATAAGCAGGATAATGTCAGTCACACAAATGGGTGGCATCATCCTAATGGTGCCCAGGACAAAAGAGCTTTCTCTGACCATGCTTGGGCCTGTTTGCATAGTCTTCCACTGCACAAGTCTCCTCAGTCTTTTTATCCATTCATGTGAACAGTTACATTTTTGCAGTCTCCTCAAGCCACTCGGTATGATTTTTTTCTTTTTCTTTTCGTGAGTCTCCCTAAAAACAAAGTCTTTTCTTCCAGTGTCTTTTCTTTTCTTCTCTCTCTCTTTTTTTTTTTTTTTTTTTTTTATGAAAAAAGATGTCTTTCCCTGCCAGTCGTGGTTGCTGCATAAGGTGTTTAGGACCTTCTCATGCTATACCACACTGTGCTGCTGGTGACCATATGTCTCTTAGGTCCAGAAGATATAGAAGTCTCACTCTCAAGGATTTCAAGGAATCACATCATCCATCAACCTCCGAAAACAAGAGGAAACTTTCAAAAGCTGAAGAACCTTTTCCTAAACTGAAAAAGTCAGAGTTTTCTCATGTTCAGTGCCATGAGTCAACAAACACTTGGTGCACACACTCAAAAAAAGAGAGACAAAGTGCTCCCTTCAGCACAGAAGGACATGGGCGCCATGCAGAAAAGCGCAAAGGATCATCGCTGGCTCAGAATAAAGGAAACAGGTCAAAGCAGGTAACATCACAGTAGGCAGAATCTCTTTTCAGCTCAGACAGTATCTCAGTGCCGTCCACTAGCAAGGTAATGGCAGGTCTGTCTGTGCCAAAAATCATTTTGGCAGATAAACAGAATATTTCACATCAAGCATCATCTTTAATGTAAAAGATGTTATTACTTTTGCCAGTCCTAATACCAGAATCTGATGACTCCAAAACAGCAGTTACAAAAAAAAAAAATCATCATTCCTTTGTAGAGAAAATGTGGTTGGAATTGTGAAAAGTATTTTTTGAATATGCTAAAATTGCTGTCTCCTCAGCCATTGGAAGAGATGTCTTCCATTTTAGACACAGTGTCTGCCTTCCACTGCCCCTTCTTATCAGATTAGAAATAAAATGGTCGAAATGTTATATCCATTCTCAAACTCATGAAATCAACCTTTTCCAAGGACAGGTCAATATTAGAAGAACCTCCTTTGATATTGTCTGAAAAGTCTTGGTAGGGGTCAGAATGATCATATGATTCTTTCTTTCATAACTCGATGAGGATTAATCCACAGGTTTTCCATCTGATCCTTCACCTCAGCATCCCAGGAGTACATTGCTTCCTGAAGATATGTCATATTCAGCTTTTGTTCAGAAAATGGCAAGAAAAATACCTTTCAATATTCAACAAGAAATTGACCCTAGAGAAGCTCTGTTTAATCTTCTTAAATATATTCAGACACCAAGTAGTAGCAGTTCCAGTTTATAGATTTCTGCAGGAATGTGGCAGACACCATTATCTATCCTTTCGATAACAAGAAAATTAGGCAGCTCCAGATCATCTCAAGATCCAGCTACCATGCCAATCAGTATGTTGTGACCGTCGCTGCTCGACGTTTCCACTCCACCCTCCTCACCTCCTTGGCGACTCCCTCTTGCTCAAGTGGAAGGTTGGCTGCCGCGGCATTATTCTGCCGTCTTCCTCCGGCATCCCCGGAGCGGCTCGACGCTGCAATTTGCCATGTTTCACAAGGGCCTAAGGGCGCACGCGCGGTGCGGCCCCGACTGATGTACCAGCAATGGCGCGAACCTCAGGAGTGTCCCGCTGAGATGACGTCTTCAGTACCGGATATATAAGGTCTTAGAAATCACTAACTAATAGAGTTAGCAAGGATTCGTTCTATGCTACTCTGCCTCCTCGGACTTACCAGGGGTACCCGCTCCTCGGGGGCCTCGCTCTCTCTTTATTTTTCAGGTCACAGTCTGGAATCGGTACTCGCTCTTTGAGGGCCCATGTTCCCAGACTGGTTGCTGAATACTTATTCTGCCTGGAAGTCATCGCTGCCTACTACACCAGTGAGTTACCATCTCTCTCTCAGAGCTTTCCCTGGAACCAGGTACTCGCTCCTCGAGGGCCTAACTCATTCCAACACCTGGACTACTTCTAGAGAATATTGTGTGAGTGTTACCATCAAGGTTCTGTTCCTGAACTCTGCATACTCTGCCTACTCACTATATTCAGTTTCTCTACAGCACAGTTATCCAGGATCGCTGTTCTAGTACCTGAGGGACTACAGCCCTGCCGGGCACTTCCAGCTCACTACTGCCACCTCTGGTGGTTCAATATTCTGTTTAATAAAAGAACTAGTGTGTGTCTGTCTCCATACTCTGAGCCTGACCGGTGGTCCCTCTCGGGATATTCCCCCGGGGGCATGGCCATCTGCCACCGGCCCAAGGATCCACCCACAACTACCTCAAACACCAACAGATTGCTAACTCCATGGATCCGGCATAACTCAGTGCTTTGCAGGCCATACCGGGCCTGGCCCAGCGTATCGTGGAGCAGCAAGACGCCTTGGAGAAACTTACTTCAGCATTTCATCAGCTACACACACAGAAGATTTAAGGCACAGCTTCCAACCAAGAAGGTCAGTTACAGGAGGTAACTTTAAAAACTGCTGTACCACTGGCAGCTCCTATCCGCTTTTCCAGTGAAATTCAGAAGGCCCGGGGCTTCTTAAACCAGTGCTGCATGCACTTTGCCTTACAGCCATTTTTATTTCCAACGGCTCTTTCCAAGACCACCTACATCCTTTCATACCTGGATGGTAGGGCCTTGTCTTGGGCATCTACCTTGTGGGGAGCACAAGGACCCCATTTGGCAGGACATAGAACGATTTATGGACTTGTTTAAATCTGTTTTCAACGACCCTGCTCGTACTGCTGTAGCTGGTTCTGCTTTGGTGGAATTGAAGCAAGGCAGCAGATAATTGGCAGAATTTGCCATCGAGTTCAAAACTCTTGTGGCAGAACTTTGCTGGGACCCCAAATGCCTTAAGACACTCTTTTGCAGAGGCCTAGATACCCGTTTAAAAGACGAGCTGTCTGCTCGCGAAACACCTGACTCGCTGGACGAATTAGTAGCCTTGGCCACTCGGATTGATCATCGGCTCCGAGACAAGGTGAAGGAACTCCAGCCCAAGGTGTTACCTGGGTTGAAATAGGCTAGTGCCATATCTGCACCTCGGTTGGTTCCAGTAATTCCTGCTGTAGATAAAGATGAACCGATGCAACTTGGTCGTGGACATTTAACTTCCAAAGAAAGAAGACTTCGGAAGATGCACGTTCTTTGCATGTACTGTGGTCAGTCCGGCCATAATGTCTCTACATGCTCCATTCGTCTAGAAAACGGACGGGCCTAAGTCCTGCAGGAGGACTGTTCTTAGGCCATACTACGCCCACTCCTCCGCTTTCTCTTCTAGTCTCTTGGACTCTCAGACTGGTCACGGTTCAGACTCCTGCCCCGATGGACCCAGGGTCAGAAGGTAACTTCAATCGCAGACGTCTAATGGAAGACGTGAGGAGTCCCTCCATCAAGCTGGAAGATCCACTACTGTGTCATCTTTTGAAGTGGTCTGTGGACATTTCCCAACACCGCCACTTCCACTGAAGCTCAGTGACGTCCCAACAGTCATCCACTGCTGCTGATATTCATAAAGCTTTCCACATTTTCATCTGAAACCACTCATACTCAGCGAAATTTCTTCCAAAATGATCCACCTTTCATCAATGCAGAAGACGACTTAGAATTCAAAGTCGAAGAGAATCTGGATGTTCGTATGAGGCAAGACTTTTGAATACCTTCTGAAGTGGAAGGTTTTGGCCCCAAAGAAGGTTCTTGGGAGCTTCAGACCAATATCCTGGACAAGGAAATGCTTCATCAGTTCTACCTCGCGCATCCTTCAAGATCTAAGCCTAGTACCCAAAGAGGAAATCGCCCTTTGAAGGGGGGTACTATTGCGACCTAAAATCTTCTCAACCCAATATGCGTCTATTCCGCTCCAGGCACAGTTTCACATAAACTTCCTGGAGCTTGTAGCTATGAGTTATACCCCTATGCCTTCCAATACTGCCTCTGCAACAAATCTCTGTGCATACAGACAGACAGCATAGGGACAATGTGCTTTCCAACACACAAGCACGCACAACCTATTAGCTGCTCTGCAAGGAAGCTGCGCAGCTCTACCCTTGGCCCTTGCTCACTCTATGCATCCTCGGGCCACTTATCTAAGAGACTTACTGAACGCACTAACAGACCTTCTCCATATACGTGCCATCCTCTCGAATGGTCTCGGACTACATGTGTGGCGAGAAAAATCTTCTAGCGCTGAGGTCAACCGAACTTGCCCTCTGCGTCCGAATCGAACCATACGGTGCACAGATTCTACTCCCTACAATGTTTCCAATGCATTCCCATAGACGCCTTTCTTCCATCAAGGGCCTCTTAAATGTGTCTCTTGCGCTGCCTCTCATAGCCAGCACTCTTCTAATGCTGAACCGGGACAGGGTTCACTGTTCCTCAGACCCATGTCCTGGACGAGACCAGTATGCTTCCCATACTTCTCAATCTATCACACCAGTAACCAATTCGCCTTCTCACCAGTCAGTCACAGATCATAGACTCACTGATGTTCTCAGGTACTGGTAGCGTCACAAAACCTTCCACACATAAATCCTACCATTCAAAATGGCATGATTTACCACATGACACATACAAAAGGGTATTACCCTTTTTCTTTTTTCTAACCGCTCTTTTCTCTTGCTCCCTCGGATTCTGCTCCCCAGACATCCTCCACATAGGTACATCTCTGTTCCAATTGGTGTATCGTTTGGGAGTGGGGATACCCAATTAACGGTAAACCCCTTCTGAGTCAGCTTACCATGGATTATCCACTGATCAAGCAGCCTCTATTTTCACTAGTCACGGAATGGAACCTATATTTCGTACTTATAAGTCTCATATGTTCTCCGTTCGAGCCTTTCCATTCCTCTCATTTCACAGTTTGGCATGGAAAATTCTTACCCTCATAAATGTCATTTCTGCCAACAGGGTCAGTGAGTTACACTCCTTGTGGCATACTCATCTGATCCTGCGTTCCTCTGTGACCGAGTGGTTTTACGTATTCAACTTCATATCCTTCTTAAGGTAGACGTTGCATCTCACCTTACTCAGAAATATACTCTGCCCATTTTTCCCAACACCTCTCTCTCACCAAAGCGAGAGGGTTTTTCCACTCCTTGGACAGTAATAGTGCATTTGCATTCTATCTAGATCGCACTACACTCCATAGGAATTCCACCTAACTCTTTCCTTCTGTGGCAAGAGTCAAGCTGCGAGTTCCAGTGGGCAAACAGACCTATTCCTCCTAAATGACAGTCTGTATCTCTTTTCCTACCAACAAGCAGGCATTTCACAACAACACTGTGTGTAACCACACTCTGTTGCGTCCGTACCAGCCTCAATAGCTTCCCCTCGGCCGCTGCTGCTTGTACATATTTATCAGGCTGCAACCTGGAGCTCTCTCCATACCTTCATAGCCCATTATTGCTTAGATACGACTAGCCGGCATGCTCTATGTTTGGCCAGTCCATCTACTCCTATTCTTTTCGGTTTAACTACCCAACATCCTTCCACCAACCCGTTACGGGTTTCAGGATGCCCTCCATTACAAATTCCACCCCCGTCATTGCATCTTTTGCGCGTCTTGGGTGCATTTGGTGCACGCTCGGGCATCCTCAGCTCGGTACTCACCCATATGTGAGGACTACCATCCTGCTTGTCCTGTGAGAAAGCAAGTGTTGCTTATCTATAACAAGTGTTCTCACAGGACAGCAGGATGTTAGTCCTCACGAAACCCACCCGCCCCCCCGCGGAGTTGGGTCTGCATACGTTTTTATTTTTATTTAGTTTCGCTTGCGCTTTTAGCTATAAGACGAGACTGAGGGAGACACCTGTGGTTCACATGGATATTTGCAGGCTGAGCATGCTCAGTGCACTCAGTGTGCCAGTGTCAGTCAAAGCTTTGTAGAAACTTTGACAGAAAAGTTTTCCGTACAGGGCTCCATCCTGTGATGTCACCCATATGTGAGGACTAACATCCTGCTGTCCTGTGAGAACACCTGTTACAGGTAAGCAACACTTGCTTTATTTCAACATCCCTAGAAAAATTAGCCAGTGGTACCTTGGCTTCACTTGAGCAGATTCTGTCAGTTGTACCAAATGATGTAACATTTTTGTGATTGTTCATACATTTTAAGATGAGATTGTTTAAAGCCAGATTCATTTAATTTTGGAGCTAGCTGAGGGTTTGAACCTAGAGTCCTTGAATTGAAAGGCTTGTGCACAAAGGGGAAAAAAAGGAGCTGAACTAGAGAGGTAGAAGGTAAATTGACTCAATTTATTCCAGTCAAGGTTTAAAAAGAGAAGAGATTCCCGATTTTCAAGAACTATAAATAGATTGTGCCAGCAATCATTTTGAAATCAGCCATACTCACTTGAGTGGGATCCACTAATTCATGTATCTATGTTGGTACTTTCTTCCCACTATTTATGGTTGTCAGGATATTTACAATACTTTATTTGCAATGGTAGGCTTTTAAAAAAAAAATAGAATTACAAACGTACTACATCCATGTCTTTGGCAAGTGTTGCACATCGCATGCAAACATACAAGAAACTTATTTCTGGATGATTAGCATAGGTGTTTAAATGCTGAATATTCCTCTTTTTAATTAGAGTGATAAAATGAAAGTAATAAAAGTAAAGTGTATTTCAATTTATTAATCGCTTTTATAAAGCACTCAAAGCAATTTACAAATATGATATAAAACAACAAACATCTCATGAACGCAAACCAAAGGAGCACAAAAAAAAATAGCAACGCAAAACCTCATTATACACACAGAAGTAAAACCAAATACAAAAATGTTGTGGATAAAATAAATTAGATTTATGTTGGTGCCTTCCGTTCAAACAAATGCCAGCCTACTTTAAAATTTATTATGCCAGAAACATACATGACATGTGGGGTAATTATCCTGGCAAAACACTTATGGTCCCTAAACTATCTGAAAGCTTCCAAAATGGAGAGAGGAGAAGGATGTATGCCGTTATTATTACCCAGTTAGTATAGCGTAAGAAGAGACAGGTGCTAAAACAACTTGACAAAGGTTACACAAGGTTCAGTGATAAAGCTTTCACTTGCATCACAGGATTTCTGACATACCTCCTTCTCCTTCCAACCCTCAACTCCCTTGCCCCCACCAACATCCTGCTGAGTAGTGACTAACAACAGTAGGGCATTTGGGTGTTTATCGTAGAATAATTGCTTCTATTTCATTTGAAATAATTAATAATATTGTTAGCTTATTATGACCTTATTCATTATCATCATGCTAGAAAGTGGCTAGGTAATTCTCAGATATTACTATTCACAAGACTACTTGTATGCGTGTTACTATCACTCATCTGTTTCTTTACTTTTTTGTATTTTTTACGAAGTAATTACGTCTGCTTTTTTTCCTACTGTAACCTATATTCAAATATCCTAATTCATTTGGTTTTTATTCTTACTTGTATGCATATGATTAATGATCTCTTGGGTAAGAATACAAATATTGAACTTATTGAATATCACAAAAGGAAAAAAACAAAACAAAAGAAAGTCATGTTTAATATACAAGCAAAAAATGCTTATAGCCGGGTTAATAATTACAGAGGCATCAATCTTAATGGAGAAAATCTTTTAATACACAAATTCTTTTAGTTAGTAAAATCAAATTATCTTTGTTACAGTATCCTCTTTAATTCTTTAACGTTATAGTGTATCCAACATAAACAATATTGTACATTTTCGAGTCAGAATTTGGGTTGCAGATAATTAGTATAGGTGGCATTGAAGCTCATTTATCTGAAAGTTGACTGGTAAAGAATTTTTAATGCAAAACATTTCTGAACTGCAGTAACAATATAAATATGCTAGTTTGCTAAAAAGGGTACCTGTAGATATGGAAAAGCAAAAAATTAGAAGAATGGTTCTAGCGTATTACAAAAATAGCACCTGGGAGTGATATCCTTCAATACTGAATAATTTGAGAACTCACCAGCCTATGAAACCAAATACTGAAAACTAGAGCTACTACCAGTCTTGCATGTTAGCTTGTGTATTAAGGAAAGTAACAGGTCCAAAAGTGTTGGCCTTAATATAAATTAGTATTTAGCAGAGAACACACGTTAGAAACATTGCAGAGAGAGACAATGATATCCTTAATGCACAAGTTTCATTGTAATTCATATACATTGAATACCCAATTGAATGGTTCTCCTTGCTGTCATCTGCTCATTTTGCATGTAAATGTAGCTGCTATGAATCGCTGTTTATTCCAGGTTGGAAAATGATCTTTTTTGCCTTTCTGGGTATAAATGTTGGCCCATCCGAGAAATGGATCTTTTCCTTGATTTTTATATGTGTGCGTCAACTTTTCCAGTATAAAATAAATAAATAAGATAATGTAACTTACCAAGATTAAAGGAGTGTGCCCTTTTACGGCTCCGAATCTCGTCCTAAATAGCTACACTGGTATGATGAGCAGGCACTTGATTTTCATTTGCACTCCATATTTTCTTTGACTCGGTCAGGTTTCACCTTTCATTTCTGCTTCAGGCATGTGCAGAATCTTCCAAATTACGGTGGTTTCTTTCGGCATAATTACAATCCTTTAACTCTTCTATCATTCTAACTGTTTAGCAAAGAAAGAAGGTGTGCGTGGGTCTTCCTCTCTGCTGTTAGCACAGTGGATCTATTGTTTCTAGCATCCTGTGTCTTATTGTGGACTCCGCTCAGTTGGGATATTGTTGTTTAAATCTGGCAAATCAGGTTTTCTTTTACGTATTCGTGGGCAGTAGTTTTTTCTACATGCTTAAAAATTGGAATTGATCTACTCGGAAGTTGTGAAGATTGCAGTTGTGGCTACCGGCAACACCATCTTGGAAACGTTTTGCTCTCAGCCAAACTACCACTACTTATTATTTTTATTGCACTACTAAATGTATGCTGCGCCGTACAGAATACACATAAGAAGCTGACATCCTCAAAATGTCTTGCATTTAGTGATTTTGGTCCAGCCATCTGGAATGCACTCCCCAAAGAGGGGTTTGGGGTAATGGGTCTAATGTTTTTGGTGTTTACTTATTTTCTGTAAGTGTTACTGATGTGATTCTGTTGTAAACTTCCTTAGTGCCATTATCAGCAGGTGAGGTGTTACATTTAAATAAAATAAAGAAACTGTCTTTGTTCCCTGAATGCAGTCCAGCCAAAATGAGGAAAACTGAGGATTGTCTCGGAACTTGAAATGAATTCAAAAAATGTTAGGGTTTCAGTAAAAAATGGTCAGTATAAAACTGTAGGAAAAACATTTGTGAACCAGTTTTATGTGCTACCTTTTTTTTGGATTGACTGTCTCATGTTAGGGACTGGCTTTCAAGAGAATTACTTTTTCATTATATATGAGCCTAGTAGATTTACCAAAGGGAAAATACAACTCGAAAGCTTGTAAGAGTTAGCCAAGGAACATGTATTGAGTGCATGTTGCTGGGGGAGGGGAGTTGTGTTTTTCGAGGGGAGGAGGAGTTTTGCAATGGCTTAATTTATTTAAACATGTATTCATCCAAGAGTATGAGGTTTTAGGGAATGATGTAAAAGAGAGTCTGGAACATGTTTACAAATTGGCGAAATCTGCAGCCTTGAGAGAGCTGCAGTTTAAATTCATCAATAGACTCTATTTTTCCCCCAAGAAGAGTGTTCATAGCTGGAATTATTAGCTTGGGTAATTGTCTTAAGTGTGGATGGGAAGGCTCTTATGTTCATTGTATTTGGGATTGTGTGGTTATTCACCAATTTTGGCAATCTGTTTTCTTTCATATTTCACATTATGCTCAAAAACTGATACTGTTATATGATGATTTTTGTTTATTAGATACTCTGGACCAGTGGTTCTCAACAGGTGTGTCACGAGGTCCTGGGAGGTGTGTCGCAGGGCCAGCAGATGGCTGCCTCCTTATTAGCCTGGGTGGGAGTTAGTTGACTTCTCTTACACTCAGGCCCATTCAGTAGATTCCGCGGAAGAGCCGGCGCTCCGAGGCAAACATACGCTCTCCTGATGCGCGTCCAGGCACCTCTCCTGGGCACGCGATTCTTTATTTAAATTAGGGCCCGTGCTAATAAGGAGGCGCTAGGAACACTAGCGAGTCCCTAGAGCCTCCTTATTGGCAGAAGCGGCGTTTTTCAGCAGATCTGACAGCCGACGCTTAATTTTACCGGCGTCAGTTGTCGAACCCGCAGACAGCCACAGGTTCGGAAAATGGACGCTAGCAAAGTTGAATGCCTGTTTTCCAACCCGTGGGCAGAAATTTATTTTTTTTTAATTCTTGGGGCCTCCGACTTAATATCGCTATGATATTAAGGCGGAGGGTGTACAGAAAGGTATATTTTTCTGCTTTTCTGTACACTTGCCCGCTGTTGTCTGAAATTAACGCCTGCCAAAGGCAGGCGTTAATTTCTGAGAGTAAAATGTACAGCTTGGCTGCACATTTTACTTTCTGTATTGCGGGTACTAACTAATAGACTCATCAACATGCATTTGCATGTGATGAGCACTATTAGTTTCGGGGGGGGGGGGGGGGGGGGGGTTGGCTGCGCATTTGCTTTTCTCGACAGTGAGCAAAATGGGCACTGCTTGCAGCCAGCTGATTCTGTGCTTCTCTGGGCCATCAGCAGAATGGGCACTGCTTGTGGCCTGCAGAGTATCTATTCCTCTGAGCCACGAGTGGGATAGGCTCCGCTTATGGCCCCACATGACTGCTCTTTGCCACCCCCTAATGGCGCCCTTGGCAACCGCCTAATTCACCTAATGGGATGCACCAGCCCTACTGGGGAAGGGGTGCGGGTTCCTATGGGTGCAGAGTATATGTCTACATTTAGCCCCACGATGGTCAAGTGTTTAGTGTTTGATGCATGTAAGCATTATCTGTCAGGTGTGTCCCAATACCTTTCTATTTGTCCAGAAAACCTGTTTATTGATTAAGAAGTGTATTTTACTGAAGTGGCTTGAAAAGGGTCCTCCCATATACTAAATGATAGCAGATAAAGACCAAAGGTCCATCCAGCCTGCCCAGCTAGTTGCATGTGGTAGTTACTGCCTCTGCATGCAGCTTTCCCCCATGCTTACTGTTAAGGGTAGTAACTGCCACTCTGTGCAGGTTACCCTTGTGTAGAAGTGATTCACCTAAAAGAAACATAGGTTACCCCATTTTTTCATTTCCATCCACTAGCCTGTAGGGATGGAAATGAAAACATGGAGTAATCTATGTTAACTTTAGATGTATCACTTCTGCATGGGGGTAACCTGCACAGAGTGGCAGTTACTTCCCTTAACAGTAGGCGCAAGGGTGATCCACATGGAGCGGCAGTTACTACCCTTAATGGTGGGCATGGGGGTAAGCTGCACACAGCAGCAGTAAGTACCTATTATGGTTATTGGTGTTTGGATGGATCCTTGGACACTGTGGCAGCTGACCACGCCCATGGGGGCAGTCCCGTGAGGGACCACAGTGTCAGGCTAAACTCCGGACAGACAAACAGAGATTGAATCTTTTATTAAACAGTATATGGAACCACCAGAGGTGGCAGTAGTGAGTAGTGGTTGTAGAACCCGGCTGCGCGCGTCTCTCACAGGACGCCGGAACAGTGGATCCTCTATAGGCAGTGCTGTAATGGAAAAGAGACTGAGAGTTATGAGCACACAGTAGAATTAGCATTCAGAGTCCCAAGTAGAATAGGAGAGCTCCGAGACAGGGAGAGCAGGCCCTCGAGGAGCGAGTACCTGATCCCTTAGAGCAGAGAGACTCAGTAGCATTGAACTCACTAGCAGTAGCAGAGATTCCACTAGACGAGAGGTCTGGCAACGGAGCAGAGGGCAGGCCCTCGAGGAGCGAGTACCTGATTCCAGCGAAGCAGTACTGTAGAGAGAGAATTTTTCTGTACTCACAGACTGTAGTTAGTTCTTCCAAGTAGAAGGTAGAGGTTGCAGGCAGCGACACAGGGAACATGGGTCCTCGAGGAGCGAGTACTGGTCTCCTGATAGCACCTGAAAGTTGCAGAGAGGCCCCCGAGGAGCGGGTACCCCGTTAGTGACCCCGAAGGGTAGTAAGAGTTCCAGTAGAGCTGGAGTGGCAGAGTAGCTTAGGAACGGAGAGTGAATCCCATCCGTACGAATCCTGTTGCTAATTCAATGAGCTAGTAAAAGTAGTAGGCAGATATACCCTGGAGTCGTGACGTCAGAACAGGGGGACGCCCCTGAGGTTCGCGCCAACGTGGAAATAAAGATGAAGGGCGGCGTGCGCGCGCCCTAGAGGTACCTTGAAGGAGAATGGCGGGAGGCAGCACCATAGCCGACCGGGGACACCAGAGAAGTCGGCAAGCAGACACTGCGGTGGCCATCAGTCCAAGGTGAGCGGGAGGAGACACAAGTAGAGAGGTGTAGGCGGGGCGAAGCCGTCGAAGACCGACAGACACAACAGTACCAAAAGCAATTTGATGGGAAGATTGGATGGATCTTTGGTCTTTATCTGCAACTATTTACTCTTTTAGAATACGTGGAGGCTACACATATGTTGCTGTAGATGGAGAAAATGTCGGTGTTCAAGTGCAAACCTGCTTAGCGGAAGACAGTTTTACAAGTTTGGGATCCATATTTATCATGTATGACGATGAGAATGCACAGTTTAATTATTAATTCATTAAAATTGTGGTCGTTATAAGAGCTTGAATTATGCTTTGAGGACTGGGGGATGGGGTGAGGTGGGTGAGCAGTGGAAGGGGAGAAAAGGGAAACAAATTTTATGGATTTTTGTGCCACGTTATCTTACATTTCTAGTTCATTTTAGCCTTAATTTTTTAATTCATTTTTGTATGCAAATAAAACTTATCTTTTTCACAAAAGCTTGTGTGCGGAGACCCTTGAAATTCACAGTCATTCGAAGTCAGTGTCCAGGTAACCAAAAAAAACCCCTACACGGGCTGTGTTTCAAAGTGTCAACTCCTTCCTCAGGGATATTAATCCTTGCGCCGCTGCCTTTTACACCATGTGACCATCTCTTGCTGAAAAATATTAATCCAACTTGTCTTTGCACCATTGCATTGCACTGTGCCAGTAAGCCATGTGGTGAGGGCAGCTGGCTCGGTTAGTTACCTTAGTTGCTGCATGTGACTGCAGATTTCCTCTGCTGCTGCTGCTGCTCCTCCCAGCACTTAGAGTGAATCACATCCAGTGCTCAGTGCATGCTCTCCCTGTCTCACTCGGCCTGGGATAAGGCAGAGGCTAGAAGCACTCAAAGGAAGAGGTTCAGCAGGGGAATAAAAGGCGGAGGTGCTATGTGCTGTACCTGTATAGCAGAAAGTGGGACACAGCTATTCATGCCCTATATGCTACCCATTAATTTACAAACTCTGGGGATCATCTGAAGCTAGGAAGAAGAGGCACGTTTGGCCGCACATGTATACAGGAAGGAACTCTTGCAAGTGGTGTGTCCTGTTGCTGCTGTGATGTGCTGGTCTGGACTTCAGCATTAGGCAGTGGTGATTTTTCTGCGGAACATGTGATCAGTCTGACAGTACACTAGTTGGGAAATATACACTACTAAGAATTTATGAAATGAATTTATGAAATTTATGAAAGAATTTATGAATTTATGTAGCAGATCCTGTAGCTGTTGGTAAAAAATTATCTGAACAAATAATTAGCAAACTCACTGAAACTATAACATAACTGTAAGAATCATCTTCAAAATTAAAATATTGATGAATTCAAGTTAGGACTCCCCAATGATACACTGCCACAGCAATTAATATTTAGATAGTATTGTGTTTTCTGCTGCAAAATACACATTTGGGCATATTTGGAGATCAAAGATTTGGTGAGAGAGGTAACGGTGGTGGGGCCACTTGGCAACAGTGATCATAACATGATCAAATTTAAACTAATAACTAGAAGGGGGACAATAAGTAAATCTGCAGCTCTAACACTAAATTTTCAAAAGGGAAGCTTTGATAAAATGAGGAAAATAGAAAAAAACTGAAAGGTGTAGCTGCAAAGGATAAAAGTGTTCAACATGCTTGGACATTGTTTAAAAATATAGGGGCAGATTTTAAAAGGGTTACGTGCATAAGTTACGCGCGTAACCCTTAAAAAAAAAAAAAACCCTGCGCGCGCCGAGCCTATTTTGCATAGGCTCGGCGGCGCAACATTCGGGGCGTTCCGGGGGGGCATAGTATCAGCCCGGGGGGGTTCCGGGGGGGGCGTGGCCGAGGCCTCCGGAACAGTCCCCGGGTTGCGTGATGGCGCGCCAGCGGGCCACCGGCAGGCGTAACTTTTGCGATAAAGGTAGGGGGGAGGTTTAGATAGGGCTGGGGTTAGGTAGGGGGAAGGTGGGGGGAGGCGGAAGGAAAGTTCCCTCTGAGGCCGGTCCGATTTCGGAGCAGCCTTGGAGGGAACGGGCAGCACGTGCAGGGCTCAGCACGCACAAGGTGCACAAATGTGCACTCCCTTGCGCGCGCCGACCCCGGATTTTAAAAGATACAAGCTTTTTTAAAAAATGTACCCCATAATCCTAGAGGCGCAGTCCATATGTATTCCATGCATTAAGAAAGGTGGAAGGAAGGCAAAACGATTACTGTCATGGTTAAAAGGTGAGGTGAAAGAGGCTATTTTAGCCAAAAAAAAATCCTTCAAAAATTGGAAGAAGGATCCATCTGAAGAAAATAGGATAAAACATAAGCATTGTTAAGTTAAGTGTAAAACATTGATAAGACAGGCGAAGAGAGAATTTGAAATGAAGTTGGCCATAGAGGCAAAAACTCATAATAAAAACTTATATCCAAAGCAAGAAACCTGTGAGGGAGTCGGTTGGACCATTAGATGACCGAGGCGTTAAAGGGGCTCTTAGGGAAGATAAGGCCATTGAGGAAAGACTAAATGAATTCTTTGCCTCCGTGTTTACTAATGAGGATGTTGGGGAGATACCAGTTCCGGAGATGGTTTTCAGGGGTGATGAGTCAGACGAACTGAACGAAATCACTGTGAACCTGGAAGATGTAGTAGGCCAGATTGACAAACTAAAGAGTAGCAAATCACCTGGACCAGATGGTATGCATCCTAGGGTACTGAAGGAACTCAAAAATGAAATTTCTGATTTATTAGTTAAAATTTGTAACCTATCATTAAAATCATTCATTGTACTTGAAGATTGGAGGGTGGCCAGTGTAACCCCAATATTTAAAAAGGGCTCCAGGGGCGATTCGGGAAACTATAGACCTGTTAGCCTGACTTCAGTGCCAGGAAAAATAGTGGAAAATTTTCTAAACATCAAAATCACAGAACATATAGAAAGACATGGTTTAATGGAACAAAGTCAGCATGGCTTTACCCAAGGAAAGTCTTGCCTCACAAATCTGCTTCATTTTTTGAAGAAGTTAATAAACATGTGGATAAAGGTGAATCGGTAGATGTAATGTACTTGGATTTTCAGAAGGCGTTTAACAAAGTCCCTCATGTGAGGCTTCTACGAAAACTAAAAAGTCATGGGATAGGAGGCGATTTCCTTTCGTGGATTACAAACTGGTTAAGAGACAGGAAACAGAGAGTAGGATTAAATGGTCAATTTTCTCAGTGGAAAAGGGTAAACAGAGTAGTGCCTCAGGGATCTGTTCTTGGCCCGGTGCTTTTCAATATATATATAAATGATCTGGAAAGGAATATGACGAGTGAGATTATCAAATTTGCCGATGATACAAAATTATTCAGAGTAGTTAAATCACAAGCAGACTGTGTTACAAGACAGAAGGACCTTGCAAGGCTGGAAGATTGGGCATTCAAATGGCAGATGAAATTATTGTGGACAAGTGCAAGCTGTTGCATATAGGGAAAAATAAACCCTTGCTGTAGTTACACAATGTTAGGTTCCGTATTAGGAGCTACCACTCAGGAAAAAGATCTAGGCATCATAGTGGATAATACTTTAAAATCATTGGCTTAGTGTGCTGCAGCAGTCAAAAAAGCAAACAGAATGTTAGGAATTATTAGGAAGGGAATGGTTAATAGAACAGAAAATAATGTCATAATGCCTCTATATCGCTCCATGGTGAGACCGCACCTTGAATACTGTGTACAATTCTGGTCGTCTCATCTCAAAAAAGATATAGTTGCGATGGACAAGGTACAGAGAAGGGCAACCAAAATGATAAAGGGGATGGAACAGCTCCCCTATGAGGAAAGGCTGAAGAGGTTAGCGCTGTTCAGCCTGGAGAAGAGACGGCTGAGGGGGGATATGATAGAGTTCTTTAAGATCATGAGAGGTCTTGAATGAGTAGATGTGACTCGGTTATTTACACTTTCGAATAATAGAAGGACTAGGGGGCATTCCATGAAGTTAGCAAGAAGCATATTTAAGACTAATCGGAGAAAATTCTTTTTCACTCGGCTCACAATAAAGCTCTGGAATTTGTTGCCAGAGGATGTGGTTAGTGCAGTTAGTGTAGCTGGGTTCAAAAAAGGTTTGGATAAGTTCTTGGAGGAGAAGTCCATTAACGGCTATTAATCAAGTTTACTTAGGGAATAGCTATTGCTATTAATTGCATCAGTAGCATGGGTTCTTCTTAGTGTTTGGGTAATTGCCAGGTTCTTGTTGCCTGGTTTGACCTCTGATGGAAACAGGATGCTGGGCTTGATGGACCCTTGGTCTGACCCAGCATGGCAATTTCTTATGTTCTTATGTTCGTATGTTCTTAAGGCATATAATTATCATGCTAGCAGGTTTTGCTCATAAGAATACTAGTAGAGTCCTACAGAAATCTAGAACAGGGGTGAGCAAACTTTTGGGCCAAAAGACCCAGTGGAGACCTGCCTGGGTGCAGAGCCTACCATGGATCTGGGGCAGTCCCCCTCAGAGGTCCGACACCCAGCAATGTCACTTCTAGCCCAGATGTGGCCCGCAGACCATGATTTTCCTGTGTCTGAATTGGAATTTATAGTTGGTAATGTTAACAAGGGAAGCATAATATTTCATAGTTTGTATTATGAGAGGGTATTTTTATGTGTCCTGATTTTCTGACAAAAGTTCATTGTTGTTCTGTGTGTTTAATGTTTTTCTCTTTTTTTGAGTGACATCTGCCTTCATTTGCTTCAAGCCTGTTCTCATTTTCAAGTGTTAATAAACTGTTTTTCATAGGTTTAATCTGATTATATTTCAGATGGTTTTGTAGCTTCTAGTTTTAAAAGGTGGTGGAACAGTTGTAAGGATTGGGCAAAAAATGTTGTTTTTTTTTTGGGGGGGGGGGGGGGTTGCATTCTCACCCTACAAAATTGTATTTGTGGGAGCACTAAACTTTTCCATGTTGACAAAGGTAAGGTGGCATCAGTTGGTCCCACCTCATCCCAGAATGCACTTTCTAAATTACCATAGTGATATCCAGTGTGCTGTCATGCCCAGATATTCTGCCAGTGGCCTTATTTTAGCTCATTTGTGGACCCATTGAACAAATGAATGACCAATGAATCAGACGAGATACATTTGAGGAGCAAGATATGTAAGTAAGCACAATGGTTGTTAGTACAACTTGTCAATAAAATACTCTTCAGATCTCACATACAATTGTTGTCTCTGGGAGCGCCATCTGCCCAGGGCCATTATGGTTTCGCTGGGAAGACCTATTGTTGTGGCAGTAGTAGTCACTCTGATTCTGAATGAATGGAAAGAATGGTCTTGATTCCCTATACCAGCAGCCTTCAAGGTCTTCTGTAAGACCTGGGAAAAATGGAAATGAGTCAATGGGAGCCCCATGGCTAGCGGGTCCGTACCCTTGAAACATTGATCTGTCTTGCTGATGGTCAGAATGATCTTGCCCTGTGATAATGCATCTTTTAACTGAAAACCTGAGGAATAAGACCTCGTGCTAGACTGGAACACTAATTCACTGATCCAGATCATGGCAAATAAGTCCAGCAAAAATGCGCACTGGAATAATCTAGTTTCAAAGCTGTTGTAGCAAACTGCTTCTAATGCCAGTATCACCAATTTGCACTTTTCTTGAAGTTGCGGCTCACCCCTCCATCATTCTGTTCACTCTGAAATTTCCTATGGGCTTGTACCCTAGCACTTTAGAAAAGAATGATATGCCTGCTATCTGGGATGCCACTGTGGACCTGGCAATGCCCTCACTCCTGCGTTTCAAAATGTATTTAGTAACTGCCCACACACTGACAGGCCAAGAGAGGCTGTGTCCCATCCCTGCCAGGAATTGCTGGAAATTGTTTATTAGACGTGCATTTGTTGCTTCATTTATTTAATTTGTTTCTGCGATACACGCAAGCCTCATGAATGGATAGTAGGCAAGCAAAATGAATGGTGTACGCATATGTAGTCGGCAATAGATGTACGCACATACTATCCATTTTCATGCCTATTATCCATTTGTGAGATACCCACGTACCACCAAAACAAATGGAGTAATGAATGCACATCCCTAGCGTTTATAAAGCGTTTTCTTGTGTTGTCCAACAAAGATTCCAGTATTGTCTCCCAAACCTCAGGGGTCCAAGGTGTCAAATTTTGGGGGGGGGGGGGAGGAGGACAGTTCTGATCCCGTCTATCTCCAGGAGTAGGATCCTGAAGGAAGACCCCTCCGGCAGCCCCCACTCCTTGACCCCTCCGGCAGCCCCCGCTGCTTGACGCTTGACGTCATGGCATGTGACTGCCTTGAGCGCCAAAATTGCACGGGCATTCATTCACTGCCGGCGGGGGCCATGCATTCATCCAGGCAGAGGGAGCCGGCGGCGAAAGCGGCCTCTGGCAGCCCCCGCCGCCGGCTCCCTCTGCCTGGATGAATGCACGCCCGCTCTGGCCGCGGCCTGGATCGAACACGCGCCCACCCGCCCGCCGGCTCCCCACCGCCGCCTGGATGAAAGGGCGCCCGCCGGCTCCCGCTGCCGCCTGGATCCAACGCGCGCCCACCCGCCCGCCGGCTCCCGCCGCCGCCTGGATCCAACACGCGCCCACCGGCTCCCACTGCCGCCGCCTGGATGAACGGGCGCCCATCCGCCCGCCGGCTCCTGCCGCCGCCTCGATGACCGCACGCCTGGGGAATTCGGAAAGTGACAGGAAAGTGACAGGTATTTATACATATATATATAAACAACTTACGCTGCACTGTTAATATGGAGGTCGTCCATGGTTTTTTACACTTTACTCCCTTTGGTTTTACCCCCATTTTTTACACTTTATTCCCGTTTTAATTTTCGAACACCACACTAACACCAAGTAGAGGGTAGGTGGTAAACTAACAGGTTAAGGACGCGGCAAAATAGTGGGTTACAAAGGAGATAATCTGAGCGAGCGTCACAGTATCGGAGGGGAATAGCTAATTCCTTCATTAAACAGCTAATTCGTTCATTTACATATCATATACATGCTGGGTGCGGAAAGGGTTATGCGTCTGTTTTAAGAAGCGCTAAGGACGCGTGAAACTTTAGACTGTATCGCTGGATCACCTTACGCGTCCGAATTGTGCGCTCACAGCACGTTACAGACGGGAAATCTTCAACCGCACGTTACAGTATCGATCTGTATGTGATCTACTTTGGGTGGCTGGGTGTGCCATCCCACAATTTGAGCAGACATCAGAATCTACAGAGGGACTATGTGCAATGGCCAGTGTTGAACTGCCTACATGTGTCACGCCTCCCAGGAACCCTGTTTATACTTCTCTCCTGAAACTATTAGCAGGATTGGGTAGCCTTTCTGAATTGTATGGCCTATACATGGTCATCTCTTACAACCTGTGCTGCCAGGATATTGTGCTGTCCTCAGCTATGCTTTTTCTGAACTTTATCATTGTTCAGCCACATCTAGCCTCCATAGTGCTTGTGTGCTCACATTATGGCATCTAAATATCTAATTAAATATGGTGCTTGCTTTGGTTCCCATTCCACTACCACACTCATAAGCATATAAAAAGCAGACACCTGATTATGTCTCATTTTTAGTTGTTTTTTTATTTTTTGTCTCTGTCCTCTTCTGCCCCTTCTTTGTCTTTTGCATCACTATTTGTCCCTTCTTGGTCTCTTATGAGTAGTGAGAAGATGTCGATGAACTCATATTTCCACATTTTTTAAATTTAATTTATGAGCTACACCGGGTGCCAGTATGCAAACCCCACATAACGCATCCTCATTAGCATACCCACACAAGCTGGCTAATATGGTGGGTGTATTGGGAACCATCCCTACACTTGATTGACCCGATACTATGCCCTGAGCCTTTTGAACCCAGGCATCTCCCACTGAGGATCATCTAGTATTAAACCTTTTTTTTTTTTTTTTTTTTTTAAAGGCTTTTAGGGCATTTTGCATGACATTTGCCAAAGTCAGTTCCTCATCACTCACTTCAGAGTCAGAATCTGAGTCTGAGGAGAAGTTCTGTGTACAAGGGATGGCTGCTGTCGGCTTACCTGGCTCATCATGACTACCAGATAGCAAGGTACTAGCAGTCTGCCCCATGTCATTTGAACATGTGCCATCTGTTCTTTCTTGTGGCAGTTTGCAGTTCCTGCTCAGGTGATGACTGGGAGCCAATAAACTGTTATCATCCATGTGCTGTCTCATCCAAGCAGTCCCATGCCTTTGCACCTGGTGCTGGAGCTCCAGCATCAGGTTTTCAAGCTCCTGCTGATTGACGCTGGACTTGCAATTTGCTGGCTTCAAGATCGTCGTGTGCTTGTTAACTGCTTCCTGTGGACGTTACAATCGCTGCTATGAACTTGTCAGCTTTTTTCTTCGATGTTCTCGTGCTGTATATTGCTTCTGGGCCTGCTGCCCATTGCCTGCCTCTTTGAAGCCATCCTGGCCAATTACCAGGGCCTCAAACTAGAGTAGACACTGTTGAAACAGAATTTGCTCATTAGACACAAGTTATGCAAGTAGTTAACTTTGAAACCACTGTTCCTTGAGGCTGTCATATAAACCCTACTGCTTCTGTCTGATGTATTTATTGTGTTGTTTTTTCCTTTTAAATATAAACAGTGGAGTGCCTCAGGGATCTGTACTTGGACCGGTGCTTTTCAATATATATATAAATGATCTGGAAAGGAATACGACGAGTGAGGTTATCAAATTTGCGGATGATACAAAATTATTCAGAGTAGTTAAATCACAAGCAGACTGTGATACATTACAGGAGGACCTTGTGAGACTGGAAGATTGGGCTTCCAAATGGCAGATGAAATTTAATGTGGACAAGTGCAAGGTGTTGCATATAGGGAAAAATAAACCCTTGCTGTAGTTACACAATGTTAGGTTCCGTATTAGGAGCTACCACCCAGGAAAAAGATCTAGGCATCATAGTGGATAATACTTTAAAATCGTTGGCTCAGTGTGCTGCAGCAGTCAAAAAAGCAAACAGAATGTTAGGAATTATTAGGAAGGGAATGGTTAATAGAACGGAAAATGTCATAATGCCTCTATATCGCTCCATGGCGAGACCACACCTTGAATACTGTATACAATTATGGTCGCCACATCTAAAAAAAGATGTGGTCTCGCCATGGAGCGATATAGAGGCATTATGACATTTTCCGTTTTATTAACCATTCCCTTCTCAAAAAAAGATGTGGCCTAGATCTTTTTCCTGGGTGGTAGCTTCTAATATAGAACCTAACATCGTGTAATTACAGCAAGGGTTATTTTTCCCTATATGCAACACCTTGCACTTGTCCACATTAAATTTCATCTGCCATTTGGATGCCCAATCTTCCAGTCTTGCAAGGTCCTCCTGTAATGTATCACAGTCTGCTTGTGATTTAACTATTCTGAATAATTTTGTATCATCCGCAAATTTGATAATCTCACTCGTTGTATTCCTTTCCAAATCATTTATATATATATTGAAAAGCACCGGTCCAAGTTCAGATCCCTGAGGCACTCCACTGTTTACCCTTTTCCACTGAGAAAATTGACCATTTAATCCTACTCTCTGTTTCCTCTCTTTTAACCAGTTTGTAATCCATGAAAGGACATCGCCTCCTATCCCATGACTTTTTAGTTTTTGTAGAAGCCTCTCATGAGGGACTTTGTCGAACGCCTTCTGAAAATCCAAATACACTATATCTGCGATGGAGAAGGTACAGAGAAGGGCAACCAAAATGATAAAGGGGATGGAACAGCTCCCCTATGAGGAAAGGCTGAAGAGGTTAGGGCTGTTCAGCTTGGAGAAGAGACTGCTGAGGGGGGGATATGATAGAGGTCTTTAAGATCATGAGAGGTCTTGAACGAGTAGATGTGACTCGGTTATTTACACTTTCGAATAATAGAAGGACTAGGGGGCATTCCATGAAGTTAGCAAGTAGCACAGTTAAGACTAATCGGAGAAAATTCTTTTTCACTCAACGCACAATAAAGCTCTGGAATTTGTTGCCAGAGGATGTGGTTAGTGCAGTTAGTGTAGCTGGGTTCAAAAAAGGTTTGGATAAGTTCTTGGAGGAGAAGTCCATTAACGGCTATTAATGAGAAAAAATGAGAGAAACGGTAGCCCAAATAAAAGAGAAAGTGGCCATCCATTCTCTCTCAGTGGAGCCTGAACTAGCCTGTTCTTCGAGGTATTCCTCCTGTTTATACAAGTTTCCCTCTCCAGTGGAAGGCAGGATCCTTCGTGGATGAGTGGCACCAGATAACCAAGAACCCCGGGTACTCAATATTGAGGAGTGTGGATACCATTCGCATTTCTCCCGGCTACCCTCTCTTCTGCATTGTTCAACCCTCAATCTGGATCTGTCGCACTTAACTCTGATTGGAAGTGGAATCACTTTTTCAGCAAAAAAAGAGAGAGAGCCAGTTTCTGGACAGGGCTTTTACTCACGATATTTTCTCATTGCAAAAAATCAGGGGGATTGAGACCAATTCTGGATTTGAGAAAACTGAACAAACATTTTCTCTGGGAGAAATTCAAAATGAATTCCCTCAGCACAATACTCCCCTACATATAAAAGGGGGAATAGATGTGTAATCTAAATCTGAAGGATGCATATACACATTTGGCTCTACCTTTGCGTCCAGGTGGTTTTTCTTATTATCAATACAGAGTTGGCCTGTTAACAGCTGTTAACAGCTGTGAGGGTCTTCACTAAATGTTTCACAGTAGTAGCAGCGCATCTACATCGTCAGGGAGTACAAGTATTCTTGTATATGGACAATTGTTTAGTTACATCCAGCTCCCAAGAAGCCGTGTTGATTTCACTACAAAAGTCAATTCACCTTCTTCAGGTGAACCTTGAGAAATCTAATCTAACACTGGCCCAGAGGATATCGTGGCATGGATAGATTCTCTGCAAGAAGAAAAAACATTCTAATTCAAACTGACAACCAAGTTGCCATGTTCTTTATCAACAAAGGAATCATGGCCTCTCTACCAGGAGGCATTAAAGATCTGGCAGTGGGTTAGCCAGAATCAAGCTGTCCTACAAGCCACTTATCTTACAGGAATCTCCAATACATTAGCGGATCATCTCTGTAGAGTCTTCTGCCCACACAAGTGGTCTCTACAACAATCAGCCTGTAAACTGTTGAGTTTATGGGGTCTACCAGTGGTCTAACTATTCAACTTGTAGTATCTACCAACAGTTAATCTATTTGCAACAGAACAGAAAGCTGGATACCTTCTACTCAATTCTTCCTAACAACCTCAGGTTAGCTCAGGATGTTTTTCTGCTCAAATGGAACAAATGTAAGGGACCAGTGTGCAGTACTCACCTCCTGTCATCAGGGGCCCTCAGCGGGCCAAGTTCCGTGCTGCTTAGCCTTCCAAGCCCTATGGCATGGTGGTCCTGCCAGCAGCCATTTTCCCTGCATTGCTACAGCCTTAAAAAACTTGTCTTACTCACTGTGACTTGCTGCTGCTTGTAGTTTCTTACACTCTGTTGTGTGGGCATCTTTTTCTTAGTTCTTGTCTTATCTTTGCTCTGTATCTGGCCCTATTATTGTGGCCTGTTTGTTCTCTTGTGGATCTTGGTCTGTTTGCTAAGCCTATTTATTCATTTGTTTTGCTCTTGGCCCTAGTTTTGTGGCCACCTGGTCTTGTCTGTTTTGTCTGTCTGTCTTATGGTGCATTCTCTTGTTTCTGATTCTGTTTCCTGTAGACAGCTGTGCCTGAATGTGTGTCCTTCCATACCTGTTTTTCCTATCTACCTCTTTCTTGTTAAGTTCTACTGGCCACCAAAACATGAGGACACAACCTGAGGGGAAGGCAGCTGGTTCAGGCAGAAGAGCCTTTGTTACCAGGCAGGTCCTCTCTCGTAGAAACCTGTTGTGTCTGGATCCTTCCCAGCTCCTGCTCTGGGGTTACCCATTAGTGGCACCCCATGCCCCAACCACACAGGTGTCATGTATACTTTTGGTCACAAGAACAGTACAGAAAGTGCTACAGGATCAAGCTCAGCTGATCCTCATAGCTCCAGCATGGCCCAGACAGATCTGATATGCATATCTTATTTATTTATTTTTCTATACCGACATATCGCATCAGTTTACAGTGCAACAGAGAAGTGGTTTGATTTTTTTTGAGGATTTGCAGTTTGTAGAATCCATCCTTTATTATTGAGCTGATCTGATTCTTCATGTTGAATTAATTGTCAATGAGTACACTGAGATCTCTGGCGGAGGAGGATATTCTGTTGTCTATTGTAGGTGCTGAGTTGTTTTTAAGCGATGACATTGTCTTCTTGTTAATATGAAGTATTTCAGTTTTGTTGTGGTTGAGGTTGAGGGACATTTGAGCTAGTAGATGTGCTATCTTCAGAAGGTGGTTGTCCCAGGTTTTTAGTGTGCTTGTGATAGCTTCTTTTATGGGTAGCAGAATCTGAACGTCGTCTGCATATAGGAAGAAGGTTAGGTTTAGTCCGGTTAGCAGCGTGCATAGGGGGAGGATATAGATGTTGAAGAGGGTGGAGGAGAGGGATGATCCTTGAGGCACACCATGTGTCAGGGTGATTTGTTTGGATTCAGCGTAGTTGAGTCTGACTTTGTATGAGCAGTTTGTTAGGTATGATTTGAACCAGTTGAGTGTGGTGTTGCCTAGGCCGATGTCACTTAGTCTGTTAAGTAAGGTTTCATGGTTGATGGTGTCAAAGGCGGCAAAGATGTCGAGTAGGATGAGTAGGTAGGATTGGCCATGGTCCAGGTCTCTGAGGATGTGGTCTGTGAGGGACAGGAGGAGAGTTTCAGTGTTGAAGTGTTTTCTGAATCCATGTTGTGATGGGGATAGGATGTTGTGATTTTCCAGGTGTGCTGAGAGTTGATGGTTGACAACTTTTTCAAGTATCTTGGCGATGAAGGTGAGGTTGGAGATGGGTCGGTAGTTTAATGGGTTGGTTTTGTCGAGTTGTGGTTTTTTGAGGATTGGTTTGATGCTGGCATACTTAAGGGAGTCAGGGAAAGTGCCTTGTTCAAGTGATAAATTAACTATGTCTGCTATGGGTCTGGCTATGATGTTTGGGATTTGTTTTAGTAGCTTTATGGGGATGGGGTCGATGGGGTGAGCAGCTGGGTTTAGTTTTTGAATTATCGATTCTACTTCAGTTGAGGCCACTGTATCAAATTGAGTCCAGGTTGGTGTGGTGGGATGTGCTAAGTTGGATGGAGGCTGGTTGATGTGCGGGTTGGTGGCGATTATTTTAGTAATTTTGTCGTTGAAGTAGTTGGCGAGTTCTTCGCAATTTCTAGAGGAGTATTCTTGGTGAGGTGTATTGGAGGTAGGTTGTATCAGGTCTGAGACGTATGCAAATAAGGTTTTGGGGTTAAATTGGTGGTCATAGATCTTTTTGGTGTAATAGTCTCTTTTGGCCTTTTCAATGTCTGTTCTGTAGATATACAGTATGGTTCTATATCTGTCTTTTAGTTGAAGGGATGGATCTTTTCTCCATTTTCTTTCTGATTGTCTCAGGAGGTGCTTGATGTTTTTTAGTTCAGGCGTGTACCAGGGTGTTTTGTATTTATTTGCGGTCTTGATTACTTTTTTGATAGTTGGGCATTTGATATTTGCAACTTTTGTGTTGATGGCTGTCCAAGAGTTCGTGGCGGTGTTTGTGTCGTTCATGTCGAGGTCTTTCAGTTTAGCTGGTAGAATATCGGTGAGTTTGTTGATTGGGCATAGTTTGGTGAATTTGATGATTTTGTTGGTTTGGTTTGCTTCCGTGGGTGGGTGATTTAGTTGTAGGTTGGTGTGGATGAATTTATGGTCTGACCAGGGGATGGTGAAGGCTGATGGGGGTGGTCTATGTGACTGTTAATGAATATTAGGTCAAGGGTGTGTCTGGAGTTATGGGTGGGGGTGTTGATTATTTGTTTGAATCCAATGGCTGTCATAGTTTCTAGGAGGAGTTCACCGGTTGGTGGAAGTGGGGTTTTGTCCATGTGTAGGTTGAAATCCCCTAAAATGATCGCCAGTATGGCCATGTCAATGTTTGTGGCAATGGTTTCAATCAGGGCGGATATATTGTGTTGTAGTGTTCCGGTGGGGCATATAGGAGAATGATTTGTAGTGATTTTGATTTGAAAAGACTGATTTCTATGGGGGGTGGGTGGTTGATGGGGTGGGCTATGATGTTGAGTTTCTTTAGGGCCATGAGGAGTAAACTACCACCTTTCTTTTTTGGTCTTGATATGGAGTAAATGTTGTAGGTTGCTTTGGGTAGTTGATTGATGAGGGTGGTGTCTGTTTTTGAGCCATGACTCCATTATGCAGAGTATGTCAGGGTGCGCGTCAATAAGGAGGTCGTGTATTAGAGGTATTTTTTTGGTGATGGATTGTGCATTGAGTAGGAGCAGAGGTATTAGAGTGAGGGTTGTGATTAGCTTGTTTGGGTGCGTGGGGGTAGTGATGAGTTTTCGTGTTTTGGAGGTGCATGTTGCTATTGTGTTACTGGAGGCATTGTGTTGGTTTAGAGTTGGGGGTATGTGTTTTGGGTTTATGTTGGTGTGGGGAGAGGTATAGGATGGGGTAGGGAGGTCGTGTGGGTAGGATGTATGGTGAGGGGTGATATGTCAGGTAGGGGTAGGTAGCTTTCCAGCAGTCCTCTCATTCATCTGAGAACACACCCTGTCTTGCTAATTCAAGACAAAGGTACCCTGTTCCATCTAAGCTTTCAATCTCTCAACCAGATGGCTTGAATGTTGAATGCTCAATAATCATGGATCTCTTTCTACTTCTAGAGAAAAGGACATTCCACCAGGAAACCATCCACTATGAAAGCCTACAGCTATGGAAAAGATATTCCACCTAGTGTCAATAAAATGCCTTGGACCCATTCTCTTTGGAGCACAAATATTTGCTAAAATGCTTGCTCTTCCTTTCCAAATCAGGCCTCGCTTTGTCTTCAATAAGAGTTAATCTTAGCACCATAGCAGTTTACCATTTAACAGTTGACAATAAACCTATCTCAACTTGCCCACTTGTGTCTTGGCTTGATAATCTCTGGTACAATAACCCCCAATTCTATGAAACCTAAATGTTGTTCTTTTGCAACTGATAAAGCCGCCTTTTGAACCATTAGAATCAGCTTCTCTCAGATTCCTGATTTTGAAAGTGGTTTTTCTTGTAGCAGTAATATCCACCAGGAGAGTTGCCAGACTCCAAGTACTCATTCACTATCCGCCATACATGCACTTCTTCCACAACAGATTAGTGCTTCACATTCACCCACAGTTTCTTCCAAAAGTCATCTCAGCTTTTCATATCAGACAATCCATTGTCATACCTATCTTCTTTCCAGGCTACATACTCATGAAGGGGAGAAAGCCCTTCATAATTTAGATTGCAAAAGAGCCTTAGCTTATTACAAGAAAAGAACTCTACTGCATCACCAAGCTTCACAACTGTTCATTTCCTATGATCCTAATAGACTTGGCAACCTTGTCACCAATCGTACTTTGTCTAACTGGAGAGCAGATTGCATTCAGCATTACTATGAAGTTGCAGGCTTGCAAATCACAGACTCTGTAAAAGCTCATCAAGTTAAAACTATGGCATCTTCCATTGCTCACCTCAGAGAAGTGCCTCTTGAAGACATCTGCAGAGCTGCAGTATGGTCATCATTTCATCCCATTACTGTCTAAACAATATCTCGAAGACTGACAAATTTGGATAAGCAGTTTTGCATAACTTGTTCTCGCAGTAATTTATTCTCCATGGTGGAGTCCAAGTTGCTTACACAGTAACACTCTGTTTCAACCCTCTGCTTGGAACTCCTCACTTGTCATAGCTAATTCAGCCTGCTTATCGATGGTAAAAAGCAAGTATGCTTACTATAGATGATGGTTTCCATAGATAGGATGAATTAGCCATGCGACATACCTGCCCACCTCCCGGAGAGATGACTGCCTAGCTAAGATTAACTCTGATGTCAATTGAAGAGACTCACAAGGCAACACCTACGCAGGAACTTTCACACATGCTCAGTAGTGCTCAGAGCTCTACTAGGTAGGAGAGACTAGTCTGTTTAGTGCTGCCAGATGATATCACCCATATGTCATGGCTGATTCATCCTGCTATCTACAGGAAACACCATTTATGGGAAGCAAACTTGCTTTACTAGATTTGTGGTGGGTGAATCTGGGAAATTTGCTTCCTGTAGTATTGGTAGTAAGCAAGCAGTTCATTTGGGTGGGAGGGAGAAGGGGGATTGTCTCCATGGAAAATTGTAGTAATCTCTCAAAATATACCTAAAATCAAATTATTCAAGTTTTGTCATAAAATAATAGAGACCCATTACAAAGTCTCAGGGCTGGCTGGTATGTCCCGCACACGAGAATTAATTATACACCAGAAAAAATGAAATCATCTTACAAAATCCATCTGTTATCACTATGTAAATTCTGTGTGGGAGACATGTCGAGGTCCAGAGACTTTGAATTGGGTCCCAGGATATTTTACACTGATTATCTCTATCAACAATAACATTTTCCAACATTTGATATCTATGGCTTGATTTTCTGACTCAGGGTGTCTCTATTTTTTCATTCTCTGGTCTTGTCTATGTTCTTTTATTATTGTTGGGCTTTTTTTTTTATTGAGGGGGGGGGGTTTGCCTTTTCTCTCTCTCTCTCTCTCTCTCTGATCTCCTTTTTTCTTTTCTGTTTCAATTCTCTCTCTCTCTCCTATCTCTTTCCTTCAGAATGGATATTTTAATTCTCTCTTCTTCTCTTCCTTGTCTCCTCTTCATGTATGCTCTTCTTTCCCCATTCCTCCTCCTCCTTTCTTTCCTCTTCTTTCTTCTCTCCTCCATGCCAAGCCAGAGTTCTATATCTTCTTCCCCCTTCTAATCTTGATATTATTTCTTTTCCCCTTTCCCCCATTATGGGTCTTTTTCCCCCTCCCTTCATTCAATAACGAGTTCTCATACCTCTCCCTTCCTCAGTCCATAGTCTTCTCTCTCCCTTTCTTTCCCATGTTCTCTCCCTCAGTCTCTAGTCCTTTGTATCATCTCCTCCTTGAACCCCCTTCGTTCCTCCGTCCCTTATCCTCTCTCTCATTCTGTCCCCATCCTAGTTTTGGCCTTCCCTCCCCTGACCCCCAGAAAGCTCTCCTTAAATCCCCTCACTCTTGGAAAGCTCTTATCCCATTCCCTGTAAAGCTGTCTTCAACAAATGGATATCGGGTACAATGTAGCCACCACCACCCACCAGTCCTCTCTGCCCTGTTGACACCTCTTCACCCCCTATTTCCAGAGTCCTTCTTCTCGCTCCTTTACCCTGACCCTCACCCCATCCCATGATTTCTCTGCATCCCTCCTTTCCCAGTTCTCACTTTTTGACCTATGATTTTCTGTATCTTTTTCCTTGCATTCCTCCCCCATTTCAGATCCTCTCTCCTGACTCCAATTCCTCTCTCTTGCTCTGTCCCCCAACCCAAATTCTGTTTTCCTTCTTCCTGAGCCCCAGAAAGCTTTCTCTCACATTCTGCACCCGTGAAAAGCTCTCACCCTATACCCTCTTCTTACCCCATCCAAATACTCTTTGGTTTTCCTCCTCCCCCCCCCCCCCTCCAATCCAGAATCTCTCACCATGTTTTCTTCCCTCTCCCAAAGATCTCACCATGATCCTTCTTCCTCCCCTGCCCCCAAAACTCTCCCCCTGTTCCCTAATCCTCTTTCCCCTAAAGCTGTTACCTTGTTCTCTCTCCTCCCCCAATAAAAGCTTTCATTGTGTTCTACTTTCCCAAAACAACTCTCTGTTCCCTTCTCTTTTCCACCCAAAGCTCTCATTGTGCTTTCTACTCTTCCAGTCCTTTCTGACCTCCTCCTCCCATCCCTTATGCAGCAGACCTACTCTGCCAATCCTCTTCACCAGCTGGCAGGAGAGCAGCACATAATACAGTGTCTGCTTCCTTCTTGTGCAAGGCCAGTCTTGCTTTTGGAACCTCACGGATCATACTGCAAGATTGACCTCATTCCTTATAGAAAACAGATGCTGTATTAAATGTTTTTCCTGCTAGGAAGGGGCTTTGGGGGGAGTGCAACAGCAGGACCACTAGGAAAAGGAAGCATAGTGAGAGCTGTGGGTTGCATGGCCCAGACGTTTGGTGACAGCAGGCCACAGAATCTAGGAGAAGCAGCATCAGGCAGGGTGGGAGGGGGAGGAAGGAGCTGCAGTGGATTATGGGGGAGATCAAGCATGGCAGTAATGGTGTTCAGCTGCATGGGAAAAAGGAGCTCAGCAGGGGTGGCGTAATGAACTAGGCTGAACTTCTCAGACTCAGCACTGTGATGCCGCACCTGGAGTACCTGCCATATGCAAATGCACAGTTTGTGTAATGAGTGCTACTGGCCCTGTAGGTAATTGCACAAAAAAAGGCACAGCATTTATTTTACACTTATGAAACAGCATGCGTTTCATGTAAATCATAAATTTGCCATAAACCCAAACTTTGCACAGAAATATGCACACAATAAAAGGTATGCAAGGAATGCTGTGGGATCTTTGCTAAGCTCTTAACTTTGTCCTTTGATGTGTTACAATAGAGTATCATAACGTGCCCAGAGTATTACTATTTACACCAAATATGTACCTCATATTTTACAGATTGAGTCTTAGCAACTGAGTGAAAAATGACAAATTAAAACATGCTGTTTTCCAACTTAAAGCAACACTATTGTATGTCTCTTCTGGCTTTCTTAAAAATCTTTACAGTAGCAGTTTAACATTATCCTACCTGAAGCTTATATTGCGGTATCCTTGCACAGATTATATAAAACAAAATAGGGAAACTGACTAATCTTGGCAGGTCATACTAGTCACTAATCCCTTATGGAACGTGTGCTTCATGAGTAGATTAATAATTACCGTAGGTCCAATAGCATATTAGGGCTAATAATGATTTTAAAGTAAAAAACGGATTCTGTGCCAGTCTGAAAGGAAATCGTGCAAGAATCTGTCTGTGGCTACATGCTCTCAATTGATTTAGTTCGTCATGAGTGTAGGAAACTTCTTGAATCTACCAGGAAAAATTATTTCAGTACTAGATTAGCTAAATCATTAAACTGCCCTTATGAGCTTTTTGCAACAATTGACAAATTAATTAATGGATCTGTGATGTCTAATTCCCTGTTTTTAGTCCGTAACATTTTGCAGATTATAGTGCGAAGAAAATTTCTTTAGTTATCAGTAAGTTATCCAGGGATGTAAGTACTGACAATCCTATTTTGAGCCGTAGTGTAGGACACATTGACTTGAATATATTCCCAGATTCCATTCTTATCAGTTGGGATAATTTTCAACATGTTGGGATGGGGAGGTTGAGTCTCTTTTTATGTCAGCTAAAAAATTAATTTTGCCTACTAGACCCCTGTCCATTTTCATTTATATATCTTTATTAAGATGAATTTTTAAACACTAAGAGTAAATTGATTAATTTGTCCTTGTATGAGGGTAGGGTCCCTATTAAATTAAAGCAAGCCATAGTATGATCCATAGGGGAAGTATATCTGTGGATTCCTTCGCCATTTACTGTCCATTCTCTAACCTCACTCTGGAGAAGCCTCTAGAAAAGATTTTTTACTCTCAATTGCGTACCTTTCTATAGGAAAATAATATTCTACATTCCCGTCAACATGGTTTCAGACGAAACCATAGCACAGAAACCCTCCTTATCTCAATCACAATCTGGTTCTTCAAGAGCTGGTTGTTGGTAGATCAGTTATTGCCATATTTCTAGATGTCATCTTAGCGTATGATATGATCAGTCATCTGTGTTTGATAGATTGGTTAAGAAGATTGGGTATTGGCGGGGTAGTCCTTCAATGGTTTGTCATATCTTGAGAGGAGACACCAACAAGTTAATTTTAATGATAAACATTCTGAATGGTTTCCCATACAGCTTGGGGTTCCTCAGGGATCTGTATTTTTAATTTCACTCTTCAATATGGGGTCGATTTTAAGACCTGCGTGCACGCGTCCATTTATTTATTTATTTAAAATGTTTTCTATACCGTCGTTAAGATAGGTACCGTCACAACGGTTTACAATAAGGCACATAAATTAATGTTACTAAATATATCAAATTATATCCATTAAACAGGTGCCATAAAGGTTCGGTAACATAGTTTTATAATAATTATAATTTGGTAAATGTGATAAATCATGTCCAAATCTATCTGTATCCATTTTGAATACAAGCATAATTGACTCTTGTCCTTTAGTGGTGAGAGAAAAAATAAAAATAAAAACACACATATCGATTAAGGAGGTATGTGTGGGTGTTCTAGTGTCCGCTCCCTGTACTTTCCTGGATTCTATTCTCCATTCTCTTTGTGATAAGCCTGTTTAAAGAGCCATGTTTTTAGACTTTTTCTAAAGGTTTTGATGTCTCTTTGTAATCTGATTTCTAAAGGCATGGTGTTCCAAAGTATGGGTCCTGCTAAGGATAGCGCCCTTTCTTTCACTTGGGTTAGTCTTGCTGTTTTGACTGAAGGGATTGTTAGGAGTGCTTTGTTGGCTGATCTCAGGTTTCTGTGAGGGACGTATACACAAAGGGCTGTGTTCAGCCATTCTGATTTTTCGTTATGTATTAACTTATGTATGGTGCATAGTGTTTAGTACTGTATTCTTTGTTCAATTGGTAACCAGTGTAATTCAGCTAGGGTTTCGGTGATGTGGTCTCTCTTACTTTTACCAGTCAGAATTCTTGCAGCAGTGTTTTGTAGTATTTGAAATGGTCTTAGTGTGGTGTATGGTAAACCCAGAGTAGGGCATTACAGTAGTCGGTGCTTGCAAAAATTAAAGCTTGTTACACTGATCGAAAGTTGTTAGTTGTTAGTAGTGGTTTTAGTCTTCTTAGAATCATAGGTTTGGCGTATCCTTCCTTTACTTTTAAAGATATATGTTGTATCATGCTTAGTTCCGTGTCAATTATTACTCAGAGGTTCCGTACTTTCTCTGCAGTTCCCAGCACATGGACATGCCGATTTTATAGCGTGTGCCGGCACACGCATGTTATAAAATACAATGGCCACACGCACATGTACACTGGATTTTAAAATTTGCACACACATGTGCGGGCAGCCTGCAACTTGCCACGCTGGGGGGGGGGGATTTTATTACCTACCCAGTTCCCTAGCTCTACCCTTCCTCCCTTTTCTCTCTCCTCCTTGACCTCTAACCTAACCCTACCTAGCCCCTAATTTTGTATTTTTTTTTTTAATACTTACTGCTCCTCCGGAGCAGAAGTATCTTCCACGCGCCAGCCGGTACAACATATGGCGTAGTGAACCTCAGGCAGAATAAACTCAGAGTAAAGGACACTTTCCTCTTTGTGGTTACTGATGCAAATATTTTCAGAAATATTCAACAGGATGGGGTCCCAGAATGGTCTGACTTCTTTTACGGGTCCGTAGATAAAGAGATTGCTAGCCACAGAATACATGAATTGTAACCAGGGCCGGTGCAAGAGTATTTGGTTCCTAAGCGAACCTTCGGTCATTCTCCCCCTCTGCCAACTTAACTATTTGCAGCAGCTCCAAGACAGTGCTCCCTCTTATTGATACAGTAGCTACAGCACAGCACCCCCTTTTTTGTTTGTATTGGCTCTGGCATAGAATCCCTCTGGGCTTCTTGCTAGGTGGATTTTGCCACCCCCAAAATTTTGGTGCTCTAGGCAACCACCTAGTTTGCTTAATAGAAGCACTGGCCCTGGTTGTAACAGGTCTCAATTTTTGTGTAGCACATTGGAAATATGGTCCAAAAGATTTAGGAGTAATCTCCTCATGCAGAACTATACTAGCTTCAGTTCCCTTCCTTGTACTCAGCAAACAGTTTACATGCAGTTTCCTTCTGCAGAGCTATTATCTTCTGCTTTAATGTGTGCTAGCCTCTTCTTATCACATTGCACCCAGTGTTGCTAATTTGGCTGCAAACTACACCATTCCTTTAGTTTGCTGAAAGTAAACCCATGGTACTCATATTGAGTGTAGGAGTTCAAAGAGATCCTTCAGTGATGGAGATTCCAAATGTTTTCAGTATCAATCTCCCAGGAGTATCAGTTTGCCCAGTGTTCCCATGCTCCATGTTGGCTGCTTGCTCTAGCATGCTCCTCTATTTTCACAGCTCCTCTTCTAGATCACACACTCCAGATCCTACCCTCAAGATCTCTAAAAGAAGTTTACCAGTAGATAAATCAATGGGGCATATCACTTTACCCCAACTTCAGTTTAACCAAGGGTTACAAACTGAAAGAGAAAAAGTCACTTTTGTTCACCCTCTCTGGTTGATGGTTGCAACTGGGGGATTGTCTGCTATTTGATCTTCCAGCAATTTAGCTTTCTAATTTATAAAGCAACCATGTTCTTTTCAATGCACGTGTAAGGGCACAGAGGTAAGTGTAAGGTACAGAGAAGGGCGACCAAAATGATAAAGGGGATGGAAGGATTAGAAGAAAAGAAAATGCCATACTGGGTCAGACCAAGGGTCCATCAAGCCCAGCATCCTGTTTCCAACAGGGGCCAATCCAGGCCATAAGAACCTGGCAAGTACCCAAAAACTAAGTCTATTCCATGTAACCATTGCTAATGGCAGTGGCTATTCTCTAAGTGAACTTAATAGCAGGTAATGGACTTCTCTTCCAAGAACTTATCCAATCCTTTTTTAAACACAGCTATACTAACTGCACGAACCACATTCTCTGGCAACAAATTCCAGAGTTTAATTGTGCGTTGAGTAAAAAAGAACTTTCTCCGATTAGTTTTAAATGTGCCCCATGCTAACTTCATGGAGTGTCCCCTAGTCTTTCTACTATCCGAAAGAGTAAATAACCGATTCACATCTACCCGTTCTAGACCTCTCATGATTTTAAACACCTCTATCATATCCCCCCTCAGTCGTCTCTTCTCCAAGCTGAAAAGTCCTAACCTCTTTAGTCTTTCCTCATAGGGGAGTTGTTCCATTCCCCTTATCATTTTGGTAGCCCTTCTCTGTACCTTCTCCATCGCAATTATATCTTTTTTGAGATGCGGCGACCAGAATTGTACACAGTATTCAAGGTGCGGTCTCACCATGGAGCGATACAGAGGCATTATGACATTTTCCGTTTTATTCATCATTCCTTTTCTAATAATTCCCAACATTCTGTTTGCTTTTTTGACTGCCGCAGCACACTGAACCGACGATTTCAATGTGTTATCCACTATGACACCTAGATCTCTTTCTTGGGTTGTAGCACCTAATATGGAACCCAACATCGTGTAATTATAGCATGGGTTATTTTTCCCTATATGCATCACCTTGCACTTATCCACATTAAATTTCATCTGCCATTTGGATGCCCAATTTTCCAGTCTCACAAGGTCTTCCTGCAATTTATCACAATCTGCTTGTGATTTAACTACTCTGAACAATTTTGTGTCATCTGCAAATTTGATTATCTCACTCGTCGTATTTCTTTCCAGATCATTTATAAATATATTGAACAGTAAGGGTCCCAATACAGATCCCTGAGGCACTCCACTGTCCACTCCCTTCCACTGAGAAAATTGCCCATTTAATCCTACTCTCTGTTTCCTGTCTTTTAGCCAGTTTGCAATCCACGAAAGGACATCGCCACCTATCCCATGACTTTTTACTTTTCCTAGAAGCCTCTCATGAGGAAGTTTGTCAAACGCCTTCTGAAAATCCAAGTATACTATATCTACTGGTTCACCTTTATCCACATGTTTATTAACTCCTTCAAAAAGTGAAGCAGATTTGTGAGGCAAGACTTGCCCTGGGTAAAGCCATGCTGACTTTGTTCCATTAAACCATGTCTTTCTATATGTTCTGTGATTTTGATGTTTAGAACACTTTCCACTATTTTTCCTGGCACTGAAGTCAGGCTAACCGGTCTGTAGTTTCCCGGATCGCCCCTGGAGCCCTTTTTAAATATTGGGGTTACATTTGCTATCCTCCAGTCTTCAGGTACAATGGATGATTTTAATGATAAGTTACAAATTTTTACTAATAGGTCTGAAATTTCATTTTTTAGTTCCTTCAGAACTCTGGGGTGTATACCATCCGGTCCAGGTGATTTACTACTCTTCAGTTTGTCAATCAGGCCTACCACATCTTCTAGGTTCACCGTGATTTGATTCAGTCCATCTGAATCATTACCCATGAAAACCTTCTCCATTACGGGTACCTCCCCAACATCCTCTTCAGTAAACACCGAAGCAAAGAAATCATTTAATCTTTCCGCGATGGCCTTATCTTCTCTAAGTGCCCCTTTAACCCCTCGATCATCTAACGGTCCAACTGACTCCCTCACAGGCTTTCTGCTTCGGATTCCTCTATGAGGAAATGCTAAAGAGATTTGGATTCTTCAGCCTGGAGAAGAGACAGTTGAGGGGAGAAATGACAGAGGTCTATAAAATAATGAGTGGAGTGGAATGAGTAAACATTAAACAGTTGTTTGTTCTTTCAGAATGTAAAAAACTAGGGGAGACATAATGAAGTCACTAGGTGATACATTTAAAACTAATAAGATAGAATATTTTTTTACTCAACACATAATTAAGATCTGGAATTTGTTTCCAGAGGATGTTGTGAACGCCATTGTTATAGCTGCTTTTAAAAAGGGTTTAGACAAGTTATGGAGGAAAAGTCCATAAACCATTATTAAGGTAGAGTTGCAGAAATTCACTGCTTCTCCTTGGTACTTGTGACCTGTGTATTGGCCACTGTTGGAAACAGGATACTGGGCTTGATAGACCTTTGGTCTGGCCCAGTATGGCAAGTCTTATGTTCTTATATTTTCACAGTGACCTTTTGTGACTTTTTTCAAGAGGTGTTTTATACTAACTAATCTAATTAACATACAAAGTGACTTTCAGATACTAACCCACAGGAAAGGAGAAGGATACCTTGAGCTAAAATTCAAAAGATGGTCTAGAATTTCAAAATATTTTATTATCTGATGACATGGAGAGGAGTTTTGAATAGTTCCAGGAAGAGGTTACTTTATCAACACTATCAAGAGGAAGAGAGAGGCGTCCAGGGGATATTCTCAGAGACATTGGCATTCACGTACCAGAGATTGTCCCATTGAACAAGGGAAACCCCTAGAACCACTTACTAAAAGTATTGCTATACCTTATTTTAAGGGAAATGCCTCTGCCGTACCTTAATGTAACTCACCGTGAGCTACCAGTGAAAAAGGATTCATTTCCCATATTGATTCACCTTCCTGCATTATTCTGACAAGAATTTCAGTAAATTTATTTTTGGAGTGTGATTATTTATGACCAGTGAGAAAGTTCTAGCATAAGGGTTCTGAAGAGTCACTCCCCCCCTCCCCCCCCCCCCCCCCCCCCCCCCGTTCGGAACAAACCCATTGAGCCGCACATGGTTGCATGAGGTCTGAGGAGCTCGTAGTAAGACCCTTTCCATGGCTTACACCTATATTTTATTTTAACAATTTTTTCTATACATTCTAAAAATATATTTCAAAATGTTATTTGGTTACCAGAAACATTTCTGAGGACACAGCAAGCATGTATTTGATTACTGACATTGTTGCATTGAATAATGTTGAATTTTGTCATATATATATATCAGTTGATCAAAATATTGCAGGCCAAGTAAAAGAGTGTACCTCCTGTAGCAACTCCTGTAGCAAGTGACCTCTTCTGCTTCTGTCAGAATCCTCTTTCTAGGGCTTTGTATATATTACTACATTCCAGACAGGAGGAATATGTTTGTTAGGTTTTTGTTTTGGTTTTTTTACAATAGTTATTCATCTTTTTAAATATGGAGAGTAGCCCTTTAAACTAAAGATGTTTTTCCAAAACAAAAAAACATATAGATTTACCTGCCTAAGGGGGGTCATTTTCAATAGCTTTCGCACACGAAAATGGACTTTTCATGTGTGATAGGGTGATCGGGGTAGAGTCTGCCCCGGAAGAGGTGGAGTCGGGGCAGCACCGGGGCCGACGCTGCGGAGACATCGCTGGCGGCGAAAGGTAAGGATCCTTATCGCCGCCAGTTTCACGCCAAATAACTACACCTTTTATTGTGTAGTTATTCGTTGTGAAAGCCGGCAGCCAGCGCACCGCAGTGGTGTGATGGCTGCCGGTTTTCGCAGGCCCGCCCCCCCCCCCCCCCCCCCCCCCCCGGTACCGTGCGATTCACTATTCTCTGCGAGAATACTGAATCCAGACCTAAGTTATTAACTAGATGTGGTTCCTTGAACATGTTATGAGCTAACTGCTTGAGGGAAGGTAGACGTCTTTCCCCAAACACATACCCAAGATCTTTCTCCTTATCCTGCGGTCTTATTTCTTTAGCTGCCTGGAAGCTTTATCTTCAAGGATGCTCTGGCCTTCTGGGAAACCTCTTGCTAGACTTTCCTTTCCAGCCTCACTCAGATGGGAGGCTTGCCTTGTGAGAGATCTTCTCTCTCCTACATGGGACCCTTTCATCGCGCTCTGTTCATATAAGCTCCCTTTTCCAGACTTCTGTGCTCCACCTCCTATAAGAATTCTGTATCTTGCCTCTCTTTCTCTCGGTTTTACCAGAGAAAGGGTGGTGGAAGCATGGAACAGCCTCCCAGTGGAAGGGATGGAGAAAAGGATTCACTGTGAAGGAGAAGAAGAGATGAAGCTGAGCAGGCAGCATAGATGGGCAGACTGAACGAGATGTATGGTCTTCAGCCGCCATCATGCTCTCTTTTCTTTCTTGGGTTTCCTCCTTGGCCTCCTCCCCCTTTCTGTGCTTCTCAAGTAGAGTTTTACACAGACAGCTGCACCTGCTGGAGACCAGAGACTCCAACGTTTTTGGATGACTTTATCACACTCCCATTTCTAGTTATCAAATTATAATTTTGCCCGTTATGTGCAGCTTATGTTTAAGCCATGCTCAATGCACTAAACCAGATATCCCCCAATCTGGTCTTCAAGGGCCACAAGCCTGGTTAAGAGGATTTTCACAATTAATATTTGAGATAACTCTGTATGCATTGGATGCAGTACATGCAAATACATCTCATGCATGCCATATTCATTGTGGAAATCCTCAAAAACATAATTTGGGGACCCCCTGTCTCTAGACTATGAAGAATGGTGGAACCAGAATGTATTCCCTACTTACTTGTTACTGTTGCTTTTTTAAATGTTTCTATTTTAAAATCTAAAAAATGATGCCAAAATTATGAAAAAAACCTAAGAAAATAATACAAATGTTTTGACTGTTGCGATGTAAATAAATACTGTCATCATCTCCATGTTTTTATGGTCTAGGTATTACAGAATTACCTGAGGCATGAGGAAGCAGCATGTTGCCAGAGGCACACACAAAGTCATTGTATGAGCCTGTACTGGATTCCACAATTCATTGGCTCCTAATCCCATGCACTACGTACATAATATTTTTCTTTTGCATCACAGAGAAAGTAATGGGGAAAACAAGAACATCTTAAAATTGTTTCTGTGACAAAAGCAGAAGGTTAAAAGCAAAACTGTCTGTAGTCTGAGGTTTGTGTGTCCCTTACATTGGTAAAGCATCCGCTTACTGGGCAAAAAAAATAGCATTTGATAGAGAAGCACATGGTGACGTTCTAGTGTTGTTGTGGAAAGCTGATGGAAAATTTATTTGAATCAGATGCAGTTTATTACTCATCTGTCTGCTGCTTCTAGTATTCTTGTATCACAAAATATCAATCTGCCTATGACTAGATTTCAAAACAAACATTGCTTTATTTCTTATTGAAACATGCTGTTCAGCTTCTTGCAGTTATTGTGTGTGAATCCTTTTCAGCAGTAAAAAGTGAGAAACTACCAAGATTGCAAATGTGTAACTTAAAAAAATAATGTAAAAAGACTGAGTAAAGCTGACAGTCTGGAGAAGATATGTACAGTATTTAGCATTTCTACAGATAAGTGTCTGGTTCCATAACAGTGTTTCTAGTCTATATTTTATGTGGAAAAGGAAAAATGTTTAAAAAAGTAAAATAAAATAAAAAAAACAGACTTGTTTAAAGATGGGCTATGATTATAAGAAGGTGGCAAAAGTGTTATAAGAGTATTTTTCAAGTCACTTTAGCATATGAGCTGTTCCTACTAGTGCCCATGTTTACATATTTTTTCATATTATGATCCTAATAAATATAATTTAGCCATAATTCATGGTGGTATTACTACTGTAAAATATGTAACAACATCTTACAGATAAAATAATCTTTGTTCCTTTCCCACTTTTTGGTCCAGCAGTTTCCTTCTCCTTTTCTTCAAGCTCACTGTTCCATCGGAATTAGCCTCTACTAGGCCCACAGTGTTGTGAGTCTTTGTGTGCTGTTTCCTAGGCCCTTTTTGTAAATACTCTTTTCTCTCCCCCACCCCACCCCCACAAGCTAGCTTAAACATTGCCCTAAAACATATTGGCCACAGAATGTGACTTTTTACAGAAACTGGCATGTGTACAATTTGAGTCTTACCAATAGGTGTCAGTGTAGAGTAATGACTGGGATTCCCTCTGTCCCCCAACAGTGAATGCTCAGTATTCACGGCCTGACTAGCGTGAGAAGCAGAATCTGAACTTAGGAATCTAACCCAGTTCTGAGAGTTAAGATGTCTATATTGTGTTAGTGTGTGTGATCTAGGAGTTGAAGAGAGCTCTGTTGTCTCCTATTCTTAAAGCAATTGATGATGTACGCTTGCAGGTTTACATTGCCTACCCATTCAATAGTGAATGACATATAAAGTTGGCATGACTTTCTTCAAGCTGATAAATTCTAGAACATGTCTACAGGCCAATGCACGTCTTAAAATCTATCAACTGTCCCATCAATTAAGATTGTCTCAGCAGGGTATGCTTGATGTGCCATTTCTTAACTCAACCTGGGGTAGGTACTGCTATGGTTTAGCAAGTGAGTCCTCTCCCACATGATTTTGTAAATGCTCTTTAATGAGGCTGTTTAAGTGCTCCATCAGTTTCGCTGCCTGGAGTTGATACAGTTTGATACTCCCAAAGTACATCATGCTCTTCCGCCCACTGTTTAAGCCAAGACCCAGTAAACTGTGTTCCATTATCTGTTTGCATCTCTTTGGGAACCCCATGAAAGCAAACAACCTGCATGAGGGCCTGTAGGGTGGCATCCTGGTTTGCAGCAGTCTCCTTGGGCACCCTGATCTCACTCCTGCAAAGAGGAGATTGGCTTTGCTCCCTCAATTTGAAAGATGTCTACACCCACATTGAGATCTTCCCTGGTCACCAGAAGTATCTTTGATTTACTGTGGGTGAGGGTCACTTCCAATACAGGGTGTTACTGTTCAGCCTTGTGTGAGCCCCACAGGATCTTCACCAAGTGTCTAGCAGTAGTGGGAGCATAACTCTGCCGTCAGGGAGTCCACGTGTTCCCCTACTTAGAGATTGGCTGGTCAAGAGTATCACCCAGGAGGGGGTGCTTCACTCTCTGAAGTTGACCATTCAGGTACTACAGTCTGTCAGGTTTATTATCAATAACCTGAAGTCCCACCTCACCCGTCACCACAGCAGGCCTTCATCGGGGCCTCTCTAGACACGACTTAGGACAAGGTGTTCCTACCCCGCGATTGGGTGCTTGCCCTGTCGTTGCTTGCAAGTTTGATCCGCCAAAGCCTGGAGGTTTCTGCCTGCCTTTTGCTTTGTCTTCTCGGTCACATGGCTACATCAGTCCATGTTACCCCCGGCACGCCTGTGCATGCACAGGGCACAACAGTGGCTGTAGGCCTCAGTGCACGCATCTGCATTACACAGCCTCTTCAGATCTCCCTGTCTTGGTGGGAAGATCTTTCCAATCTGGAGCAAGGGTGTTCCTTTCCAGGCTTCCCCATCTCAGGTTGTACTTACCACAGATGCATCGACTCTGGGTTGGGGTGCACATGTGAACAAACCTCTGTACACAAGGTTGGTGGACGGCTCAAGACTCTTGGTTCCAGATCAACTTCCTAGAGTTGCAAGCGATCCGCTACACTCTTTGGGCATTCCGGGATCGCTTGGCCAAACATCCGGTCCTCATCCAAATGGACAATCAGCTGGCAATGTGGTACATCAACAAACAATGAGGGCACAGGATCGTATCTCCTCTGTCAAGAGGCGGTGCAGATCTGATCGTGGGCTCTGTCGCAGGGCATGTCTCTGCGAACGATGTACTTGGCTGGAACGCTGAATATGCTGGCGGATCACCTGAACGTTCTTTTCAGCCGCACAAATGGTTATTGAACCCGGCAGTGGCAGTCAGATTTTCCGTTTATGGGGAATTCCGGATGTGGATCTCTTTGCTTCCCCATGCAACCATAAAGTGAGCAATTTTTGTTCCCTTTTCAGGACAGACTGATACCCAACCTCCGACGCCTTTGCCCTTCATTGGGGCACAGGCCTCCTATATGCGTACCCTCCTATTCCACTGCTCATGAGAACTCTTCTGAAGCTCCAGCAGAACCAGGAGACCATGATCTTGGTGGTACCCCACTGGCCCAGACAAGTCTGGTTCCCTCTCATTCGGGACCTGTCGATCAGTGATCCCATCAGTCTAGGGACTGCACACGATCTGATAATGCGCCATCCGAACCTCCAGGCGCTGACTGTGACAGCCTGGTTGTTGAGTGCTTAGTCCTCCAATCCCTGGATTTGTCTGACATGTCTCAAGTGCTGATAGCTTCCAGGAAACCTTCCACCAGGAAGTCTTATGGTTTGAAGTGGAAGTGGTTCTCCATCTGGTGTGAGGGGAATGGCTTGGAACCATTCACTTGCCCCGTTCCAAGGTTTCTGGACTACTTGTAGCACCTCTCCGAGGCTGGGCTCAAAACCACCTCAGCCAGGGTTCATTTGCGTGCAGTCAGTGCTTACCATCGCGATGGCGCTGGCATGCCTATCTTGGTTCAGTCTATAGTAGGTCGCTTTATGCGGGGTCTGCTTCGGCTAAAGCCCCCTCTGTTGTCCCCTGTTGTGTCCTGGGATCTCAACATTGAGTTGGTGCGGCTCGTGCATCCTCCTTTTGAGCCTATGTCTCCTGTGAGCTGAAATTCCTCATTTGGAAAGTTCTTTTCCTGGTGGTGGTTACTTCACCTCATATGGTAAGTGAACTTCAGGCCTTGGTTACATACCCATGCTACACGAAGTTCTTTCAGGATCATGTGGTCCTGCATATGCATCCCAAGTTCCTGCTTAAGGTAGTGACTGATTTTCACATCAATCAGTCCATTGTGTTGCCCACCTTTTTTCCAAGGCCACATTCCCACCAGGGAGAATGAGCTCTACATACATTGGATTGCAAAAGAGCTCTTGCCTTCTATTTAGAACACACAACAGGCTACAGACAGCCCACCCAACTATTCATATCTTTCAATAAGAATAGAATGGGGATTGCGATGGGTAAACAGACCTTATCCAATTGGCTAGCAGAATCTGTCTCATTCTGCTATGTGCAATCGGGCTGTCAGCTGGGAGGCCGAGTTATAGCTCACTCTGTGAGGGCTCTGGCGGCATCGGTGGCCCACTTACAGATGATTCCCATCGCCAAAATATGCAGGGCTGCAACGTGGAGCTCCCTGCACACGTTCGCCGCCCATTATTGCTTGGACAGTGGTCGACAAGATAGCTTCGGCCAACCTCTTTCCAGGGTTAAACCCAACTCTTCCTACCTAAGGCCCCTTGATTGGGACCAGGCTATCCCCCTATTTGACCAACAGTATCACAGTTTTTGTTGTGCCCATTGGCAACTCGTTCAGTGCCTGTTGGTCTTGGTTGTTGCTGGGAGGAGCCTGGAGCTTGGTATTCACCCATCTGTGAGGACTACCATCCTACTTGTCCTAGGAGAAAGCGCAGTTACTTATCTGTACAGGTGTTCTCCTAGCACAGCAGGATATTAGTCCTTAGGAATCCCGCCACCCACCCTGCGGAGTTGGGTTCTCCTCCGTTTTCTTGTTTTATTTTTTTTTCGTTATTGATTTTTTTCTATATTACGAGACTGAAGGGGGACCTTGCATGGACGTGCAATTGTGGTATGCTGGGTATGCTCAGTATGCCAGTCAAAGTTCTAGAAACTTTGACAAAAATTTTCCATGCTGGCTTCATCTGATGATGTCACCCAAATGTAAGGACTAACATCCTGACCTAGGAGAACACCTGTTACACATAAGCAACTGCGCTTTCTGGTCAAAAGTTCCACCTCTTGTTTTTCTGTTGAAACATTCATATCAGTGTCCCTTATATGAAGTCAGCATCCCTCTTTCAGAGTCAAAATTCATATTTGGTTGCATACAGTAGTGAAATGTCTGGAACCTCCTACAATTCTGTGGCCACTGTATATGCTATTTCTTCTGGTGGTTGCTACATTGGACTCAGCTAAGTATGTCAGTTAGCCGCACAGCAAAATTCTAAGAGATGGGGGAATTCTGCACCAAGTTTAAATTGTTCTTTAGCATAGAATTTCTTAATACTATGAGTTGTATCCTTTCCATTTTCCCTAATGGTTCTTTTTAAAAGTTCAGTCTGTGTTGTAACCACATTTTTTAATGACTCTGTAGTATTACATTGCATAAAATTCATCTTTGAAAAAAATATTTTAGTTGAAGAATGTTACATGCATTTACAGCCCCTTTATGCATGCTGGACAATTTGATGGATCCTCAGTTTTAGGTTGGTCAGTCTGTAAAATTGTATCCCTATTTTGTTTGCTTGCTTTACTAGTGTGCAATTTTGTGATGGTGGTTGAGGGAAAAGATTACTATGCGCCAGCCCCTGAGATGTGATGGCATAAATGACCATGTACTCGTCATTCACTGACCAATTTGTTCTCCGCTAAGTACAGGATCCTTGTACTTCTGTGAAATCATTAAAGGTTATGTATACGAACACATGTTCAGTAGGCAACAAATCAGAGATTGTTTTCTCTAATTTTAGAAAAAAAATATGGATATATTTTTTATTACTAAGTCGTGGCAGTTAGATGCTTATGCTGTTTTCTTAAATCAATTGTGTCCCCCTGGATACTCTTACTTTCATTATGCCAGGAAAGCATGTAAGTTAGGACAGGTAGTGTTTATTTTTCATTCAACTTTAATTATTAAGGTCATCCTTCATAAACTAAGCATAGGAGATGAGAGTCTAGTGGTACGTTATGGAATATGAGCTATTTCTGTGTTATATCACCTGCCCGTTAAAAAAAAAAGGCCTCTTTAGTTGCTTTGCTAGACTTTTGTTTGGCTTTATTGCTACGTTTTCATTATCTTTTATTAGTTGGATATTTTAATATCCCTGTAGACATTGCTTAGTTCACATTTTTTAGCAATATTATCTGCTATTGGTTTAACCCAGTGGTAAAACAAGCCACTCACAGAGCGGGCCATATTCTTTACCTAATATTGTTCAACATTAAAGGATAAGAATGTTGTCTCTGATTTAACTATACAAGAAGTCAGTTGATCTAATCATTCTTTACTGATTTTTTTATTTTAATCCTCAGGAAGCTCCTTCTAATTTATGCAATTCCAAATTGATCAAGCAATGGAGGAGAGATTGATCAAGGGAGGTTTGGTTCAGAGTGGGAGCTAGTACAAAGCCAAGTGGTTGATACATCCATATCTGAAATAGCACACTCTGTCTCTGGGCTCCCGAACACTGTAATTAATAAAGTTGCCCCATTGAAGATAGTTAAGAAACATACTTTTCACCCCCGGGTTCCATCTGTTTTGATGAAGCACAAAATGAGGTGGGTGGAAAGGGCTTGGAGGAAGTACTTCCCCCGCCCCCCGACCCCACCACCCTTTAGCTAAAGATACTTTTGATTAATCTAGAACTAATTATAGATGAGTGTTCGATCTCATAGGGCGTATTTCACTGCACAATTTAAAGGGTCTTTAAATTGCCCTAGAAAAGTGTTTGAATTACTCATTCAGTTGACCTTGTTCCTATCAGAACAGTATCATGAAATGGTTGATTGTGATGTTTTTGCCTGATATTGTAAAGACAAAATTGAGAAAATTGTTTACTGCTTCAGATTTGTATATTCAATCAGTTCCAGATTTTGAAAATATTGTTGACACAAAATGGTGATCATTTGACTTTGTAATTGCAATAGAGGTTAAAGTGACAATTGCAAAACTGAAAGCTTCACGTAGTCCATTAAATGCTTGTCTATTGTGGCTTTTGTATAGCCTGATCAACAAGTTTTTAGACCCTCTGACTAAACTGGTTAATTTTTCTATATCTGAAGGTAATTTTCCTGGTTTGTTTAAAAAAAGTTACAGTCTGCCCAATTTGGAAGTCGCTCTCGAAACCATGCTTAGATCCAAAAATAATCATCCTGAGTCAATCCTTCCATTGATTGGTAAAGTCATTGAAAAAATAGTTCTAGGACAACTAACATTGTTCTTAGATGAAAATAAAATTAGTGATTTTCCAAAGCGGCTTTCGCATCGGGCATTGTACTGAGCTGTTATTATTGTCGGTGTCAGATCTGATCCTATGTGAACTAGATCAGAAACATTTGGAGGTGGTGATCTTTTGGATGTCTCTGCCATATTTGATTCCTTATGTCATACTATTTTGCTTCAACGACTTTGAGATATTGGAAGTGATGGTGTAGTGAGGTGATGGTTTTTGTCATTTCTAACTAAGCATGTACTACAAGTGAAAGATTTTCGAATTTGGGCACTCTGAAGTTCCCCAGAATTCTTGTGCTCTTTAATATATATTTGTGTCTCCTTTCAACGTTGTTAGTTAAAGAAGGGTTTGAGTTTAGAATGTATACAGATGATTTACAGTTGTTATTTCCGGCTGTAAATTCATTGGAAGCAACACCTCAATCCATTGAAAAGGTGAGGATATGGAATGAGACAGAATGGTTTATTACTTAATGTAGCTAAAACTGAATTTCTATCAATTGCTTGAACAGAAAATCTTAAGCTCCCTTTCTGCAGTTTGATAATACTAATATTGCATCAGTGGAAGCTGCTCGAGATTTGGGAGTGTTTTTTGATACCACTTTTAATTTGCAATGTCATTTACGTGGAATAGTAGAAAGCGTTTTTTTAAAACTTAGAATATTACAGCAATTAAAATATTCCCTCTTCAAAGGTGATTTTAAAACAATTACACATGCATTCATCTTATCTAGTCTGGACTACTGCAATGCACTTTATCAGGCCGATGCAATATCGGGTGCTAAGGTCAGTGCGCCACTGAATGCATGTTGGTCATGCATTTTGGACGCGCTAAATGTACGCCTGATGCAATTCCAGAATTAGCGCATCCAAACCAGGGTATAGTTAATAGCACTCATTACATGTAAATGCATGTTGATGAGGCTATTAGCTAATATGCCCGATGGAAAAAGTTACTAGGCACTCGATGTGCACGTTTTTACGCTCAAACATTAACACCAACCCTGGAACCGACGTTAAGTTGTGAGGCACCCCACGCACAGAAAAGCAGGGAAAAAAAAGTCTTTAAAGTGGTCCGGTTAGGAAAAGGGACACTCAATTTATGAGAGTTCATTTTTCCTAACCTGTACACAGCCGTGTCTCCTGGGTGCCTGATGCCATAGACGCGCTAGGGACGCACAATTTATCCCTAGCGTGTACTTTTTAATGCGGTGGCTCATTTGCCTATTTCTTTGAGTGCTCAGGAGAGGTGATTGTGTGTGCACTAAAAAAAAAAAAGTGCATCCAGTTTGGACATATGTTTTTACCGCATCAGTATTGCATCGGCCTGTAAATTGGCTTACCGAAATCCCATCTGAAAGCTTTACAGCTATTATTGAATGCAGTAGCTAGAGTATTGGCGGGTTACCCCTTGTTTGCTCATATTACTCCTATTCTAAAGGGGCTATATTGGTTGTCTGTGGAGTCGTGATTTAGGTTTAAAATCCTTACTGTAACCTATTGCACTTTGCAAGGAGAACACTTATTGTATATTAGAAATTTATTAAAAACCATATTGTCCGACACAAGCATTGCGTTCAGAGAACCAGCTATTGGTGATCCCTTCAGCCAAAGCAACTCATTTGCAAGAGACCAGACATTGTGCGTTTACTTTTGCTCCTCCTTCACTCTGGAATGCTCTTCCATTGGAGTTGCGTGAAATCACAAATTACACTGGTAAACAAATTTCTGGGAACATTTTGTTTCCTCCACAACCTTCGGTGAAACAAGTAGACTTTAACAAATTGAACACAAATATGCATTTATTATGTCTGTATCACGTACCATTTGCCAGAAAAGTGCGATATACATTAAGCATTGTTATGTGTCTGTAGTGGCATAAGTTATAATGGCAATGTTGGCAACAGAAAACAAAACTAAAAATGTTTTGCCACAGATTTTCGTTTGTAATCACTGTCTGACGCTTTGCGGATGAGAGTCCAACAATAGTCATCTAACATGGAGGGATTCCACTTGCCTTGATACCATTCCTCCGTTTTGACAATGTCTTGATGAAGCCTTTCACCGTGTTCGTCACTCACAGCGCCAAGGTTGTCTGGGAAGAAGTCCAAGTCAGGAATGAAGAAAATGTATCTTCAATGATATGTTGCACTTCATTAATTTGTATTCCTGAAGCAGATTTTCAACCTGTTCGACATAGTCTGCTGCCTTATAGTTGCCTAGAAAGTTACAAACGGCATTCTTGAAGGCTGTCCATGGAACAAGTTCTTACCTTGCAGAAGACCATCAAAGTGGTTGTCCATCACAGCTCGGATTTCTGGGCCAATGAAAACACCTTCTTTTATCCTGACGACACTTATGCGTGGAAACATTTGCCGCAAATAATAAATAGCTTTACTTGTTCATTGCCTTAACAAAGTTTTTCATCAGCTCAAATTTGATGTGCAAAGGTGGAAGAAATATCTTACTCAGATCCACCAATGGGTCATGTGCAACATTCTTCTGCCCTGGAACTAACTTCTTGCAGAGAGCCCAGACTCTTCTGATGTAATGCAAATCTCTTGCTCGACTGTCCCACTCACAAAGGAAGCAAAAATACTTAGTGTAGCCAAGTTGCAGACCCAGTAGAATTGCAACTACCTTGAGATCACCACACAAATTCCAGTTGTACCTCGAGTACTCAATGTGGTTCAGCAATAGCTTCATGTTCTCATACATTTCTTTCATATGAACGGCATGTCCGACAGGTATTGATGGGTAAATATTGCCATTGTGCAGCAAAACAGCCTTCAAACTTAAGATTGATGAATCAATAAACAATTGCCATTCTGTTGGGTCGTGGTCACATCCAAGAGTACAAAACAATCTATTGATGTCACAGTAAAAAGTCAGGCTGTCTACTTGGTTTAAATATTTTGTCAAATCTTCATGACTGCGAAATACTGACATTTTCGTATCAGATGATAAAATATTCCATCCTTGTAGCCTTGACCCAAGCAGCTCCACCTGAATCTTTGATAAAGCCAAATCTCTGACCAGATCATTCAGCTCTGACTGAGATGTTAAATGAGGATCACTGGATGTTGATGGCACAAAGTCAGGATCAGCCGCAGCTTCCATCTGCGACGGTTCGCCATCATTGCCTACCTCCTCATCCTCGTCCTCAAGTGTCCACACCTCTGGCGGTTTTGGAACAGGAAGACTGTCATGTGGTCTCATTGCCGATGCAAAGTTAGGATACTCAATAAACTTCCTGTTCTCTGATCAGTATCCTGATAATTCATCATGCAGAAGTAACAGTCAGTTATTTGATCTTTCTGTTCCCTCCATATCATTGGGATGACAAACGGCATGGATGGTCGCACACCTTTCAGCCAAGCTCGCAGGCTACTGGCGCAAGATGTGCAACATATATGAGGAGCCCATGCTCTGTTCTGGTCACCAATTTTGCACCCGAAGTATAACTCGCATGCCTTCTTAATGAGTACAGTCATACTCCTTTTCTGTGCTTTCAGAGTAAATTCACCACAGATGTAACAAAACATGTCACGGCTATTACAACATTGATGTGACATTTCATGAAGTATATGAAATTAAATCCACAAGCTTTAAACTCAACTGTTTTAGCAATATGATTCGCTCATTCACACAGACGTTGCATAGGAGACTACTCATTGCTTCTGCTTAAATAAGGCTGCGTCGTCATGGAAATAAGTTGGAATCTTGCAACCGAGCTGGGGCTTGCCCGAGCAAGTTCTGGCATGATCAGGCAGAGATTCTTGGTGTATTTTTTTAAAAAGTTAGTCTCTGTTATATGTTACGTTGCTTATGATCATCAAAAACACGCCATGAATTTTAAAAATCATAAACTACTGTTCAGCAAGAAAATATATGTATGCGAGATTATGGTTTAAAATTTCACAATTATTGTAACATAAAATTGGCCATTTCTCAAAAACCTTCATGATGTACAAATTTTGAAGTAATATCTGTGATCAGCATCAAAAAATCTATTTGGAACACCAAAAAGTCTGAAGGAAACAAAAACTTTTTTTACCAGTGTTACAGATGTTTTAGGAAAGCATTGAAGGCATATTTGTTTAGGATTGCTTTTAATTAAATGTCCTATTTTATTTACTTTTTATTGTTTAATTGCTTTGTATTTTCTGGGGGGTTTTCACTTAATATTAATCATTTATACATAATGCATATAATTGTTACTTTGTAAGCACAATTATGATAGCTAAGATCAAAAAAGGAAACAATGTGTTCATGAAAATTTAAATAGTAACATCACTTTGATACAAAACCATTCTAATGAAGAAACGAAATGCGGGGTGAAGCAAAAAATAAAAATAAAAATAGAGGAGTATTAAAGGGCCATAGCATGAATACACTCCCAAATATTAACAAATCAAGACTATTGGTCTATATTGGTATTTGGAGAGGAAATTAAATTCTTCCTAGCGTCGATAAATAATCTGAGCTGCTCAGGGTATTTTCTGTATTTGATATAGTTGTAATACACTTCAAACAAAAAAATTTTGGTAATGATGCGGAATATAAATTATTGTAAATGAATCAAAATGTAATGCACTATATTTAAAATGAATTCTATTTGAAATATATTTCCAATATATTACCTTCCCCTGTGCTTTTTACCCAGGAAGGCCATTCAGATATTCTTTATACTTTTTGGAGTGAAGTTACTCAGATCATTTCTTCTGAATTTCAGAAAGCCACAGACTGTAAGTACTTTAATATGTTATAGCATCTGTGTCAACTAAATTCTTTAAAATATCAATGTATATCTTTCTTGGATCTATTGTCACCTATTTTGGACCTATTCCTTTCTTTCTTTTTTTATCTTAAAATATTTTATTTTTTGTGTGCTTTAATTTTTTGGAATAAAAAAAATATTATGGGCTGTGAGAACAGAGTAGAGGATAGAGTCAGAGGGAGGATGTGACCTGTGACAAGCTAAGAAGCTGGCATAGGTGTGAGTATGTGATGTGCCACCCAGGATTTGCTTCAATTGATTGGGGAATTGTGGGGTACCATTCCCCCTTGTGCTGGAGTGGAGGAGTAGCCTAGTGCACTGGGATATAAACCAGGAGACCAGGGTTCGAGTCCCACTGTCGCTTCTTGTGACCTTGGGCAAGTCACTTTACCCTCCATTGCCTCAGGTAGAAACTTAGGGCTGGATTTTCTAATACCGCCGGGCTTTTTAAATCCCGCGGTAATGGGGGGCGGTCCTGCGATAGCCGTCAGCGATCGCACCTCCACGGTGCGATCGCTGCCGGCGTCGCACCAAATAACTACACCATAAAAGGTGTAGTTATTCGGCGCGAAACTGGCAGCGAAAAAGACGCGTACCTTTCGCTGTCGGTGAAGTCTTCGCGGCGTCAGGCCCGGTGCCGAAGGGGGGGGGGCGGTCCTGCGATAGCCAGCAGCGATCGCACCTCTGTGGTGTGATCGCTGCCGGCGTTGCACCAAATAACTACACCATAAAAGGTATAGTTATTCAGCGCAAAACTGGCAGCTAAAAAGATGCGTACCTTTCGCTGTTGGTGAAGTCTTTGCGGCATCATGCCCGGTGCCGCCCCGACGCCGCCCCAACTCCGCCCCAATCTTGGTATCGCACGCGAAAAGTCCCTTATCATGTGCGATCCGCTTGGAAAATGACCCCCTTAGATTGTAAGCCCTCTGGGGATAGGGAAATATCTACAGCAGTGGTCCCCAACCCTGTCCTGGGGGCCCACCAGCCAGTCGGATTTTCAGGACATCCACAATGAATATGCATGCACTGCCTCCATAACATGCAAATTTTCTCTCATGCATATTCATTGCGGATGTCCTGAAAACCCGACTGGCTGGTGGGCCCCCAGGACAGGTTTGGGGACCACTGATCTACAGTACCTGAATGTAATCCTCTTTGAAACGCTGAAAAAAGTGTGAAAAGTGGAATTTAAATCTAAATAAAAATAAATTAACGTTTTATTATGATCATAATAAATATTCACTTAGTGCACCTTTCATTTGTACATGCTTCTGTATATTTATGGTTTGCTTATGTCATTGTGATGTCTGCACAGGGTTCTGATGTGTACTGCCAATCTTAATCTACTTTGGTTCATAAAAAGGGGAGAGACTGAATGGCAGTAGCTTTCAAATCCTTTAACACGTTATATGTCCTTAGGAATTAAAATAAATATACAAATAACAACAAAAAAAAAGGATTCTGAATAATTTATTGCAGAAAAAGTGTTGTAGGCAATTACATGGAGCAGCCTAGTGGGCTGAGAACCAGGGACGTCTGGGTCCAAACCTGATTCTCCCACTGGTGCATCTTATAACTTTGGGCAAGTCAGTTCATCCTCCATTATATCAGGGAGTAACCTAGGGCTAGTTTTAACATATTGCTATGTGTCTTCACAGGAGATATCCCACTGTTGTGGGGGAGTATTGCCGCAATAATGCCCCACAAAACAAATCACGGCTCCATGGTGGGTTCTTTTGTGTCAAGGCCAAACACCATGACACAAAAGAAGGAGGCAAGCAGCCTTTTAATGCGATGGCGGCCCAAATCTCATGAGATCACCATCGTCTTATAGGGCCGCTGGCTGCCCAAAAATTACCTGCAGCCAAACAGGTAGGATGAACGGGAGTCATTGGTGACCCCCATTTCAGCCCGAAGCCACCAGTTGTGACGGCCCTGAACCCCTCAAAATTCAAATAAAGTGAAAAGTATGCACGCAGTATCGGCCTCCTGCCTCCCGCCCCCACCCAATACACAATCCCCTTCTCCCCCCCCCCCTCCGATTGCATCACCCAACATCCTCTGCCTTCTGACCCCTCGATTGCATCACCTAAGATACCCCCTAATCCAGCTATGTGACTGGTAAGGGGTAAGGCTGGGATATGGTGAGGTCAGTGCTATTTTGGAAAACAGCATTGACTGGGATGGGTTCAAGGGTGCAGCTATCCCCACCACGGGATCATGGAAAAGGTAAAGGGCTCTCGGGGGCAAGGAGAATGGGATGTTGGGTGATGCAATCAGGGGAGTCGGGGGAGGGGGGATCTTGGGCGATGAGGGAGGGAGGCTTGGTCAATTGTGAATCGGGGGAAGAGGGGCCGTCGCTGCACGCTTACTGTACACTTTATTTTTTGAGGGGGGAGTCAGGACCGCCTCGACTGGCGGCCCCGGGTTGAAACGGGGGGTCAACAATGATCCCCCACTCAACCTCCCCATTTGGCCGCATTTTTTCCCCTGACACTAAATGTGCAGTGGGACCTGCGGAACCCGCGTTAGGGTCCTGGGCCTCCTGCCGCATGCCAGTGAGATGTAGTTATTTTATCTATTTTATTTATTTATTTAAACATTTTTATATACCGGCATTCGTTGTGGACATCATGTCGGTTTACAGTAAACAGGTTAAGTTTGGAAAATTACATTTTAACAGGGAAGTCAAAACTGGGAGAGGGGGTAACGATAGGCAGCTAAGAAAAGACAGGGTAAATAAACAAGGTTCATTTTATCGTAGCTGATCACCACCTCAGTCGGCTGCGATAAAATATTAGCATAGAATTGCCTAGTAATGACCACCTTTGCATGCATTTGCATTATTTATGAATGCAAATTATTTGCAAAGGAGGTCATTGTAATAGGGGAGGGTATCTGGGCAGGGACATGGAAAATATCACGTACTATCGCGTCGATATTGCACCATATATGCAATATAGCGCACATTAGAGCCTGTTATTGCACATTGAGGCCATAACACAATTTGATAAATGACCTTGTTAGATTGTAAGCCTATTAGGGAAGAGACCTATTGTTACGGTTTCAGACCGTACATACTGGTATCCTGTCCAGGGGCTCTGACCTGGGAGGCTACTCTTATATAAACACACACAATTACTGGCATCATACCTGGGGGCTTGAACCCAGGAGCTTCTCCAGACTATTGCCGTTGAGCTGTTGCTACTATCATGCAGCAGGAGCCAGTCCTGGAACCTGCTGTGGCAGAGACAGTAGTGATCAGTTGTGAGGAAGTCAGTCAGGAACTGAGCCAGCAAGGTTTTCTGTGTTCCTAGGGCTCCACTTACTCTGCAGAAGACAGGAAGTGGTGGGACCTGAGAGCGGAGCCCATGCGTTGGTTCATTTCCTGCCCATGCTTCCTCGTAATCAGCCATCACCACCACAGTGGGCCCCAGGACCAGGTCATGCTGCAGAAAGATAGGCCTACAGCATTAGTGAGTGGAAGAGGGCTCCACTACAGTGAGTGGGTGCTGGGGGAGGATAATTGAGGCTGAGAGGAAGAGCATTGGGGAAGGATGAACAAGGCTAGGGGAGGGAGATGAAGAAAATCTGAAAAGGATGAACAGTCTGGATTAGATGAGAAGGGACTGCACAGAAAAGATGGAAGACTGATGTTCACTGAGAGAGGCAGACAGAAGGTACAGGGTTAGAAGCGGTTGAGAGCTAGAAAGGAGGAAATGTTGGAAAAGCAAGCAAGAGGTTGAAAGTGAGAGAATGCAGGGGTGGGCAGAGAAGGGATAAGAGACCAGAAGTTTACAGATTGGGAAGGTAGATGGAAGGGTGTGTGACAGACAAAAGATGAACAAGAAAAGGAAAAGTGCTGTAAACTGCTTGGATAAATTCTTTTTACAAGCAGTATATTAAATCTAAAATCATAAAATAATAAGAGTTTATGGTTCATGAAGTATGACTTTATTCTGACATTTATATTTGATTTTTTTTAATTATTTTTTTTCTGCTTTCACACTTTTTTCCAGCATTTCAAAGCAGATTACATTCAGGTACTTTAGGTATTTCCCTATCCCCAGAGGGCTTACAATCTAATAGGGTCATTTATCAAAATGCTATAAAGTGTTTTTGCATGCGTTAAGGGCTTATTGCATGTGAAAAGCGCTGATAATGCATGCAAAAACGCCTTTAACGCATGCGATAGCACCATAACGTATGCTGCGATGCAAATCTGAAAAAGAGGAGGAGTTAGGGGTGGGAGTGGGCTGGGTTTACCATTTTGCAAAGCCCTATTGCCTGGCGTTAACACTGATTTTAGCTACACCTAGCTTGATGGACTCTCTACCTAGGTAACATCAAGCTAGGTTGAGAGAACATTGCACAAATCTCATCTTTGAGTGAGTTTCCTCAGTCCGAGGGTCATCAAATCTTCACAAGAGAGCACTGTTCTGTTCGTACATCTCACTTTGAATGTCAAAGTGGCCCCTAACCCCCTACACTAATACCTAAACCTCACCTCGAGTTACTAGGTGGGCCTCCCATAGAGATATAAATACCTATCTAGTGTTGGGGGCATTATGGCTAGTCTCTCTCTCTCTCTCTCTCTCCCTCCCTCCCTCCCTCCCTCCCTCCCTCCCTCCCTCCCTCCCTCCCTCCCCCCCAGCTCTGATAGTAAACATGGTCCCCCCAGTGGTTGTATGTAGGAAATACCACACTTCTGGCACTTATCTCAAAGTGCAAAAAAGTTATTGCAAAGCAATGGAGTGACTTGCCCACTGCTCTAACCACTAGGCTACTCTTCTATCTGCTACAAACATAGCAAAAAAAGGAAAACATTTCTGAATTCTTGAATTCTCAGCAAGATGTTGTAACGTAGGTATATTTCTCCTTGAGATGTCCTGCTAAATGTTGGGACTTAGACCAATTAAATCATTTTATTTCTAAAACCCTTTCCTCTGAAATGAGAATTACAGCCTCTGACATAGTTTTACAGCATTTGCATTCTGAAATTCATCCAGTGCATAGGATTGATCTAAATATCACCTTATATAATATTCTTATTTAAAAAATAGAAATTAACTCATTCAACAAGATAATACCCAGTGCACGCGATTTAACTCTTTTCCGTTTATAACGTTTGAGTTATAAGATATTATTGATGAAACATGTTCATTAATGTTTCTTCCTGTGGGATACAGGAAGGAAACTAAGCACCGTAAAAGCATCATAAAATACATCTTGATTTAAGGTAATTATGAATCCTTTTGAAAGATGCACACATGGGCAGTTGCTAATTGATGCTACTGCTCATTTTTCAAACTTCCACTCCTTTTGTATGCATGTTAGCATGTGTCCGATATATGTATGTAAATTTCTGTTTCATAATTTTGAAATATTATTTTTTTTTCCTAAAGCTTTAATTTTATGTAATGTATGAAAGGGAGAATATTTTACAGAAAAAAATGGGCAGATGGGAATTTCAACAAAACCTACAATGGGATTTTGCCCACTCCTTCGATTCAGGCAAAAGTCCCACTCTGCTTTTTGCAGGTTTAGCTTCTCCACATTTTTTTCTGTGAATTTTTTTCCAGGATACTTGAAGCAAATAGGCTTCCAAGCTTTTTGCACTTCCTTTGAAACTTAAATGTGGTGTCAGAGTTTGTCCTTAAAACTGATTAGTCCTTGTTTTGTTTGGTAGCATCCACATTTTTGAAGCAGGCTTTTGAAGGAGAGTACCCTAAGTTACTGAGGCTTTACAACGACTTGTGGAAACGCCTTCAGCAATACAGTCAGAACATCCAAGGGAATTTTAGTGCAAGTGGAAATACAGATCTCCTTCCTGGTCTGCAGCAGATGGAAGATGACACACAGGATGTCTTCATGCAAAAGAAACAGGATTATGAGTATGTGTATTCAATTATCACTAGCCATCATCTGTAAAGAGAGAACATATTTAGCAACCTAGCAGATTATCATTCCTGCTGCCAAAAAATGTTCTCTGTTGAAAAGTTGTGAAAATACAAAATTGTTCTCTACTGCATGGTAATCTGAGGGACCAGTTAGCAGTCGTGCGCTTTGAAAATGGTTTTATTATTTCTTTGTTACAGCATGTGAAATGATGGGATAAGGAAGTGGTTTTGACAATATTTCATACTGGAAGTAAGTGAGGAAACTTCTTTGAGGACAGGGAAATGCTAAGCTGGATATTTGGTCCTGCCCCCTCACATACCTCTCATCTCCCTTCTTACTCTCATAGTATCCACTTATAATGGCAGTAACTTTAAAAATACTCACAGAGCCACTTAGACAGCAAAAGGAGAGAAATCTCTGGCCATTTAGCCAGCTTTCTCTATTAAAAAAAAAAAGGTTAAAATTTGGAGCACTAGGAAATATATCCTGCAAGTTGACAGTTTCAGAATACATCCTAAAAATATATAAAAACATGATAAATGAGAGCAGATAAAGACCAGTTGGCCCATCCAGTTGTCCAGTGGTCACCTTCTCTGGTTCTTTACCGCGTTGGGCAGGTGAGTAAATAAATTCCCAAATTTAAACTAACACCTGCTCTACTCCATGTCTTTTACCTGACCTCTCAACTCTGTTCCTACCATGCTCTATAAATCTGTTCTGGGCATGTTTAAATGTCATTGCATTGCTGGTCTCCATCTCCCAGATCTTGTCTTCTTTTTCTTTGGTTCTTACGAGACCCATATTTACTCCAATACTCAGCTTCCCCCCCCCCCCATGTTTTACTACAAAATTGTATATAACCTACACAGTCACCAAAACTAATGAGGCCGTTGTTGTTTGGAACATCTCTGTTAAGTATATTACATTTATAAACCACTTTCCTTGAACAGAGTTCAATCAAGAGCAGTTTACTGCCCAAAATAATACAGTAAATACGAAAGGTACATTATATCATAACATATCATTAAGAATACAATCAACAAAATACATTACCAGTCTAAAGGCATAAATCAGCTCACCTCACTCTTACTAGGTAAGGCAAAAACTAAACGATTTATTTAAAAAAAAACTTGGAGCAATCGATTTGATAGAACCATCCAGCAAAGCATTGCTACTTCACAGGTTTTCTAGCTCATTGATGATAGGGTTATAAATCCTAGCCGTTCTGTGCAGGTTGCACCTGGCTTCTTGGGGTCCTGATGCTGTAAGGGTTGTAACCATGACCACTCTGTGCAGGATATTCCAGCTTCTTGGAAACCTGGTACCACAGATGTTAGGGTTGTATCCTTAGTTGCAGCATGCATGCTATATCCCATCCTTCTTGGAAACTTGATGCACCTTTAATGCCACTTTCTGCCCCATTGGCTTTTGTTTTCCACTCTTTGGCCCTCTTAAGTTCTTTGGGCCGGATTTTAAGATGTATGCCCGATTTTATAACATGCGCAGCGCGTAGGGCTTTTAAAATCTGCCCCTTTATTTTTAAGCAAATAGTCAAGCCCCCTTCCTCATTTTTTTATATTTTAGCTCCCACCTGTATTTAGCATTGCACTCAGTGCCTGTCCCAAGCATATTTTAATTCTTTCACAGCTTTGGTTTATGTTTCTTGATATCCTGTTTTTTTAAATAATTTAAGAAAGAGGCTTATATTACTAAAATCAAAGCACCTCTGCCGCTGGGCTATTCCAGGCATCTACCACTTTCTTAGTAAATAAGTATTTTTTCATGTTTCTTCTGACCCTTCCTCCCTGCAACTGATTATGACCCCTTTGTCCTTGAAGCTAATTTTCCATAGAACATTTTTTTCTTCCTTTCGTGAAGCTTGTTAAATATTTTAATGTTTCTATTATATCTACCCGTCCCTTCGTTTTTTTCCAGCGAGTACATTTTGTGTCTTAAGCATCACTGTATAAGGTTTATATTACAGTCCTTGTATCATTTTAGCAGTATTTTTCTGAACTAGTTAGATCTGTCCACCACGCAGAAGTAAATTTCACAGCCCCTGTTGTCAGAAGTAGAAGGTCTTACTCTTTAACTATAGTGTTGGCTTCGTGGTTTATGGTTTCTTAAACCATATTTGTTGGCAGAGTTAATAACTTTGATACTGGCGCGGGCGCACACGTACGCACGTATGCTGGCTCGAGTCAAAGGATGCGGCCATATTATATACGTACGTATATGCACACATGGTATAAAATAGGCTGTACGCGCATTCATGTGCACGCAATTTTGTATGGATGCACGCAAATACCGCCTCTACCAGGCAAGTGGGGAGATTTTAGAAGACATGCGCCGATGCAATTACCAGTTTCCCCAGTTCCCAGTTTGCCCAAATAAAGGATAGGACTTCCTAACATCCCTAGTTAAATAGCCTCTCTTTTACCCGTTTAGTACCAACCCTTAAAACCCCCGCAGACTAGCCTAGAATGTTTTATTTTATTACTTACACGCTATCCATAGCAGTAGTAAAGTTACACAGCAGGAGACCCCGATGCACATTTCATGTTAAAGTCCCAGAACGCCCGAACCACGCCCATGCCCCGCCCATTGTTTTGCAACTTCTTATTTGTGCGCTTACCGGGAGATACGTGCATACTCGGGCGCTTGTAAAAAAATACACACGGCGTACGCTGGCCGGACATACTCGCATATCTCCCAGTTTTTGCGCACGCCAGACTTTTAAAATTCACCCCTTAGTGATGGAATGGTTACTTGAACCAGATTGCTACAGGAGTGCTAGTTAATGTCTTGGATGATCAAGGAGAGGAAGAAGAGAAGTGCAGAGGTAAATAACAATAGTTGCCTGCAAAAAAGGCCCCAGGTTTCCTCTGATACGGGCCTTTTCCATTTAGATGGAGGTGTGAAGCTGAAGAAGATTCCTCCAGGGCTTATTGTTTGTTTTTTTTATGAAAGATAGTTATCTTGGCATCAGAAACTTCAGTGAAAGCAACCATGTGTTTGACTGAAGAATGTGTCTGTGGAAGTTTTCCCAACGCTGCTTTCTGCTGATCATCTGAAAACAGTAGTCTTCCTCACTTTTACCTAATTTCAGGAGGTTTATCTGTGAGGTGAAAAGTGGTAAGCTCAATTATTTAAAAAATGCAAGCCCAATATTTTTGATTGGGTTTGGGAGCCCTACCTCATTTCGTATTTGTATTGATTGATTTAATGTCATTTTTTATTCTAAACTGTTATATTTTATTAATTATTGTTTATACTATTTTTTTGTGTAAACCGTAGAGATAGAGACATAGTTCTCTCTACAACGGTATAGAAAAGTTGTATAAATAAAATAAATGCATCTTTTAAAGCTCAGTCTTGTTATTCATTTGAATTTGTTACTATTATATAATTAGCCCAGCTGTTATGGTTAATATTTTTAAAAAATAATAATTTGCTTTTGTTACAAGATTTATTTTTTATAATCTACAGTCCAGAAAAGGCATTGAAAAATTCACTGCAACCTTATGAAGCTGCTTATCTTTCCAAATCTTTATCCCGACTTTTTGATCCCATCAACCTTGTCTTTCCCCCTGGAGGTCACAATCCCCCTTCCAGCGATGAACTGGAAAGCATCATTAAAACCATTGCAAGGTATGTGGCATAAGCTTTTTACAACTAAGAAAACATGAAGATGCTATCTCTTGTTGTCATAAACTTAGGATTGGAAATAACTTCATTAAAAATAATAAAGTACTGTTTTTGTTTTTCTACTTTCATTTGAAACTGCAAAAGTACAAAAGGCATATTTACCCTCAAACTCTGCTAAGTATATTTCCTCTCACTTGCATCATTATGATAGTGACTATCAGGGTTATCATCTAGAAGCCCTATTCAATAACAATTACCGTATATGCATAAGCATACAATCAGGGAAAGTCAGAGCCCAAATTCTATTTCTGGAGCAAAATGTTCTTAGCATTGGTTGGGGTTTTTATTATTTTGACTTCCAAAAATGTGTATGTACTTCCAAACATAACTGAAGAGAAATTAATGCTTTCTAAAAATTCATCTGTTTTAGAAAAATGTTGGTATTGCTACTATTTCAACTTGAAAATGTAGCTATATAGACTTTGTTTCCAGAAATTACAATTTTGTTTAAATGTTACTTAACAGATTAGGACAGTGGAGGTGTGAGGGACTGTAATGTGAACCAAGGAGAAGACACAGTGTTCTTCCTTGGCCGCAGACAGTGTTGCTGTGTTATTTGGCCAGTTCCAGCTGGGGTTTGTTTCTGTATATTTTTTTTCCCCCTGCTCTCAGCTCATACAAATGATTAGACTACTTGCCCAAATCCCCACATAACCGAGGACTGGAAGAGAAACCTTTTCCGTAGCTGAAGCTGTCAGCCAGAGTTACATATTTAGTTTAGCTGAAAATTTATCTTGGTTCACGAAGTTCAACTCTAGGCTGAGGCAATTATTTCTTTTCGTAGTCCAAATAACGACAAATCAGCCATACAGCCAGCTATGTTGCAGAGGTAAAAATGAAATTAATTGTCATCTTCGTTGAGAGGGTAACTTTCAGAGAACGACAGTATTCTACAACCTGCGCATATTATAAAGTACACGTATGTCTATCCTAAATATACGCACGTATGTATTCGCAAATACCCGCAAAGCATTGAGAGCGCAAACTTTTCCTGCTTATTTTAAAAACATGTGTGCGTACATTTTGGGGTAGATTTTAATATATGGACATGCTGATTTTAGAACATGCGCGCACCGGCGGGTGCGTGTTATAAAATCGGCAGGCCGCACGCACATGCGCGCCAGGTTTTGTAATCCGCGTGCGCAGCACATGCAAAGGGAGGTAGAATTATGCAAAATTCGGGCGTTAACGCATCCTGGCCTTCCCCAGTTCCCTCCCAGTCCGCTCCAATTAAGGAACGGACTGGGAGGGACCTTTCCTACCCCTAACCTCCCTTCCCCTTCCCCCTCTCTTCCCCAACCCCTAATTCCTACCTTTTTCCGTTTCATTTTTTTTTGTTCCCCAGCTTACTTCAGGGCCCGACCTGAAGTAAGTTGCGCGCGCCGGGACAGCAATTGATGCCGCTGTCCCGGCCCCCGGCCCGTCCCTTGGATGAGGCCTGGCTCTTGTGTGCGTAATGGGGGATACGCACATGGCCAGGCCCCTTCCAAAATGCGCACAAGGCCCGACCACACACGTAACCCCCGTTTTCCCCATGCCCACCTTTTTTAAAATCGACCTGTTTATGCGCGAAAAAAAGTGACTTGCTAGCATAAACCCTGAATTATACATGTAAGTTGATTTATTTTAAAACATGCGCGCACAATTGAAATCACCCGTTTGCCTATACCTCCACCAGTTCAACCAGTCCTTCGGGTCATTGAAACCCTCCTAGTTCTTCCCTCCCGCTCTCCCAGACCTTTCACTCAACTAATAGTAGACATCCTGGCTAAAAACAAGCTCCTCTTAAAATTTCAAGTAGCAAGAATTATGGATTATTTATTTATTTATTTATTTATTATTTTTATATACCGACATTCATCTCAATTGAGATATCACACCGGTTTACATTCAGGTACTGTAGGTATTTCTCTATCCCCAGAGGGCTTACAATCTAAGTTTTTGTACCTGAGGCAATGTAGATTTTTGTAAGGTGAAACATTAGAATTGTCTAAGTCACAAATGGAATACGCTCATAAATTACTGGTTTTCCGTGGTTAATCCACTTACATGGGATGTGGGATTTACAGATGAAATCATAAGAACGGTGTAGCATAACTCATTGAATATAGTCACATGTCGCTGATGCTTTAGTTTCACTTATTTTAATTTTTGTATGTGATTCATTAGTGTCGCCTTTCTTCCTCTCTATTTGAGTATTTCCTTATTAAGAACTGGGACTTATGGTGGCCTCTGCCAAACCACCGAGAATATCTTGTATGAGTCAAACACACTGATTAGTTAGGCTTTGTAGCGGTCTGTGTTTATTACGTACATGCATTTTTTGCACAGTATCCACCTAATTTAGCAGAATTTTAATGGGTTTCTTTAGTTTATAAAGTTCTCCCAAATCTCCCATTTTTTTCGCATTGTCTGAATTTTTATCTGTTTCATAAAAGCAATAACACACTTCCATTCTGTGATATGTTTTACACATCTCAGAACTAAATACACACAGCTTTGCCTCCTAACATGAATAGGCAACTTGTTGGATGAAATTCTTCACAAAATACCTGCTTTGGGATCTTTATAGGTTGTAAAGCCTTTCATTGGATCAACAAAAGAGAAACTGCAGTTCATGAGCTTTTGAGACTACAGGTTTGAAGAAGGGGCTTGTATGGTCTCAACAGCTCATGGATTATGGCATCTTTTTGTTGGTCCAATATAAGGTATTACTGCTTACAAATATTCTAGTCTTTTCCAGTACAAAAATCACTGCACTATAAAAAGTGTGCTTACAATTCTACTGCAAATGTATTGAAAATGTCATCTTACTAGTTATTCATGCTTAAACCTCACTTGCAAAGTATTACTGAGAATAGCCAATTCCTTATAAAACATCTACTCGACACTCAGCATAGTTAAAATTTCTGAAATGATTATGTATGCATAATTTTGATCCACTGTGTTCCCAATTAATCTGTTTAGTGCTTATTTTCAGTGATGTGTATATATATAAATATTTTATTTCTAGTGAACTAAATGTGGCCTCCGTGGATCCAGTCCTTAGTTTAGCTGTTTCCAAAAATGTGGCTAAAACCATCCAGCTATATGGTGTAAAGTCAGAACAACTTGTAAGTAATTTAGAATTATTTTTATCATACCAAAACTAAACCAAACTTGTCAAGTGCAAGTTTCTGTTATGTATCTTGTCTGTGTATATTGCCCTGCTCCATGGAGCAAGGACTGTCTTTTGTGTGTCTGTACGTCTAGCAGTGTTATAGAAATAGCATTAGTAGTGGTAGTTATCTGTTACTTATTCTAGGAGAGTAGCCTGTGCACCCGCTCTCCCGGCGCGCGCACAGGCCACTCTCCTGTGCGCGCGCGATTCTGTATTTAAATAAGGCCCGGCGGTAAAAACGGGCAAAAGGAGGCGCTAGGGACACTTTTGGACCGGAGCGGCGGCTGTCAGCGGGTTTGACAGCCGACGCTCAATTTTGCCGGCGTCTGTTCTCGACACCACGGGCTCGGAAACCGGATGCCAGCAAAATTGAGCGTCCGGTTTTCGAGCCGCCAGCCAACTTCAAATTTTTTTCTTTTTTTTTTTACTTTTCGAAAGTTTCGGGACCTCCGACTTAATATCGCCATGATATTAAGTTGGAGGGTGCACAGAAAAGCAGTTTTTACTGCTTTTCTGTGCACTTTCCCAGTGCCCGAAGAAATTAGCGCCTACCTTTGGGTAGGCGCTAATTTCTGAAAGTAAAATGTGTGGCTTGGCTGCACATTTTACTTTCTGTATCGTGCGGGAATACCTAATAAGGCCATCAACATGCATTTGCATGTTGCGGGCGCTATTAGGTTCGGCAGATTGGACGCGCGTTTTCGGCCCCTTACTGAATAAGGGGTAAGGGAAAACGCGCATCCAGTGGTGGGTTAACAGTGCACTCCGTCAGAGCGCACTGTACTGTATCGGCCTGACAGTATTGAAAGGAAAACCACCTTTGATCAAAACCCTTCTCTGACAGTTGTGAGCCAGCATGGGTCATGCAGTTGCATTCCTATAGCACAATTGGATTATTGGATTAACTGCACATTTCACCCAAGCCAGACCATCAAATCTGAGTCTCCTGCACCATAGCACTACTTCCAAACCATGGATCTTATTAAATGCCTTTTTTTTTTTTTTTTTTTTTTTTGCTAATTAGAGAAATTGTTATATTTTAAACCAATTAAACCATGCTGAAAAAGTAGCTTAAAATCAAAAGGACCAGTTGAGAAGACAGTGACTTACCAAGACCAATACTCAGTGATAAAAGTTATGAGGCCAATATTCAGTAGGCCATTTAGTGGACCAGATATCCGGCGTAACCTTAGCTGGATAACTTGTCCCGTACATTTAGCGGGAAGGGTGAACAAAAATGAGTAACAGAGAAGAAATTACAAAATCGCTGATGGAATAATATCGCATCGAAGGAAAGGCTCACCACGGCACAGAGATGCAATAAGGTGAACAGCAAACAAGAAAAAAGCCGAATGGGAGGGATTTAAACACTGAAAAAGGCGCCAAAAGGAGACAACGTCTGTCAAAGAAATCTTGCATTATAGAGACGTAGAGGGGGCATGAATCAAGAATGTAAACAATGGGCGTAGCTTGCAGCGGAACATGACGAGAGATGAAATAGCAGTAAGGGGCGGGAAAAGGGGGGAAAATAAACTGAGAGCAGAGAAGGGATAGAAGGAAAAAAAGAAGAAATGTTGATAAAAGAAGATCAAAAGAGGAAAAACCGGAGGAAAAAGCTTTTATGTATATTTATGGGTATACATAGACGGGGACCGCCAGGAACATTACTAGAGGGGTAATAAAAAAAAAGAGTTCAAAAAGGGGTGTAATTAAATATATCTTTCTTTAGGAGCTAACGTTTTACCTTCTATAGAAGTAAGTAAGTTGTTTACTGGCTGTCTGTTAAAACACATGCACAAAATGTAAGCTTATGCATAGGTATTAGTTACAAGAATCTAGTAAGTATTGCGATATTTGGCTGCTGATTGATTAAAAGCTTTTTATCAGTGTTTCTGGACCATATATTAAAAGTATTAATTTCATCGGTGACACTCGGAGCTCTTTGGGTTTGGTCAGTGGCTGTAACCTGTTTATTACTTTGCATGCAAATTGATAAGATCAATAAAAGAGGAATTTCAGAGGGCCTCAGCTAATTGCATGGGTATTACAAATCTTTCTTTTAAGTTTTTAACATCGACTTCAGCGAAGGTACACAAAGGTGATCTAGAGGCCTCCGAGAAATCCCCTAAGAGCTTTTCCCTTGGGATTTTTCAAGCCTTCCCCCAGTGATGTTCCCACACCCAGTGCCCCTCTCTTCCCAAGTTTTCCACCCAATGCTTTTCCTTTCCCCAGTCCTCTTCCTCCCTCAACCCAATGCTTTCTTATCCCCTGGTGCGCTCCCTTCTCTCCTTGCTCTTCCTCCCTTACCTTTAAACGTTGGTTAGTAGTTGATTGGCAGCAGTCCCAGTGATCCTTCCCCACCCCTGTGCAATCATGTAGTTATAAAAAATAAAAGACAATCTACTAGAGGTTGGTTAATTGATCTCCCCCTCCCTGATTGAGGATCTCCTATCTTCTTGATCCCCACCACCACCACTTTCTCCCACCTTCCTTGTTTCTCTCCCCCCAATCCCCTCTACCTCCAATCCCTCTGTCCTCCCCACCAGCCCTCCTTCAGCTCCTTCTTATGAATGCTAAATAATTGTTGCGGGTGCTGTGCTCATATGCAGAGTATCTAGCACGACTGTATATAACAATATAAACTCAATGATATCCCTACCCAGAGAAAGGAAAAAGTGTCTCCAGAACAGCATATTGGCTAAGAAACGTGTTACCAATAAAAGTTACTAATTAGCACAAGACCCCTGTGGAAGTGGGCTTTTAGAAAATTGAATGCCCTATAATGTGCATATTGCCTCGGTATACAACACTTGCAGTATGAAGAGGTGTTCCCAGGGCTGGGGTTGAGTTAGAGTCTGCAGCTGTGCACATACCTTTGAATTTTCAAAAATATGCCCATAAGTCTCTTGGGAGAATTGCCCGCACGACTTAGCACTAGCAGCTGTAAATGCATGCAAGGAGCTTTCTTGGGACAATTTTCAAAGGGAATCTGCACACATTTTCCCTTTTGAAAACTGGTATAAAGTCCACAAGTAATTGACTTTGTCGGTTTCACAATTATACCCCTGTTGAGACAATTCTGAAAAAGACGCATAGAAAGGAATTTGATAAATTCTTTACATGGCGTATTGCTTTCTGTGTGTCTTGCCTACTTTGAAGACATTGTTTATTTATAGCTAGGGACCTTCATTGTTGGGGTTTTATTGTTCTTTATTTTTCCCAGGAATTTAGCAGGGTTTATTATTAATATAAGAGCAAAAACAGGAGAAAATCATTTGAAAAAAATGACTCATTTCTCCAGGTAAATATCTGAGTTTATTTTGGAGCACAGAAGCCAGGAAAATAAAACAACATTAACAGATTTCTCCCACTCACTAAGCAGCATCCCTATCTCTACTCCCATCCCCTGCCTAGCATGCACCTCTCTCTCCTCCCACCTTACCGAAAATCTGTCTCCCTCCCCCCACTATTCTCAACCCACACCACACTACAGCATCATTCATCCTTACTGGAGATGGCTCTAAGCTTCTCTCTCCGTCGGCAGCATTTGCGCAGAGCCAGGGACCCTGCCAGGAAGTGCTTCTGGAGGACAGAGCCTGCTTGAAAAGCATTCATGGCACTAGACAGCAGGCACGTTGGCTACCTGGGTGGGGGGGGGGGGAGTGCTTTCACTGGTATAGGGTGGGACTTGAAAGCATGTGCTTTAGCCCACATTGGCATCTAGCAGTGACTGGAAGCCTAGAAACGCTGCATCTGCAACTCTGGAGCAGCTTTTTACCAGCCTAAACTTAGGGCGAATAGCGGTTTAAACCTGTTGTCGCCTCTGGAAAAATCCAGGAATTTATGGGCAAAAATTGGTTTAACCTGAAAACGAAGGACCCTATTTATAGCCCAGCATTCACGACCGACCACGGTACACGTAAATGGGCGCACTGAGATTTATACTGTGCCACGCGGTTTGTAAATACAGCACATTTCTGCCCTGAAAGCATACGCTTATGCATATATTTCTGATGCAGAAACACACAGACTTTCTCTAACCATTAAAAAAAAAAATACATGCTTATATTTTGCATGTGTAATATTTGTAACAATTCACACACAACAATCCAGAATTAAACGCGGAGGCAGGTATATTTTAAAGTAGGCGCACACTCCACTTGTGAAAATTCGTGTCCGCGGACTTGGACTCACCAGTTTGCCAATACCTATTCCAGTTCACCCAGACCCCTCCAGCACCTCACCCTGAATTCCCATCAGTTTGCCCCTGGTTCGTATACTGCTTCCAAAATAGCAACCTGCATGGGTGTATTTCTGAACCCCACCCCGGAATGCCCCTAAACTGCCCCTTTTTATCCCTTCTTTTATCTTGCCATACTCTTGAGGTTTATGAAATTACATATATGTGCAGAATATCATAATGCCTCTGTATCACTGCATGGTGCGATCTCATCTTGAATATTGTGTGCAGTTCTGGTCACCTCATCTCAAAAACGATAGAGCAGAATTAGGCAAGGTACAGAGAAGAGCAACCAGGATGATAAAGGGGATTGAACAATTCCCCTGTGAAGAAAGGGTAAAGAGGTAAGGACTCTTCAGCTTGGAGAAGAGACGGCTGAGGCAGATATGATAGAGGTCTATAAAATAATGAGTGGAGTGGAACTAGTAAATGTTAATCGGTTGTTTACTCTTTCAAAGAGTACAAAGACTAGGGGACACACAATGAAGTTACTAGGTAATAATTTAAAAATAATAAAATTAAATACTTTTTTTTACACAACACATAATTAAGCTCTGGAATTTGATGCCGGAGGATGTGGTGAAAGCTTTGATTGTCGCTACGTTTTAAAAAGCTTGGGACAATTTTCTGGAGGAAAAATCAATAAACAATTAAGATAGAGTTGCAGAAATCTACTGCTTATTCTTGGGATAAGCAGCATGGTCTGGTTTCTACCCCTTGGGATCCTGACAGGTATTTGTGACCTGGCTTGGCCACTACTGGAAAGAGGATACTGAGCTTGATGGACCTTTGTTCTGATTCAGTATGGCAAGTCTTATGTTGTTATGTGCATACATGCTACGTGCTTGCAAATATCTGAAAATGTTATGTGCATATTCCTAATGTAATTCTTTGAAAATTACCTTGTTAATGTTTGCAATAAGAAAGAAATTTGGTCATGTCTCAAATAAACATGATAAAAACTTGGATCAGTGACTAGGCATATAAGTCAACAGCATCATGAAACATGCATCTACTCTGTATGATTTTATTTTAAAAGTATTTATATCCCTCTCAATCCAACATACTTGGGTAACAAATTTATACATACAAAATTAAAAAAACCAGGTTATTTATATATAAACCTAATACCTTTCCAACGCATAAATAACCTCCATAATATACGAGGACCATCAAGCACAATGCCACACAAATAGTTCAAAGAAAACTGACCTGTCACACAATCAAGCTGAAAGTGTACAAATTCCTATTATTCTGTATCGTAAGCCTTCTTAAAGAAGACCTGTTTCCTAAATATCAGGAAACATTCATCTGAATCATTCCAACATTGTGAATGTTCTTTCAAGTGTCTCTTCTGACCAGATGTGTAGATGACAGCTCAAGGAGGTTTCGCCCAACTGATCTTAATGCTCGAGTAGGTTTGTAAATTTTTAACAGAGAATTAACACATACTAAAGTTTTTGACTCTGCGCTCAGTGGATTACTGTTAAGATCTTGATCATTCAGGTATATAGGTAACCAGTGTAGCGAATACAAACAGGAGTGATATGGTCAGATATCCAAGTTCCCGTCAGATATCCAAGTTCCCGTCAGATATCCCGTCAGATATCCAAGTTCCCATCAGATATCCAGCATAGCTCTCTGCTTCAACGGCAGGGGAGAAGAAAAACTGATACTTCACACATATCCAGCATAGCTCTCTGCTTCAATGGCAGGGGAGAAGAAAAACTGATACTTCACGCATATCCAGCATAGCTCTCTGCTTCAACGGCAGGGGAGAAGAAAAACTGATACTTCACGCATATCCAGCATAGCTCTCTGCTTCAACGGCAGGGGAGAAGAAAAATTGATACTACACGCATATCCAGCATAGCTCCCTGCTTCAACGGCAGGAGAGAAGAAAAACAACCAATAAGGGCTATATAACATAGTCTGGGTAAAACAAATAAGCATGGGTGTAGCTTGCTTATTGCGGCGGTTACTTCCCCTACTACCCCTAACTAATCAAGCTTGATATTTCACTTGGATGCAGCTCCATCACTGCTCTCTACATTAATGGTGGGGGTGGAAGGGAAATAGAACCAAAGAGCTAAGAGAAACAAATAAGTATGAGAAAAAAATGTGTGAAGCTTGCTGGGCAGACTGGATGGGCCGTTTGGTCTTCTTCTGCCGTCATTTCTATGTTTCTATGTTTCTATATGAGTGATATGGTCAGATATCCAAGTTCCCGTCAGAAGTCTAGCGGCTGCAGTCTGCACAGCCTACAGGCTTTTAAGCATTGTTGCTGGTAAACTAACATAAAGTGAATTACAATAATCCATTTTTGACAACAGTAATGCCTGCAGAACCGAGCAGAAATATTCAGGGGATAAATAGGGTTTCAGCCCATAAAATGCATTTTTCGTAACTGCCTATATTTGTAACTGGAGTGATAGATCAGGTTCTAATAGTACCCCTAACGTTCGCATCTGAGGAGCCAGCAGTAACCCATTCCTCAAATTGAAATGATGAAAGAAGTTCGTATAGGGGAAATCGATTCAAAACTATCATCTACGTTTGTCAATGTTCAACATAAGCCTACTGGTGGTCATCCAACACTTAATAATGCATAAACAATGCATCACTCAGAATAGTTGTATATCATCAGCAAACAGTCTGCAGCTTACACCCAAATTGGAGAGAAGCCTACAGACTTGGACGCAAGTAGATGTTAAAGGACCAACAAGATAGATCCATATGGAACACCAGTCTTTGTATAGTACCATTTGGTATGCTCTTTAATATTTATTTAAAAATGACATGTCTGTGACTGAAAACTAAGCCTATGTGATATGCTTCTTTTATATGTATTCTGTCTCCCTATGATTTCTTATCTTTTACACTTATTATCCAGCTCTTCTTCTCCATACACTATAATGTGTGGCTAGGCCTATATGTTTTTTCCCTAGGAATGACTAGTCATCTGTGTTATATACCACTTGCCTATCACCAGTGCCCTCAATCTTCTGCAATTCCATGGCTGTGGGAAAGATCACAAAACCTAGCTCCTGCCATGGACTTCTCTGTTCCCTGCATAAACACCATAGGAGACCAGAGACCAGGTCAAGCCAGAAGCTGCAGCAGTGGCAACTCACACATTTCTCATCCTCCTACCCCATCCCACACCAGTCCCCCCCTCCCCTCCCTACTGTTAATCTAGGCTTCGTAGTCTGAGAAGGGCAGTGGTAGGGCCACAGGCTCCTTGCTTTTTCTCTGCTATCTGAGGTTGAGAGTCCTGGTGTGTTCAGTGTGTCTCAGAGCATGACACTCTGGCCCTGGGCAGCAGAGGAAGAGGAAGTAGCTTGAGGTGCTGTACATCACTGTCCTTCTGACCCAATCCTATATCAGTGGAGGAGATCAAAGAGTGGAGGGAAAATTGGTGGGGGGGAGAGTTTAAGGTCTGTATATGAGTGAGCAGATTGTAGATGTAGAGTGAATGAGTGAGGGGATAGGAGGGGGAGTGAAGTGAGTTAATATATGAGAGTGAGGGAATTGGAGGGCCTGTGAGGTGTGTGTGTGTGTGTGTGTGTGTGTAAATGAGTGAGCAAGGGGATCGAAGAGAGTGTTGTCTTGGTGTACGAATGAGTGATTGGATTGGAGCAAGTGTACATGTGCGTCAGGAAGCCGGAGGTGGTGAAATGTGAAAGAGAATGTATAGGAAGAGGGGTGTGAGAGAGTGGATCTATCCTACCTTCCTCTCCTGATCCCAGATCTCCCCCTCTGCGATTCAGGAATTCCTCTTTTTTCTCCTGTCTCCTTGATCCTCCCATCCTCTCCTCCCTGTGCTTCTTATTACCCCTTTCCTTTCCCACTTTCTCCTACCTTCCCATCCCCCCATCTTCTCTTTGCCTCTCCCTCCTGAGATCCCTGCTCTAGCCCCCTCCGTTGAGCTCCTCTCTCTTCCTCTTCTCCTCTCCCACCATTCCCCAGATTCCCTTCTCACCATTTCTCTATCCTCCTCTTCCCTTCCAAGCACTGATTATTAAAATCTGTCCTTCAAAAAACAGAACAAAAGCAATTATTCAGACATAAGAAATGTCGAAAAAATACTTAATTTTAATAACATTTTTTTAAAAATTGCATTTAATATGCCAATCTATGCAAGTGTGCCAAACATTTGCCGCAGAATTTCATAAATTTTGCTGCAGAATTTTCTAACTCTTGCCACAGAATCTGCACTTCAGTCGCTGCAATTGATTATTGAAACCCAAGAAGTAATCCTTATAGATCCATTGTGCATGGCCATCTTTTTAATACTCTGTTATTACTTGTCTTCACACAGAGGCAATGTGTATGCCAAGAATATCGTTTGCCTGCCCTAGTGGATTATACTTTCCAGTTGAGTTACTTCTAGTTCTGTTCTTAGGATGCATTACTGGCCCTTTCTCAAGCTGCTGCTCCGCACACAACATTACCAGCTCTGAAACCATCCAGCTCAAGGGCGACAGAGTATAGATGTTAAGAAAGCAATACCTTACTTGGTGTTGGGTGTAATAAATGTAAAGTAATATTATATAATGCTTGCTCTTGAATAGGTTTGTTGTATAATACTTTTAACAAATTATTTGAGGGGTTTCCCCAGACTGAACAGTATCCATTTATGTATCCCACTCAATTATGTATTTACTTATTTAGCTGTCTACACAAGGAGATGCAAGCCAGGTGATTGGACCACTGACAGAAGGCCAGAGAAGAAATGTGGCCGTCGTAAATTCACTGTACCGGCTACACCAGTCGGTTCTGAAGGTAATTAGGGATGTACTATAATTTAGTCGTCCTTACTTTTTCTCAGGTTTAATCAATCTTGGATTATAAATCTTGCAGTATTATAAATCTGGGGATCAGATTTATCAGTGGGCTCATACTACTTTACATCACATACAGAGCAAAGTTCAATACACAACTTAACTTTGCTGCAGTTGAAACAAAGGGCACAACTTGGTGGCTTGCACTGGTGCTGCAGTTTAGTTCAGGCTTGCTTTATAAATCTTTTATTTGGAGGCAAAAATTAAGAAAATCCCTTTATAAATACAAGGTCTTATGTGTAAAGATGTAATTGGCTTCTAAACAGTGACATTGGCTTCTAATGGTGACATGGCCCATTAGTTTATTTTTGATATTTTGTTCTGTATTTTATATGTTAACTACTTTGGGCCTTTGATTAAGGAGGAGGTGGATTATAAAAAAAAAAAATAGTTATAATTAATGCAATGTGATTTAAGAAGGGGTGTATTTTGTTTAGCTATGATATGACCTGCCATCTCATTAGTGAGAATAAGGGGATAGCTAGGGCTGTCTTAGGAATGTTTTACTTATTACTGTATTTGTTGTATAATGCTATATTTCTATATTCAGTTAATTCTATGATGTAAACCACTTTGGGCCCCCTTTTGGGGAGAAAGACAGTGTACCAGAATGGAATAAAACTTGTCATCTTATTGTGGGAACCAGCACAATTTTAATCCTTTGAATAAAAAAAAAAGAACTGTATAGACATCAGCAAGGAGGTGATTGGGTCAATATACCTTCATCAGATTATTGCATAACGATGCCGTTGTCAAAAAAGAGATCATGTGTTTGCTGTCTCTTTGTACGTAAAGGCCATTAAAGCATCTGTGGTGGAGGCGGCTTGTGCAGTTTAGGTCTGCACACACTGTATCTGCTTAGCCTTTTCTCCTCCAAGCAACACATCAGCCTTGGCTAGTTCGCATTAGTCTAGGCAGCATAAAGAAATGCATGCCCTTTAAAATTCAAATGCAGTTCCATACAGACCATTTTGTCTCATGAAAAATTAGGAGACCTAAGCTATTATGAAAGGCAGCAGAGAGTAATATTTGGTCTGTTTCATTGAGGATTGTGTTGTAAGTGAAAAGCAGTTTGGCTTGATGAATAGGCCATTAGACCTATCTTGCTTTACACATTTTAGCCAAGTCTTTGTAAACGCCGTCTCATTATCCCTGCACTACAGTATTAGTTTCTCATCCTAATTTTAGTTTTGCTGCATAAAGTATATTGAATGGCGTGGACCAAGTTCCCTGCCACAAATGATTAATGATGACATTGTTGTTCAGTATGAATGTTTAAACCAAGACTCGGTGAAGAACTAAGAGCCTTATTGAATAAAGATTTTTTTTTTCCCATAGGCATGGAATTGGAAGAAATCCCTTTCCGAATAAAGCCCTTAAGGGGCTGTGTACTAAAAAATGTTCTCCCATTTTGTGTCTATGGGGGGAAAAAACTTAGTACATAGGGCCCAAAATGTCTCTGTAGTCCCTGCAGTAAATCAGTTAACCTCACTGAAGATATAATTAAGGATTAGAAATTTTGGATAGAGGGATGAATTTTCAAAGCCATTTTACATGGTTTAATGTTCTCAAATAGCTTTTGTAACGTTGCCCCGGGCTCGGAGGTGTGTAAAAGTATGGGCACAGCCCCAAATTCGTTCATACTTTTACATGCACTAGAGAGAGGAGTTTGGAGGCAGGGAGAGGTGCTGAGTTGTGATTTTGGTGCATAACCTTTGGAGTTTCAAAAGTCTGCATGTAAAATTTTGCAGAAAAATGTGGGCACACAATATAGCAGGTGTAATTGTAGTTTCGGTGGGTTAATTTGCAAAAAGAAAAGTATGCACGTTCATGTTAAACCTGGTGCCATCTAATTTAAGCAGTCTGTTACAAAATTAAGCCCTGGAAACATTTTTCCTAATCTGTTTTCAGTTATGAGATTTGATTTATTTAAATATACTTAGAGGAGATATTCAGGGATGTAATAAAGCAGTCCTACTTCCATACGGGCAGTCCCTGTGCTGGGATAAAGGAGCAAGGTCACCAGGAGCTGAGGGAGACAGAGACGTATTAAAGAGGACATTTTCAAGAACATTGCAGAGTTTTCCCACCTCTATTCTGGCAGCCTCCGGCTGCTGTGGAGGAGCAGCATAACCTTTCAGTAGCAGGAACTTTCCTGTAGCTGAGACCTGCACTCCAAGTGATGTGTTATCCTCTCACGTCAAGGATGCATCTTCACAGTACTGTGTCCAGGAGATCAAGAATAGGGACTGCTGTTGTTGATGACTCAATCATTCGAAATATGGTTGAGTGGATGGCAGTCATGAGGATCTTGCCTGCCAGATGCAAAAGTAGTGGACCTCACACATCCCCTAAATAGGATTTTAGAGCATGCCGGGGAGGGGCCAGCTTTTGTAATCCAGTAACATAGGAAGATGTAAGAGAGAAGTTCTGAAGGCTCAATTTGAGATTTTTGGTAGAGAACGAAAATATAGAGCTTCCAGAGTAGCATTCTCAGAAATTGCTACCAATTCGATGTGCAGCACCCCTGAGGCAGGCTGAGCTTTGGAGGCTCGACGCATGGATGAAACGATGGCGCAGGGCAGAGGGCTTTAGATTCATTAGGAACTGGGGAACATTTTGGTAAAGGAAGGAGCCTATACCGATGGGATAGGCGTCACCTTAACCAAAGAGGAACCTGACAGCTGGCTCTAAAGGAAATAGCGAAACTTTTAAACTAAACCTTGGGAGGAAGCTGACAATAGGGGCAGCAGAACATCTTTTTTGGTTGGAGGTGGGGGGGGGGCCAATCAAGCTTTGCCTCAGCTCCACCTCCAGCTCTGTCCCAAATCCGCCCACTGCCAATTGTTTTTTACTTTCCATTTATGGTTAATGTTGTATCTTACATACATTCTTTACGTAAATCATAGAGTATAATTAGTCATTCCCAGACCAGTAAATGCTTGTGGGTCTGGGAGATCGATATGGGAATCAGATCTGATATTGGGGGTGCTCAGGCATCCATGGAGCTGGCACCTACATATTAGATTGAATACATACACTTTTCTTATCATTTTATAGTTGTGAATTTTAAATTTTCAAAATAGGCACGTCACAGTTTTCTTACAGGTGAAAAAATTTTAAGTGCAGGCAGAGACAAATAATGAAATACGTTTAAATAATTGAATATCAGGAGGAACTCTTCTAGGTAAAATATTATCCGTCTCAAGATGTTGTACCAAGAAGTTTGAAAAGCTTCTCCCAGGCTGGGATGATAGATGCATTTTGTATTTCTTCGGTGGCTGTTTATGTTACTGAAACATATAGGAGAAAATGATCCCCATTGTTTTATTTTATATGTTCTTTCCCTAGGACCTGTCAGTAGCATACTGTAACAAAGGTATTAGAGAAATAAGGTGGCTTTCACTTCTTTAAGTTTGCCAACAAAATGTGGCTCAATAACATTTTCAATGTAAGTGCTGATATACTGGGTATATTTTCTTTTTTAGGTAATTTCTACTCAGAGTTCATTTTCTGCAGCTGCTGAGCAGACTATTGCAGCAGCTTTAAAGGTAACTGAATTTATCTGATGAACTTTGTGAAAATCATCGCATGATCAAAACAGAGATCAGACATTTGGAGGGTTTTTGTTTTTTTTTTTACCTTGTTTGAATAAATATTGAGTATGTGTTTGGTGGCTTCTACTTTGATGCAGATGAGATGATGGGGCCGAATGGGATACATCCCAGGATACTAAGGGAACTTTGATAGCTTCTAGTTTGATGCAGATAAGGCAGTGGGGAAGGATGGGATACATCCCAGGGTACTAAGGGAACTTAGAGTTTTCCTGGCAGTTCCGCTGGCCGACCTTTTCAATGCTTCTTTAGAGTTTGGAGTAGTTCTGTTGGACTGGAAAAGGGCGGATGTGGTTCCTGTTCATAAAAATGGAAGTAAGGAGGAAGCTGCGAACCACAGACCAGTTAGTCTGAATTTTGTAGTGAGTGAACTAATGGAATAGCTGCTAAAAGAGAGGATAATACAATTTTTGGAATCCAGTGAATTGCAAGATCCAAGGCAGTATAGTTTTACCAGAGGTAAATCTTGACAGATGAATCTGATTAATTTCTTTGATTGGGTGACCAGAGAGTTGGATCAAGGGAAAGCGCTAGACATAGTGAACTTGGATTTCAGCGAAGCCTTTGACACGGTTCTTCATAGAAGACGTATAAATAAATTGTTATGGATCCTAGAGTAACTGTTGTGTTTGTGGCATTGTGTGGACCCTTAGTCGCAGTGGAGATGACTCCTCCCACGGGGAGGGGCCCCGTGGGGAACCACAGCGATAGGCTAGACACAGAGAGTGGACACTTTAGGTGGAAAGCTGTATTGTACTGCTGTAGGTAGATGGTATGAGGCAGGAAGGAAAGGCACTGGAGAGTCCGGCAAGGTCCCAATACGTTCTGACAGTCTCAGATGTAGAAGTCTCACCCAGATATTCAAGGTAGATAGGAACCCGCGGTGCGGGTTAAGCCAAGCCTGGTGGGTGGAGTGGGAACTGGATCATAGATGGTACTCACTGGAGCATAGTGCAAGCGTCTTCCTGGCAATGAAGATGGTGGGACCAAAGGTCCGTGGTGCAGGATACACTGGACTGGTAGGCCCTCGAGGAGCGAGTACCTGATAGTACAGGAGATCCTGAAATAGAGAGAGACCCCCGAGGAGCGGGTGTCAAGTTAGTAGAGACCCCGAAGGGTAGCTGGAAGCGAGAGGCCCCTGAGGAGCAGGTGCCTAGAGCTTCGTCAGGAGTGAGATTCCCCGGAGGGTAGCGAGGCATCTAAGCGAACAGCTTAGAGCGGTCAGAGTAGCAAAACCGAAGTCCTTGCTAACTCGAAGTAGGTAGCATAGCGGAGGCTTAAATACCCTGAGGTATTGACGTCATGTGGTGGGGACGCCCCCGAGCTTCCCGCCATGACGTGTACATAGGCATAGGCAATGTGTGCGCGCGCGCGCGCGCCCTAGGAAGCCACGAGAAGGAGCATGGTGGACTGGGACGCCCATGCTGAGTTTGGAGATGCCGAGGGTTTTGGCACTCGGCACCAGAGGCAGCCATCTTGCCCAAGGAGGAGGAAAAGGGTAGAAAAGAGGTAAGGCAGAGCGGTCGCAACCATCTGCGACCAACTGACGCAACAGTAACTGACTGGGTTAGAAACTAGATGAGTGGAAGGTGACAAAGGGTAGTCGTAAATGGAGTTTTCTTTGAGGGAGGGGGTTGTTACTAGCCGTGTACCTCAGGGATCGGTCCTTGGACTAGCTCTTTTCAACATTTTTGTGAGCGACATAATGGGTTGTCGGGAAAGGTTTGTCTTTTTGACGATGATACCAAAATCTGTAACAGGGTGGACAGGCAGGAAGGAGTGGAAAACCTGAGGAGGGATCTAGTGAAGCTATGGTCTGACAGCTAAGATATAATGTTAAAAAAAAATGCAGAGTAATGCATCTAGGATGCAATTACCCAAGGGAAAGGAATAGTATTGGAGGTGAAATTCTCTTAAGCACCAAGGAGGAGCGGGATCCTGGGGGTAATTGTATCTGATAATCTTAAGGTGGTTAAAGCAATGGTAAAAGCCAGAAAGATGCTTGGCTGCAAAAGGAGAGGAATGGTCAGCAGAAACAGGGAGGTAATATTGCCCTGCTGAGTCCTCACTTGGAATACTGTGTACAGTTCTGGAGACCGCACCTTCAAAAGGATATAAACAGGATGGAGTCAGTCCAGAGGGTGGCTACTAAAATGGTCAGTGGCCTTTGTTCTAAAGCACATGGGGATAGACATGGGGATCTAAACATGTATACCCTATGATAGAGACATTCAAATATCTCAAAGGTTTCCATGCACGGGAGGTGAGCATTTTTTCAATGGAAAGGATGCTCTAGAACTAGGGAGCATGAGATGAGGTTGAAAGGGGTAGACTGAAAAGTAAACTTAGGAAATAATTCTTTACAGAGGATGGTGGATGTGTGGAACAATCTCCCAGTGGAGACAAAAACAGTATCTGAATTCAAGAAAGCATGGGATAATTATGAGCAATCTCTAAGGAAGTGATGAGAATTATAAAGCTAAATTGATTGGACAGATGGGCAGACTGGATGGACTGTATGGTCTTTTTCTGCCATCATGTTTCTCTGTTTCTATGATGGTAGGTTATATCAGATAAAATCACAGAAGACTACATAGTATCAGAATAATAAATAAATTATACTGTGTAATATAGCACCAAACCAATTACTCAGGTTGTAGTAATGGTATCAGCAAGCCATACACAGTGAGTACAAGTGAACAATAAAATATCCAAGAAATCTTCTTAAATTTTATTCAGTTGAAATGAGTAAAAAAAACCTACTTGTCTTCCGAGATGAATTCATATTTTGAAGGCGTGCCTTAGGAGAGTCACTGGATTCCTCGGTCTCTAAAGCATCTTCCTATAAACTCTGAATGGACCCAGTGCCATAATTCCATTCGGAGCTTATAGAAAAATGATCTAGAGATCGAGGATATTAGTGACCCCTCTGAGGCAGTCCTTCAAAACGTGACTTCATGTCAGGAGACACATTGAGGAAGATAAGTAGTGTTTTTACTCATTTCAACTGAAGAAAACGTAAGATTTCTTGGATATTTTATTATTCACCTATTGGTTGTGGGATATTGAAGCATTTCAAAAAAGAAAATTCCTGCATGAAGAATAGGACCTGTGATTAGAACTGCTCTGATCCTCCCACACAGTCTCTAAGTGCCTGGGTCCAGCTTTTGATGGTCTTTATTGTATATACAATATATAATTTAAATAGGGTCATGTGCATGGGCCAGGCCGGTCTGAAGGGAAGAAAGAGAATGTGGCCTGGATGGGAATGGAGTTGTGACTGGTGGGGACGCGCTGGAGTTAGGGAGAGAAGAAAGCAGGAGAGACTGATGGGACTTAATTGTACTTTTGGCCACATGAGTCCTCCAATGTCTGGTACCATCTGTTCCACTCTGTATGCTTAAAATATAGCCTGGCCATTTTTTATTTTTCAGTAGGGGTGGGATAATTTGTGTTGTGCTGGGCATCCCCCAATCATTTTGACTCCTTTGGATCCAGTTCAAATAATGCGGTACCTTCGAGAACTGTTTGACTCTCTCCATTGTTTGTAAGAGGACAGTGAAACTGCAAGGAAATGTACAATAGTCAACGTGGCCAATTTCAGCTATGATGAATTATTTCAAAATGTAATCTTTGCCTAAATACGGTTCACATTTTCTCTTTGCTTTCTTTGTTTATTTTTAGGTTGTTCATGATCTGATGGGAAGTGCAGTGCAGCCTTTGCTGGATTCAGTAGCAGACTCCGTGGAGGCAATTATTATCACTATGCACCAAGAAGATTTTTCAGGGTAAGTAATATGTGTTTCCCTGCATTTGCATATATTGTGCATGCTTCTACTACAGTCACGTATCCTGTTGGTTAGAGAAGTGCACTGAGAGTCATGAACATTTTGAGACTTCTGGATTATAGTCCTCTGACTACCTGTGTCATTTTGGCAAACCATTAATTGATTCGCTACCTTGGCTTACCAAGCTGTGGATAACAGCATCATAATTTTCTCTCTGGCTTTTGCTGTTGCTTTATCCACGTGTATGATCTTAAGGTGGCCAAACAGGTGGCTAGGGCAACAGCAAACACCAGAAAGATGCTTGAGTGCATAGGGAGAGAAGTAGTCAGCAGAAAAAAGGAGTTGGTATTGCCCCTGTATAAATCCCTGGTGAGACCTCACTTGGAATACTGTGTACAATTCTGGAGACCGCACCTTCAAATGGATATAAGCAGGATAGGGTCAGTCCAGAGAATGGCTGCTAAAATGATCAGCGGTCTTCATTTTAAAGCATTTGGGGACAGACTTAAAGATCTAAACCTGTATACCCTGTATGTTGTCCCATATTTCCCTTAGATAATCAGAATTACAAATCCATGCATGCGATGGAGCAAAATCAGGATTTAATCAGCCTGTTCAGACAACCTGGTGTTTGGTAATCTGGATGGTGGTTGCTGGCTGGGGACTTCCCCCACTCTCTCAGCTTCTTTCAGTCTCTTCATCCTGTGGGGCTTGGTTAAACTCTAAATAAGGAGGGAGGCTGCTGGATCTCTCCCCCTTGGTCCTGGTGTGCAGCTCTCTGTTCCATGTAGGACTAGGAAGAGGAGGAGCAGGTGCAGTACTTGCCTGCACTGCACCATGAAGGGGAGGAGAAGGCAGTAGCGATATCATTGGCCTGCTGGGGGGCCATGAAAAGGAGGATGAGGCAGTAGCATTGGCCCATGCGGGGTTCTGCAGAGAAGGCAGCAGTCCATACAGGTCTGGGAAGTGGTGGTAGCAGCCCATGTGAGTCAGGGAAGAAAAAGCAGCTGCAGGAGCAGCAGCCTGGGCAGGGCCAGGAAGAGCAGGATAAAGTGGTGGCAGTGGCCTATGCTGAGCTAGGATGACAGCAGCAGCAATCTGGATGAGACTGGGAAGAGAAGGTTGCCAGGAGGAGAAGGAAGAGACAGTGGCCCAGACAGGGAGGGGAGAGGAGGCGGCAGCAGCCCAATTAGTACGTAGTAAGATTATAGGGGGTAATTTCAAACAGACCGTGCAGTGCCATCTAAGCGGATGTTTTTAACACATGCATTTTATGTAGATTTTCGAAGACAAACTACCTGCACTGTTTCTGTTTAAAAATTAGCAAGTGCAGAGGAAGTACATTTTTAAAAACAAGAGGTGTAGCAATAATTAAAAGCAGTCCCCAGATATTCCATAAAGCTCAGAAAATGTATTATGGTTAAGACCCAAAGAGAAGTCATTACATAAAAAAAAAAACAGGCAAGTTGTCTTCTTTGGTATTAATTTTTTAGGACTCTAGCTAGTACTGCTAAATGCTTATCAAGTTATTTTGGGCTTGATATTAAAAATGCGTTCAGCGCTATTTAGCTGGATAAGTGGGACTTGTGCGGCTAAGTAGCAGCCACTGAATACGCACCTACGTTCAGTGGCCGCTGCTTTGCTTTATACGGCTAAATGTTACATGCAGAAAAAGTGGGCATGTACTGGGTGGATCGGGGCAGAGTGAGTTAAATCTAAACTTAAGGCGGGTAGACTTACCTGACAAAGAGCTCACATATACACCTATATTCAGCGGCTTCGCCATGCCACTGAATATATATTGTAACTTAGCTGCATTAGTTCTAACTGGCTAAGTTATTTACATGGCCAGCTTTGAATATCTACCTCTTTATTATTAATTCTACAAAGAATCCTTTAGAAATCACATTTTAAGGACAAATGGGTCTCTTTTTTTTTAACTAAGCCTTTTCAAGGACGCTCATAATGGCCTAGGAATAATTGCTATTTTACTGGAAGTAAAAGACTGATAGGAGTCCAAAATAAAATGGGTTGCAAATATTTGGCACTGAAGAATTAAAGCATTTCTAATCATGAAAAATAGCATTGGTAATGGGCAGTGTTCTAGGACTTTTTACATGTATTCATTTAAACATTATTTTCGTGCAGTATTGCAAGGTTTTCAATATGTGCTACATCTTCATTTGACTTCCTGTTGACTAATGATTTTTGACATGAATGCAGAATGGAGAACTTCTGGTAACAGAGTTCAGCTTAGAAAACAATCAATGAAGAATCAAGGGAATTGTCAGTCAGTGCTGATTGCATGTGCATCTACTTAACTGGAAAGCATCCATTTAAAGTGACTCTATAGTGATGTACTGCAATGAAATGCAAAGCTTGTTGATAATGATGACATTGTCATATAATAGGACAGATGTTATCTAATATTAACTAAGGAAAAAAATCTATCCTAGTGCATTTTATAGCAAATAAATATTTAAAATAAAAAACTAAAAGGAATATAACCACTAATCTAAGATGATGTGACCTAAAAGTCAAAGAGCAGAAATCCATAGCATTCTAATGGTTACCACAGGGACAGTTTAGAAACAAAGAAATGTTCATTTAAGTCTTTAGAAGCTCACACAAGAGTGGCAAATGCTTTTTGATATATGAAGAGTACATATTTACTTATCTGTTTATGTAGATTTTCCTTATGTCAGGGGATAACTTCTGGATTTAATTTGATTTAAACTTATGGTTTTGGATTATTTTTTAACTGCATCAAGCCATCTTTACAATAGTCATTAGACACACAGACAAATATGTGATACTACTGGAAAGCTGAAAGTCATAGTTTACAAATGATGGGATTATTTTCAGCCTTGGATTTACCAGTAGGTTACCTAGGTTGGCAAACATCTGGAGGTGGAAGGCTGGCTGAATCTCACACAACAGAAAACTCTCTGCTTCCTCTTCTAGTTCCTCACCTCCAAAGCAGCTGCAGAGAACAGGAGGGGAGGGATGAGGCTGGTGCAGACAAAGCAGAGCAAAGATAAGATGCTGTTCTCCCTAATCCAGTCCTGCCCCTCCTCTCGTGTCCTATATAGGGAGAGGGAAAGGGAGGAGGTGACAGCCCAGACAGTGCCAGGAGGCCACAAAATCCTGAATCTCACTCTGCAGGGAACAGTCTCCTGCTTCTTGCTCCAGCCCCTCCCTTCCCAGGCACCTGCAGAGGACAGGAGGGGAGGAGATGAGGCTAGAGCAGGCAGACCAGAGCAAATAAAAGCTGTTCTGCTCTTTAAACCAACTCCTCCTGTTTTGTGCAGGAAGGAGTGGGCAGGGAAGCATCAACTGTGCATCATTGATTATAGTTATGTCAGAACTAGGGAAATCATTACTTTAAAGATATTCACCAATTCATAAATCCTAGGTATTTAAACAAATGGCACAAACTGTTATTGCCTATCTTTTTCTCAGCGGAAGCTGCCAGAAATTTTATTTGCCTTCTGTTAAGGTGGCTCATAATCCCCATTTTCTGGTTCAAATGCAATGTTTAAAACCTACTTGCCAGTAGTATTATATTAAAGAACATATTGATTGTTAGCTAGTGGTATTTTCATTAAATATTAGTGCATTGTTAATAGATGAAGGGACCTTTGGATAATTCTTACATTGGACCAATAAAAGGTATCATAACCTACAAGTAAATTTTTTTTAAATTTATTTGTCGCCTGGTGCCAGGCGACAGGAGATATATACATTATTTGTCGCCTGGTGCCAGGCGACAGGAGATATATACATTATCCGTAAATAACATTGCTTAACAATAAAAAAATAAAATAAACCCTCTTAAAATGAAAAGCATGTAAATTAAGTACATAAAACAATATCATACCATAAAAGTATAAAAATTCTTAAAATAAAAGTAAAACATCAAAAGACAAATAAAACAAAATAAGAGTAGCAACACCAGCAGCATAATTAAGACTGCCAACTAGAAAAATGCCAGCCGCAATAGATATGTTTTCAGCATTGTTTTGAAAGTCTTAGGACAGGTGGTCCAGCGCAGATCAGTTGGTAACGTGTTCTAAACAGTGGGGACAGCAATTGAAAAAGCTCTTTCCCAAGTTTCCACTAGGCGAGCAGCTTGTAATGAAGGTCTGTCAAGGATTATACAGGTGGAGGGTTATACAAGTATAATATCGCATTTACCCATGGGAGGGAATCCAGAGAAATCAATGTACTGTACTAGCATAACTATTTTATATTTCACACAATAAGCAACTGGAAGCCAATACAATTCTGCCAAAACCCGAGAAATATGGTCTCCAATATTTCTTCCAAAGATAAGGTGTGCAGCAGCATTCTGCAACATTTGCAGAGATTTTAAAGCATAGTCAGGGAAATCATTATACAGAGAATTACAATAAACCAGTAATGGAAGGATAAAAGCCTGAACAATTGTCTGAAAATCAGTGGACTTCAATATTTATTTATTTATTTTATTTATTTATTTAAAAGTTTTTATATACCGCTCAATAAGGCATTTATATGTCCGTCTAGGCGGTTTACAAAAATACAAACATAATTTAAATCAAAACGAGATTAACACAAGAGATTAATAAATGAAATAAAATACATACATATATTAAAATTTAAACTCTTGTAATCTTAATAAAGGTTTTAACCCCCATAAAACTCATAATTTAAAAAATCCAGACTTGATGACACTCTTAATTTGAGAGTGAAAAGATATTAGACACTAACAAAACATCGTTATTAAATAAACATAACTTTTAAACTACAACAATCAATATTAAAATATATACAAATAAAAATAAAATTGCTGCTATTAACAAATACTTCTCCCTCTTTATATGGAAATACATGAGCCTTCACCATCTTTCTAAATGTCAGATAATTACACTCATTTTGAATCAACACTGGGAGGCTATTCCATAATAATGGTGCCACCGATGTGAATGCTCTGTTAAGCTCCATCTAAACCTAAAACCATAAGATATTTGTAACTGGGTAGTCTGTGAAGATCTAATAGAGCATTGTGAGACCTGTCATTGTAATTTAGCAACCAAGTACTGTGGTAAGCAGCAGAAAGTCAACATAATCATCTTAAACTTTGCCCTTTCTGCTACTGGCAACCAGTGTAGTTGTTGCGCTGGAGGTGGACCCTTGGCCTGGTGTAGGATTGGTACGGCTCTCTGGTTGGCCCCAGAGAGCGCCTGCCACCAGGAGGCGGAGCACACAAGGAGACAGAGGCTAGCTGGAGCTTCACCAATAACAGTCTGGGGTTTCCGCAGGTTGAGCCCTTGGGTACCCGGACCGCCTGGACTTAAGTGGGCCTCCGGTGGTCTCCCAGAGAGGTATCGGAGAGGTGTGCTCACCACGAGCAAGGGTGCACGGCTGATGCAGAGTGGATGAGCTAGACCTGAACCGGAGGCTCCAGAGACCTCGGAAAGGCAACAGTTCAGAGATGTCTTCCAAAAGAGACAGGCAGCGCCTGCAGGTCTAGCCACATGGAAGCCGCGGTTGTTATCCAAGTATGTTGGCTCGAAGATCACCAGGAGCCAGAAGAGAGTATCCAAGTGAAGTGCAAGGGTCAGAGCCAGAGAATCAGTCCAAGAGAGGTCAGGCAAAGCGGGGGTCAATACCAGAATCAGTCCGAGCGTAGTCGAGGCAAGCGAGGGTCAGTTCCAGGCGGCAGATGGAAGAATGGTCAGGCAGGCAGTGGTCAATTCCAGGCGGCAGACAGTAGAATGGTAAGGCAGGCAGAGGTCAGTACCAAGAAGTCAGTCTGGATAGGTACTACCTGGGAAGGACGCTGGAACAGGAGACACTTGGAACAGAGGCAAACTATCACACCAACGGTGTCGACCCGATTACCAAGGCAAAGAGCAGTAGTCTGAGCCCTGCTTATATACAGGGCTCAGGTGTCGTCATCGGGGTGCACCGCAGATGAGTTTCCCGCATTTGGCCATTTAAATCTCCGGGAGTTCCGCGTGCGCGCGTGCTAGGGAGCGGGCAGACGCTGTGGAGGATGCCGAACCCCGATGTGAGGAGCGCTGCCAAAGAGAAGGCCCCAATGGGCCTGGAGATGCCTGGGGACGCCGCGGACAAGCAACGCTGGTGGAGGCCACAAGTGAGGAACTGGTGGATGGGCACGCCAGGTGAGCAGACCCAGCCGCAGCACCAATGCGGCCGGGAAGCGCAACAGTAGTGATGCTAAAAATGGAGATATATGATCTCTCCTTGTCTTCCCACGTATCAAACATGCTGCTGTATTGTGAATACATTGTAATTTTTTAAAATTAAATAACATGTCATTCCCACTAGTAGTTCATTTCAGTAATCCAATGTTCCTGAAACTAAAGGGCCGGATTTTTAAAAGGTTATGCGCGCCGGACCTATTTTAAAAAGGCCCGGCAACGCACGTAAAGCCCCGGGACGCGCATAAGTCCTGGGGCTTTACAAAAGGGGCGGGGAGGGGGCGGGACAGAGGCCTCTGACAGAGCAGCCATTGCTGCTGTGTCGGAGGATCGCATGCCGGCAGCCTGCCGGTGCACGCAACTTGCGCCTGCCCAGAGCCAGGCACACAAGGTAAGACAAAGGATGGGGGGGGGGGGGGGGTTTAGAGTAGGGCTGGGGGGGGAAGGGTTAGGGGAAGGGTGGGAAGGTCAGGTTAGAGCAGGGGTGGGCAATTAATTTTCCCATGGGGCCACATGAGAAATTGGGATGGTTTTAGAGGGCCGGACTAATATAATTAACTCAGTTCTCAATAGCCCTACTTATGAAAAGACAGCAGTTTACCACCAATGCATGTCCTCTGAGAAAACACAACAAATAAGACCGATACAAAAGCTTACATGCTAGCAAAATATCTCATCTCGGTAACAGACACAGAACCGACCTAACATACTCCCAGGATCTGTAGTAATGCACATAAACTAATCCGCACACAGTTACACCTGTATTATGGAATACACTCAAACAGGAGCAACCCTATCTATGAAAAGGCAACACTACAAATATTAAATCAGGTCCTAAAAACCAATACACCTCTTATTAGGAAAACAGAACTAGCAAGCAGCTATAGATCCCCACACAGAAATAATTGTAAAACTATACTAATAAGCAGAATAAATGTTCAAAACAGCTATGAACAGAATAACATCCAACAATTAAAAACTCATAAAAACTATTAAACATTCTCCAAACACCAATAAAATATTTCAAAAAAGCAGACATCACACAATTAAAATGGCAGTCAAGAAAAATTAACTTAAAGCCATCTTTACTTACCCCCTCCAGCAGCTCTCCTACTCCTCTTCCCTGCAGGCCGTGGCACACACCAGAAGCAGCAGTAGAAGCTAAGCTCTATACTTATGGTCCTCTTCCTTAGTGCTCATGTCTCTCTCACACACACCATACCAGTCATGCCCCCATGACCAGTTTCTGTCTCTCACACACCAATCATCTCCCAAACAGTCTTTGGCACACACACACCAGTCACCTTCCTGAACAGTTTCTCTCATGCCATACACACACACACACAGGCTTCCCACTCCCGTGTTCTACTTACTTATATGGGTTTCTCACTCTCATAATCACTTTCTCTGTCTCTCTCTCTCACACACACACCCACACACTCATTCACCAGTCTCTCACTCCCATGCTTGTTCTCTCCACATGCACAGGCTTCTCATTCCCATAATCACTTTCTTTCTCTCTCTCTCTCTCTCACACACACACACACTCACCAGTCTCTCACTCCCATGTTCTCTTTCAGATATACAGGCTTCTCCTTCCCATGATGTGTCTCTCACACACCCAGGTTTCTCACTCCCATGCTCACTCTTCACATGCACAGGCTTCTCATTCCCATAATCACTTTATTTCTCTCTCTTTCACACACACACACACCAGTCACCTGATCTCACTCATGCATACACACACACACAGGCTTCCCACTCCCAAGTTCTCTTTCAGATATACAGGCTTCTCCCTCCCATGCTGTGTCTCACACACACCCAGGTTTCTCACTCTCATGCTCACTCTCTTCACATGCACAGGCTTCTCATTCCCATAATCACTTTCTCTCTGTTACACACACACCAGTCTCTCTCATTTCCATGCTCACTCTCCACGTGCACAGGCTTCTCATTCCCTGAATCACATTCTCTCACATTCACACACACCAGTCTTTTTCTCTCACACACACCGTCACCTTACCAAGCAGTCTCTCTCTCTCTCATGCATGCACACTCACCCAGGTTTCTCACTCCCACAACACCAGGCTTCTTACGCTCATGCTTTCCCCACATACCCAGACTTCTCACTTCCATGCTTTTTCTCTCACACACACATCAGTCACCTCCCTGAGCAATCACTTTAATTGTCTCTCACATACACACACACATCAGCTCTCTGACCAGTCAATCACACACAGGCTGGCTGGCTGGCTGCTTCTTTCTCTTTCTCTTACTCACTTCCTCTTCCCCCTCCCGGAGCACAAATGGGAGCTGCAGCAGCCCCCACAGGCCAAGAAAGAAGAATCCCATCGGCCGCGGAAGGCTCATGCTGCTGACTCCTTTCTCGATTACCGGCTGCTTCAATTGCTCGGGGACCGACGCTGCAGCCGACGCGGCACGGCTCTTTCTCCTTCCCGCGCACCGCTCCGTGTATCACTTCCTGTTCCGGGTCACGGGGGGGGGGGGTGCAGGCGCGGGAAGAAGAAAAGGCTAGCCGTGGGTGCCACAGCTTCTTCTAACACCGCTGCCGTTCCCACTGGGCTTGAACATGCTGACAGCCCAGCGGCAACGGCAGCAGGAGAGACCGGGAGCGCGCGACACACCTGCCGGTGCTTGGCGGCGCTGCGGACCAGCAAAAAACTCCCACGGCCCGGTCCCGATCCGCGGACCGGTGGTTGGGGACCCCTGAGATAAAAGACCACGAAAGGCGGAACTGTGACATATGTAGGAAAGAAACTCGAGCGAAGGCACGCTGCCCGATTGGCCGGTGCTGGGCAAGCCTTGCCTCTGCAAGGGAAGGCAGCGTGCCTCATTCTCGGTCTGCTCTCAGCAGTGGGCGGGCCGGTCACAGACCATAGGCGGGCCGGATTCGGCCCGCGGGCCGCCCCTTGCCCAGGTCTGGGTTAGAGGGAAGAGAACGAGGGAAGGCAGCGCGGCTCGGCGCACACAAGGTACAAAATTGTGCATCCCTATGCGCGCACTTGCGCGCATATGTTATAAAATCGGGCATACCTCTGCGCGCACATGTAGGCTGCACTAGCTTCTTTTAAAATCTACCCCAATATTTTTAGTGCATCACTTTCTAAATATGAATCAACTGTCAATTTTTTTCAAATGTAAATAAACCTTCCTATAGGTTTGGTTTATAAAAGTCTCTTACAGACCTAAAGAAGACCAGAACCACAGAGTTGTCATCAAAGGACCACAAATGTTGTTGCTTTCTAATATGCTGTACCCCATCTTAGGTGAATGCCTTATTCAAAATAGGTGAACAATATATTCATATCAATAAAATAACTGGCACAGCACATCTACTGGTGGCAGATGAAAACTGACAGGCATTGACTAGCTCCATCGACCAATCCACATTTGGCTGCCTCCCCTTTGACCCAGAGCATCCCAGTGATGACACTGGGCTTTCGGTGCTGAGATTCTGATTCAGCACCAAACACACTATGTAGAAATTGAACAGGCTCAGAGAGGGAAACTTTTCTAGCTCTTCAGCACCAATTAACTCCAAGGCCCAAGGAGTCAACATTTGACACCAAAAGGAAGTATACTCGAGAATCAGCACTTCATAATTTTTATTAGTCATTGGGTTCACCTTATAATTTGGAGGGATTTGGTTCTGAACAAGAATACTCTGTTGAACTTCCCTCAGAACCCTCACCTCCATAGGCAAAGAATAGGTTCCCCCACCTCAGAGGACCTTTTCTTTTCAGATGTTGTACAGATGATGGCTAATATAGGGATATATTTTAAAAAGCAGCGAGTGCGTGAACAAAAGTATGCCGGATTTTATAAGATACGCGCCTATCTTATAAAATCCGGGGTCGGCGCACGCAAAGGAGTGCACATTTGTGCAACTTGCGTGCGCCGAGCCCTGCGCGCACTGCCCGTTCCCTCCGAGACCGCTCCGAAATCGGAGCGGTCTCGGAGGGAACTTTCCTTCCACCCCCCGGACCTTCCCCTCCCTTCCCTTACCTAACCCACCCCCCCCGGCCCTATCTAAACCCCCCCTACCTTTATCGCACAAGTTACGCCTGCTCAAAGCAGGCGTAACTCGCGCGCGCCGATGACCCGCTGCCGCGCCATCACCCAACCTGGGGGCTAGTCCGGAGGCCTCAGTCACGTGCCCCCGGGCCGGCACCATGCCCCCCGGAACGTCGCACCGCCCCCCGACACGCCCCCCCAGCAAAGCCCCGGGACTTTCGCGCGTCCCGGGGCTTGCACAAGCCGCAGAGCCTATGCAAAATAGGCTCAGCGCGCACAGGGGGGTTTTTTAAGGGTTACGCGCTTAACTTAAGCGCGTAACCCTTTTAAAATCCGGCCCATAATCTTCATTGGTCTAAAGGTCAAATTAAAATACAGGGCACTATTTTTAGGTCTTCTCAAGTACCTGAATACTCTGAAAGAATTAGTGTTATTACCCATCCATCCATCCATCCATCCACTCTGCCAGGATATGCATAAGAAGATGAGGGAAACAACATGCTAGGTACTCCTGTTTGGAAAGAATATATACATCAAGTACTGTGTCCAAGTAGCTGAGGAGCCTGAGCAGTCCCATTTGCCATACTAATCTGTAGTGGTTGAATCCACCCTACAAAGTGCCAAAAAGCACAAGACAAAAAATGAGTCTCAGATCTTGGACCATTTTGGGAAGAGAGATTTTCAGAGTACTGCGCTTCATTTCTGCATAGCATCCTGTAGGCCACAAATCTCATAAGGTTCGCCCCCTTCCGGACTAAAACTATCTAAATGATTTTTAACTTCTTAACTAAATATATGCAATTTTTACGCTTAAACCTACTTTCTTACTCCTACCTACTGCAAATTTATTTCTTACCTATTTATTTGCAATGTACCTCATATCTATATGTATCCATTACTTATGTACTCAATGCCTTAATTCTTTATCTAATCCAACTTGGGTTTTCCTTTAAGAAAAGGCAGAATATCAAATGCTTATAAATAATGATGATATATAAAATGGCTAAATAAATAAAGGTTAGATCTTCATGGTCCAGTATTTGTATATCATCTTGGAAAGGGCACAAAGGTTGCTAAAGGAATTATATTCACATCTGGAAAATGGTGAGGAGGGTGAAAAATATTTAGTCCTTTCAGTCTATGATATTCTCAAGATGATATTGAGAACCTCTAGTATGACCATTAATGAACAGAGATTTTCATGGCTATGAGCATCAGGTTTCCATAAGGATGTGTGGGAAAGACTCATGGATGTGCCACATACTGGAGGGAATCTCTTCAGAGATGAGGTCAAGGAGGTGGTGGATCTGTTAAAGGACCACCATACCATGCATTAGACCCTCTTCACTACCATCTCTGATCCATCTTCCACATCCCAGAAATACCAGTGTTATTAGACCAGGAAGAAGTTTGTTTAGTGGAGAAACACTCCCATGCTCAACTTGTCCCAGACAGCATCAGGGCTTCAGGCCTTGCCAGAATGAAGGTAGAAGCCCTACATCCCATACTACAACTCACTCAAAGCCAGGAATGGCTTCTTTTTTTTTTTTTTTTTTTACTGAATCTAGAGATAAGCCAATATTTCAGTCTTTGTTCCAAAAGATCTTCCTGTGAGAGGGAGGCTAAAGTTTTAGGAAAAAACATTGGCTCAGTATAACCTACACTGTTTTCTTCAAAAATTAAAAGAGGGCTACAAATTAGCATCTATTTGTATACACTCCAAATTGCCTTCCCAGATAAATATCAGTATTTGAACAGGTCTTGGTTTCTTTTCAGTTTGGAAGTCTTGTCCCTCTTGTAGGCCAAAGTGGTCAAATCTGTCCCACCAGTTGGGATTTTACTTCACTTATTTCCTGGTCCCCAAGAAACCAGGATTTTATCCAATTCTAGGTCTACTACTACTATAAAATGTTTATATAATGCTGCAGGGAGTACACAACACTATACTGATACACAGTCAAAAAAGCAAACAGAATGTTGGGAATTATTAGAAAGAGAATGGTGAATAAAACGGAAAATGTCATAATGCCTCTGTATCGCTCCATGGTGACACCGCGCCTTGAATACTGTGTACAATTCTGGTCGCCGCATCTCAAAAAAGATATAGTTGCGATAGAGAAGGTACAGAGAAGGGTGACCAAAATGATAAAGGGAATGGAACAGCTCCCCTAGGAGGAAAGACTAAAGAGGTTAAGGCTTTTCAGCTTGGAGAAGAGACGGCTGAGGGGGGATATGATAGAGGTGTTTAAAATTATGAGAGGTCTAGAACGGGTTAATGTGAATCAGTTATTTACTCTTTCGGATAATAGAAAGATTAGGGGGCACTCCTTGAAGTTAGCATGTGGCACATTTAAAACTAATCGGAGAAAGTTCTTTTTCACTCAACGCACAATTAAACTCTGGAATTTGTTGCCAAAGGATGTGGTTAGTGCAGTTAGTGTAGCTGTGTGTAAAAAAGGATTGGATAAGTTCTTGGAGGAGAAGTCCATTACCTGCTATTAATTAAGTTGACTTAGAGAAGAGCCACTGTTGTTATTAGCAACAGTAGCATGGGATAGACTTAGTTTTTGGGTACTTGCCAGGTTCTTATGGCCTGGATTGGCCATTGTTGGAAACAGGATGCTGGGCTTGATGGACCCTTGGTCTGACCCAGTATGGCATGTTATTATGTTCTTCTTGTTAGACAGTCCTGTCTCTGCAGAGCTTGCAATCTAGACAAGACAGTTCAGACAAAGGATTGCACAAATACCTTAATAGAGAAAAGTTAGAAATTGTTACCATAGGCACATATTTCCCCTGCTTAAACAGAGGAGACTGATTATGCTGTCTGGATTGGAAGGTGTATATCCACATACAATAGATCCAAGTCACAGGAAGTATCTTATGAATAATAAGACCATAGATATAATATCTGCAGTGGAAGGAGTGTTGCCAAATCAGCAAACATCAGCATGCACTACATTGAAAATGTTGGGTCTTATGGCCTCAGTTCAATTCATGGCCATAGTACATCTTCATATGAGACAAAGCCAATAGACCTTTGACTCCCAGTGGAATCAAGCCACTCAAGAACTCCAGGAATGCATTAGTGTTCCAGAGAAGCTCAGAGACTTCCTGTATTGGTGGCTTTCCTCTTCCATTTTGATCAAGGGCATGTGGATTCAAATTCAACCTTATTAAATTGTCCTGACCATGGATATATTTAACCTGAGCTAGGAAGCTCACCTAAATGATTCTACATGAGAGCCCCTGGTCTCTTCAGAAGAAAAGATTTGACACTGAGCTCCTGGAGTTAAAGATAGTAGCCTGTGCTCTACAAGTTTTCAGAAATCAGGTGAATAATCACATTTTCCTAATTCAAACTGACAGGTAGATAGGTTCTACCTTAACAAGCAGGAAGAGACTGAATCTCACCTCTTGTGTCAGAAACTCTCAACCTGTGAAATTGGGCTATTTCAAAGGACATGACCCTAACAGCCACTTATCTGGCAGGCTCAGAAATTACTTTGGCAGACAGACTGAGTTGCCAGCTAGACCCTTATGAGAGTGGTTCCTGAGTCAGTGGGAATGATCATCATCTTTCTTTGGTAGAGAACCTCCGAGATCTGTTCATAGCTCAGAACAGGAAGGTGCTATCTTTCTGCTCCAGAAAGTGATTAGAAATCAGACTAGTATCAGGTGCTTTCTCCATTCACTGGTCAAAGAGTCTACCATATGCATCTCCTCTGATACCTCTGGTGCAAGAACGTTAGTAAAATGCAGAAAAGACCAGAGGACTCTAATTCTTATAGCATTTTTTTTTTTTGGCTAGGACAGATTTAGTTTCCAATTCATCAGGAAATGTATCAAGTTGGAATGTTTTCCAATTCTTATATTGCAAAACTAGAGAACATTACTTCATCCCAACCTCTAGTCTCTCACCCTCACACCTTAGATGTTGAAAGGGAAGTGATATGCTCTTATGGTCAATTTGATGATGTGACTCAAGTACTTCTGCTTCTGGGAAGGTTTCCACCAAAAGGTCTTATGATTGTAAATAGAGGAGGTTTGCTGTCTGGTGTTATGGCAAGGCCCTAGATTCCTTTTTCTATCGCCAAAACGTCTTGAATACTTTCTACTTATCTCAGAGTCTGGACTTAAAGCCAACTCTGTTAGGGTACTACTCAGTGCTCTTGGAAGCCCGATTGCAGTAGAGCTCTTAGTAGTCAGAGTTATGCAGGGCTTGCTTCATCTGAAATCTCCCATCAGGCCACCCACAGTGTCATGGGACCACAATGTTGTTATAACATAGCTGATGAAAGCTGCCTTTGAACCTATGGCCACCTCTGGGCAAAAGTTACCTTACTTTAACTGGCAATCACTTTAGCCTGCAGAGTCAGTGAGTTACAAATTTCATCATAACAGGATAATGCTATACACTTATCACAAGTTTCTGCCTAAGGTTTTGACATACTTCCATCATACATTTTTCCCAAGGTCACATTCTGGTAGAAGTGAACAAGCACTGCACATATTGGATAGTAAAAGAGCCATCACATTCTGTCTGGAGTAGACTAAAGACCTTAGAAAGGCCACCCACCTTTTTGTTCCTTTTTGCCCCAACAAACCTGGTATGAAGAGGTCATTATCCAGATAAGTAGCAATTGCATATCTTTCACTTATTCCCCAATTTTAGAAGGGCATGTTAAGGCCATAATTCCATCAGTAGCTCATCTCAGATTAACCTCTATAGAAAAGATTTACAAAGCTGCAACATAGAGTTAGGTTAATGCATTCATGTTCCAATACTGCTTAGACTGACTCCCAACATGACAGCAGTTTTGGGCAGTTTATTCTCCAAGGTCTTTTTGAGAGTTACAGCCGAACTCCAGTCCTACTAGTGCCTATTTTTTTTTTTGCATTGAAACATTTTTATTTAGAGTGAATCGCAAGCATTCCCTTCAAAAAGGGAGAGGTCAAAACCACCAAAAAAAAGGTTTACTGCCTCTTGGCAGAGCTGTGTTTGTAAAATGTCCCCATTTAGCTGAAGACATCCCCAAATTTGTGACTGGTGATTCAGCTTGCCTTCAGAAAAGCAAAGTTGTGTACCTGTAACAGGTGTACTCTGAAGGCAAGGGAATCACCAGCCACACATTCTTCCTGACCACCTCCCCTTCTAGAATTGAGCTGTTAAATGTAAATAATGGAACTGAGGTATGCTGCATAGTTGTAATAGTGTGGGAACTCCTGCATATTTAATGTGTACAAACACTTTCTAAAATAAACTCTGGAAAGTATCTGTCTGTAGCTTTGACTTCACCCACATATGTGACTGGTGATTCCCTTGCCTTCAACAAAGAACTTTTACAGGTACACTGCTTTGCTAAACTCTGCACTAAATTCTAAGAACTGTATTATCATATAGTGTTATTGCTATTCATAAATTACCCATGTTATATTTTTTCCCCAAATATAATGTTTACTATAACTTTTTAACAAATATTTAAATATCATTTGTTGTAAGTGGAATCTTACACACTGTGCTGTGAGATCAGAAATAAATATATATGGATATGATCTCATACATTACCTCATTCCCATGATGTATGTACAAAATGCTATTCCCTAGATAATCCAGCAACTCAAGTCACTGAAAAAAATTCCTATAAAATAAAGTATATAGAAATAAATAATTATGTGTACTTCAGTTTTATGGTGTTTGTTTGGTTTTTTTGTTTGTTTCCTTGCAGACAGTTATTGAGCTCTGGGAAGCCAGATATCCCTTGCTCGCTTTACATGAAAGAACTACAAGGCTTCATATCTAGAGTTATGAGTGATTACTTTAAACACTTTGAGTGTTTGGACTTGGTTTATGACAGCACAGAAGCCATTGCACAACGAGCAATTGAAGTTTTTATTCGCAATGCCAGTCTACTAAGGCCACTTGGAGAAGGTGGAAAAATGCGACTTGCTGCTGATTTTGCTCAGGTAGGATTACTGAAAACTGATTTGCGCTTTCTTTATAGCTATTTCTAGCCAGTACAGGGACTGCCAGTATCCTTCTGGCTTCTTCCTCGCTGCATGAACTTAGTGGTGGTATATTGTGACAAACTTGGCATTCTTCAGTTGCTGCAGGAATGTTGTAATAGATTAGCAGCTACACATTCTGGTATTTATGAAGTGATGATTACCAATTTCATATTACATGTCATAGATTTAATAGCCCACAGAGCTCTTACTAGCAGGTGCCTTTTGACAGGTGATCTTAAATCATATTTTTCTCTGTAGGTATTTTGGACCACTCACCCAGTTATAATTCTTTTCTCAGAAATTAGAAAATGTCTAGCCATTAAGTCCTAATTTTAAAAGGGAAAACATTGATATAAAAACTATATGAAATATTTTTCTTTTCACTGTGTAAGTAAAATAGTTTAGTTTTAAATATAACTTGGGCTATACTTTTTTACTTTTTAGATTTGCTACCATATTTTACACATTTGCTTTCTTAACAAAATTATTTTTCATTCTTGATAAGGTACACATCAGGCAGAGTTGCTTAATTTGAGAATAAAGGTGATCCTCGGAGGGCCATCCTCCTCCTCCTTTCTCATAGTGCTTTAATTACACCACTCCCCATTACAGTCAATATTAAATATGAGAATCTAAAATAACAGGTTGAACAAAAATGTTCCGAACAGACTCTGTGATATCAGTGTTATTACAGTTTCCAGTCAGATGGACAATCCCCAATGAATAAAACGTTAACAATGTAGGTATTTAAAAGAAAATGGCTACATAAGATAGTCGAATAAAACTTATTGTGCTGCTGAATATCCTGTCAAAAAGTGCTACTTAGCCAGATAAGTCATAATCAGCTAAATTAGACCTGCTCTATGGCAAGTCTAACTTATCCAATTAACTTAACTGGATAAATCTGAACATCGGCATTTATCCAGCTAAGTAGCTCTGCCCCATTACTCACATTGCCCACCTGCTGGATATCCAGTTATCTACTTGCTGGATAAGTGGTGGCTGCTGAACATAGCCAGATATTTAGCGACTGCCACTTAGCTGGATAAGTTGCTACTTATCTGGCTAAGTAGTGTTGAAAATTGGGCTCACAGTTTATAGTAGTTGATGGCACATAAAAACCAAATGTCTTACCCACTCTGACTGGTTAAGTTCAAGCTTAGGATGTATCCCAGCTGTCAACTGTACAAACTTGACTGCCTGCAGGATATTTCTCTTTATCCAGGTCAATTTTGTTGTTTTACCTTCTTAGCCTTCTACCATTTTCGATAGATAAGTATACAAATTACATACGTAAATCAATAGCCACACCTTCCTTCCCTAAAATTGTCTTTTGCCCAACCTATCAATCCTGTTTATAATACTGCCATCTATATCTATCTTAACATGCTTAAATAACAGGAATAGCTGTGTCTCCTCCTTGTCTCTTCCCCAGTAGAATACATACACCCACAATTCACAGAATTCCTTGTTGGATAATATTTCTACAACTTTTATTAGCTGATCTAAAAAGGGAATCTAGTCTGCATGCTAGAGTCAGGTTCTGTCTGTCCCTATAATCCTCTTCCTCCCAGAGGACGGTGCCATTCAGGCATGCACAAACCTCTGTCTCAGCACCATTTCAAGACCTTATCTTGAACTGCAATACCTTGTCCTAAGGTGTCCTGGAACCACTGCCCCAGCAGAGTTGCCGAGGCCTGTTTCAGTCAGCAATGCCTTGTTAAAAGATGTCATTTCTTGAGGTCATATAAGCAGCCCAATGCATCCATTCCAGGTTAATGGCCCCCCTGTTGTAGAATTTGACCACACTGTGAGTCAGTTGGGTCTGTCTTGCCAAGCACTTGTTCTTTCAGATTACTGCCTGAATGGTAGCCTTATTGGGAACCCTTTTGGAAATCTCCAAACAATTTTAGGTCTCTTTACTCAGATGGAATAAAAATCACACTCAAGTTATGTACACTAAATAATTACCTTTATTGATAATCATAAACAGAGAAGTATGACGAAGACAAATCCTGTCACAGTTCTAATTCTAACAAGTATAAAGCATGATTCTTATACCTTTACAAAGTTAGCATGATTCACTTATCTCATCATTTTGGGTCAGCTTGGCTAATCACAATCTCTCTTTTCTGCTTTTTGTTCCAGCATCATACATCATTATATCTATTTTTTTCAGTGTATAATTATTTCTTCAACTTTGATATATTTATCTTTTGCACAGCTAAGCAAAGTCAGAATATCCTTCTTTCTTGACCCTTTTTATTCTGTCTGTGAAGCCAAAAGTCTGACAGTACAGCCTTGAGTAAATTCTGCTATAGCTGTTAGATACTATACATTCTAAATCTGACGACTCTTACATCTAAAGTAGCTCAAGCATCTAAAATGCATCCAGCCTTTCCAATCCCAATTCTGCATCACCGCTTATCACAGAAAAGAATTCCAACCAGACAAGCACACTATCGCAACCTAAAAACACTCACACCAATCCTAGTTGCTCCAATAACCCAACTCCTAGGCCTCACCCTATTTACCCTATCCCTATTCAATGCGCAATCACTGACCAAAAAATCCCTAATCCTCAATGACTATCTCACTGACGCTAAGCCGGACATATGCGCAATAACTGAAACCTGGCTGAAACCCTCAGACACTGCAATAATAAACCAGTTACCGACGCTAACCTATGACATCTTCTCCCTTCCTAGACTGAAAAAGAAGGGAGGGGGAATTCTCCTTGCAACTAAAAAAAACCTCAGGTTCTCGCACCATCTGGTCCACTCCGATACCAAACTCGAAATTGGCTTCTTCACATCACACCAACTTCAAATTCTACTCGTCTATGCCCCCCCGGGCCTCATAGAAACTGATGTCTCCCCTATCATCAAAATAACCACAACAGTCTTCAACCTGGACGCCCCAGCAATAATATTAGGAGACTTCAATCTACACATAGACAAGCCATCTCTCTCTCCCAGCTGCCAAACAGTTCTACTAGCCTTCTCAGCGATGGGCTTTACTCAAATAGTCAATAATCCTACACATAAAGCAGGTCATACGCTGGACCTGATATTTATCAACAAAGGCATAAAATCGCCCTCCCCTCCGATAAATATGAAGGTACCCTGGTCGGATCACTCCTTGATCTCCACCTCATTCTTGCTGGATAAAACTAGCTCCCCTCATATACCTTCACATTCCTTTCCCTACAGGAGATCTTGCCCCTCTGAAGACCTCAACAATCATTTGGTCCAACACCTCCCCGCTATAGAGCTCACAGACCCCAACACTGCCCTCCGCTCTTGGAATTCAGTCACAGAATCCATAGCCAACAAGCTCTGCCCTCTAACAACAAAAAAATCTCACCCGAATGCCTCCAAAAGACAACCCTGGTTCACCAACGAACTTAGAAAGCTCAAACAAAATTTGAGACAGAAGGAAACTAATTAGAGAAAATATTTACTCAACGCAAAATTAAGCTCTGGAATTCGTTGCTAGAGGACATGGTGAAAGCTATTAGTGTAGCTGCATTCAAAAAGGTTTGGACAGGTTCCTAGAGGAAAAATCCATTAACCAACAAGGACTGAATTACATAGTCTGGGTAAACAAATAAGCATGGGTGTAGCTTGCTTATTGCGGCGGTTACTACCCCTAACTAATTAAGCTAGATATTTCACTTAGATGCAGCTCCAACACTGCTCTCTGCATTAATGGTGGGGGTGGAAGGGAAATAGAACCAAAAGGTTACTAAGAGCCAAGAGTAATAGATAAGTATGAGAAAAGAAAAAAAGAAGTACAGAACTTGCTGGGCAGACTGGATGAGCCGTTTGGTCTTCTTCTGCCGTCATTTCTATGATTCTGTATTTCATTATTAAGCTAGAAGTGGAGAAATCCACTGCTTATTCTTGGGATAAGCAGCTTGGAATCTATCTATCCTTGGGATCCTGCCAAGTACTTGTGACCTGGATTGACCACAGTTGGAAACAGGATACTGGGCTTGATGGACCTTTGGTCTGACCCAACTTCAGAGCATATGAAAAGGTGGCATTGTAAATATTCTACTTGTCCCTATCCAATGTTGAAATATTTTTATTTTGTAAACCTCTTTGATATGTAATGAATTGTGGTATTTCAAATTTTAATATACTTAAACTTAAAAGGTAGCATGGCAGATATTCCAATGGTCCGTAAAACACCAACATACCAGGACCTGTCTCATTAGCTGAGACAGGTCTGTATTACACTCCTGCAGGAGTTGTCCATCTGGGAACTTCCCCAGACCTTGTCACACAAAATCAAGATATGTTGCGACATTCCAATCTCCAGGCCCTGTCGTTCATAGCCTGGATGTTGAGTGGTTAATTCTGCAGTTGCTTGATCTTTCCAAAGATGTGCCTCGGGTCCTGGTGGCTTCTAGAAAGCCTTCCACTAGAAAGTCCTACAGTCTGAAGTAGAGGAGGTTTTCCATGTGGTATGAGCAAACGGCCCTAGATCCTTTCTCCTGCCCCACACAAGAACTGCTTGATTACCTTCTGCATCTATCAAAGGCTGGCCTAAAAACCAACTCCATTACAGTTCATCTGATTGCATTTGGCGCATACCACCAAGGTGTAGATGATACGCCCATCTCTGTACAGCCTATAGTTGAACGCTTTATGTGGGGCATGCTTCAGTTGACGCCTCCCCTAAGTCCTCCAATTGTGTCTTAGGACCTCAACGTGGTGCTAGCTCAGCTGATGAAAGCTCCATTTGAGCCGCTGCATATCTGTGACCTAAAGTACCTGACTTGTGAGGTCATATTTTTGGTGACGGTCACTTCAGCGCGCAGGGTGAGCGAGCTCCATGCCTTAGTGACTTATCCACCTTATACCAAATTTTATCACGATAGGGTGGTCTTGTGTTTGCACCCTAAGTTCCTGACTAAGGTGGTCACAGATTTCTATATCCTGCCAACATTATTTCCCAGGCCCCATTCGCACTAAGGCAAACGAGCACTGCACAGTTTGGATTGCAAGAGAGCCTTAGCCTTCTACCTGGTGCTGACAGAAGCCCATAGATAGTCCACCCAACTTTTCATTTCTTTTGACAGGAATAGATTGGAAGTTGCCATTGCCAAACAGACACTATCCAAATGACTAGCAGATTGCTTCTCCTTGTGTTATGCCTAGACTGGACTGCATCATGAGAGTCATGTCAAGGCTCATTCTATCAGAGCCATGGGAATGTCAGTGGCCCATTTGCGAGCAGTTCCTGTAGAGGAGATCTGCAAAGCTGCAACATGGAGTTCCCTCCACACATTCACTTCTCACTACTGTCTGGATAGGGATGGCCAAAGTGACAGAAGGTTCTGCCAATCTGTCCTCCAGAACCTATCTGAGGTATAGAACCCAACTCTCCCTGCCTAGGGCCCATTGTTTGGGTTGAGGCTGCTCCCCCTCTGTTACCAACAGCCCTGTGGTTGTTGTGCCCATTGGCACCTGATTGGTGTCTGATGGTCCCCTTTTGTGTTGGGGAGCAGCCTATAGCTAGAGGTTCACCCATATGTGAGGACTACCATCCTGCTTGTCCTATGAAAAAGCAGAGTTGCTTACCTGTAACAGGTGTTGTTCTAGGACAGCAGGATGTTAGTCCTCATGAAACCTGCCCGCCACCCCACGGAGTTGGGTTTCTCCTATTTGACTTAGAAAATAGCCACTGCTATTACTAGCAACGGTAACATGGAATAGACTTAGTTTTTGGGTACTTGCCAAGTTCTTATGGCCTGGATTGGCCACTGTTGGAAACAGGATGCTGGGCTTGATGGACCCTTGGACTAACCCCAGTATGGCATGTTCTTATGTTCTTATTATTTATCATTTTATTTTTATTGTAATTCTATGTTACAAGACTCAAGAGGGACCCCGCATGGATGCGTGGTATAGGGCATGCTGGATATGCTCAGTGTACCTAGTCAAAGTTTTAGAAATCTTGACCTAAGTTTTTTGTGCTGGGCTCCATCCAATGATGTCACTCATGTGTAAGGACTAGCATCCTGCTGTCCTAGGAGAACACCTGTTATACAGGTAAGCAACTCTGCTTTCTCCTCCCCACTTCTTCCCAGTAGATAGGCATCCTCTCTCTCTTTCCCCCGTGCCTAATATTTCCCTGAAGGATGATACAATCCTTGAGAAAGAGAGGGGATTCATCACTATCGACCCTCTTCTCTTCCCCACTTCCTTGTCCAGGGAGCAGGTCCCTCTCTTTCTGCAGGTCCCAGCACTTCTCTGAAGGGTATTAGGTCCTGGGAAAAGAGAAGGGATTCAGCTTGCCTGCTTGTAGAAGAGACAAAGAGGGTATGTTGCTGCTTGGGCAAGGAAGTGAGAGAGAGAAAAGATGTGATGATGGGCCTTGGGGGAAAAAAGAGGGGATTCAGTTTGCCATCTGGGAGTTGAGAGGAAGGGAGAGAAAATGAGGGACTCTCTGTCTCTCCTCTTTTCAGGCTGTCTGAATACCCTTCCTCTGTCCCTGGGGCCCAGCATGCCCCTCTTCTCTCACCAAGTTACAATTTCTTCTTCCTACTGTATTGGTATAACTGGGAGACAGGGTCTTCAGTCTCCCTCCTCAGCAGCTGCATTGTTTCACAATGCAAAAAGAGGCCAGGGGACTTGATTCGCAGGGCAGGGACTGATTGCAGACACAGCTCCTCCTCTGCAATGTTAACTACATACTGTGCAGGCTGGTTGCCTGGCTGCTGCAGACTGCTTCTCTCGCTTTTTCTACAGACCAGCTATAGACCTCTATAGCAGGGGAGGGGACGCAGTACAACACTCTATTTTTATAATTTGGGGACCAGCAGTGCATGCAAGTATGCTACAAAAAAAATGTCAGTGCTTAGTACCAATTAATCAGAGGTAGACAAACTTAAGTTCTCATAGATTCCAAACTGCTCGGGTTTTCAGGATATCCCTAATTAATGTGCATGAAATAGGTTTTCTTAAAATTGAAGCAGTGTGCATGCAAATGTATCAAATGAATATTTTTGAGGGGTATCCTGAAAACCCACATGGATTGGTGAACATGAGAACTGGAGGTTGCCTACCCCTGAAATTAAAAAAGTGTGTCTCATGAAAATGTTGCTATAATCATCAAGGACAATGGAAGATCAGTAAAGAGGATTTTTATGTCTGAAGATTTCTATTCATCTCTTGAGGCTAATTTTGAAAGCTGTTTACGTGCATAAAACACAGTTTTATGCACGTAAATGACTGTGCTAAAAAGGCTGAGGTAAGTGTGTGCAGACGTATGCATATCAGTTTATTATGTAGTGCTTTTATAAGACTTGAACAGAGGTGTTCAAGGGGGGGGAGTGAGGAGTTGAGGAGGAGACCGCACTTAATGCGCATATTTTTTATTTTAAAAAACATGGGCATTAGTCAAGTGATACGATGATATCAACAGATCTTTCTGACTGGGCTCCAGGTGCTGACCCCCATCCATCCACAGAAATATCAGGCTTCAGAGGCTAGGTAACCTCAAAATTCATAGCTGCAATCAGCCTTATGCCCATTGGCCAGTATATGAATAAACTGCCAGTTGGGATGCCGGGAAAGACTGGCAAAAATAGAAAACCCAAGTCTAGCTGGGGACAAAATGGCTGCCGGAAAGGAAAAGACTGCACAGAATGGAGGTGAAAAAAACTGACAATCGGTGACCTAGAGTGGTTAATAGCCTGATTGTTAAATTTTGCACACAAGCAGCTAATTCTGCAGGGCCTATAGAAAGAAGCCTCAACTGCAGTATCCAAGCAACAATATCAAGATTTTCCAAGACTATTCTCTCAAAATCTCTACCCAATGGAAGGCATTTGTCCCCATCTGCTCTATACTGGTCGAAAAGCAAATTCGCTTTGCACAGTAATTTCCAGCCGGTCTAAGAATATGGACGGAGGTAGAAATGCAAGCATTTGATAATGTAAAAGCCGTGAAGGTATTTGTGGACTCACTGTTTCATTGAATATGGAGATGGCTGGTGTTTCATTTACTACAAGTGTGGCAGTGGCTGAGACCATGATTGCTTGGGGCTGACGAAGCAGATGTAATGCTGTTTTTAGATGGAATTATAGTTAACATGTTCCTACTGATTTACTAGCTTAGCGGTGATAAGAAGTCAGCCGTTTAAGCATGTGATTTGAAGCCTTCCATGAAATTTTCTGAACAGCAGCATATTTCCACAATGTCAGTATACAACGGAGATCTGCAAAATCAATTTCTGGATGTAAGAACATGCCATACTGGGTCAGACCAAGGGTCCATCAAGCCCAGCATCCTGTTTCCAACAGTGGCCAATCCAGGCCATAAGAACCTGGCAAGTACCCAAAAACTAAGTCTATTCCATGTTACTGTTGCTAGTAATAGCAGTGGTTATTATCTAAGTCAACTTAATTAATAGCAGGTAATGGACTTCTCGTCCAAGAACTTATCCAATCCTTTTTTAAACACAGCTATACTAACTGCACTAAACACACCCTCTGGCAACAAATTCCAGAGTTTAATTGTGCGTTGAGTGAAAAAGAACTTTCTCCGATTAGTTTTAAATGTGCCACATGCTAACTTCATGGAGAGCCCCCTATTCTTTCTATTATCCGAAAGAGTAAATAACCGATTCACATCTACCCGTTCTAGACCTCTCATGATTTTAAACACCTCTATCATATCCCCCCCTCAGCCGTCTCTTCTCCAAGCTGAAAAGTCCTAACCTCTTTAGTCTTTCCTCATAGGGGAGCTGTTCCATTCCCTTTATCATTTTGGTAGCCCTTCTCTATACCTTTTCCATCGCAATTATATCTTTTTTGAGATGCGGCGACCAGAAATGTACACAATATTCAAGGTGCGGTCTCACCATGGAGTGATACAGAGGCATTATGACATTTATTCACTATTCCCTTTCTAATAATTCCCAACATTCTGTTTGCTTTTTTGACTGCCGCAGCACACTGAGCCGATGATTTCAATGTATTATCCACTATGACACCTAGATCTCTTTCTTGGGTAGTAGCACCTAATATGGAACCTAACATTGTGTAACTATAGCATGGGTTATTTTTCCCTATGTGCATCACCTTGCACTTGTCCACATTCAATTTCATCTGCCATTTAGATGCCCAATTTTCCAGCCTCACAAGATCTTCCTGCAATTTATCACAATCTGCTTGTGATTTAACTAATCTGAACAATTTTGTATCATCTGCAAATTTGATTACCTCACTCGTCGTATTTCTTTCCAGATCATTTATAAATATATTGAAAAGTAAGGGTCCCAGTACAGATCCCTGAGGCACTCCACTGCCCACTCCCTTCCACTGAGAAAATTGTCCATTTAATCCTACTCTCTGTTTCCTGTCTTTTAGCCAGTTTGTAATCCACAAAAGGACATCGCCACCTATCCCATGACTTTTTACTTTTCCTAGAAGCCTCTCATGAGGAACTTTGTCAAAGGCCTTCTGAAAATCCAAGTACACTACATCTACCGGTTCACCTTTATCCACATGTTTATTAATTCCTTCAAAAAAGTGAAGCAGATTTGTGAGGCAAGACTTGCCTTGGGTAAAGCCATGCTGACTTTGTTCATGTCTTTCTATATGTTCTGTGATTTTGATGTTTAGAACACTTTCCACTATTTTTCCTGGCACTGAAGTCAGGCTAACCGGTCTGTAATTTCCCAGATCTCCCCTGGAGCCCTTTTTAAATATGGGTGTTCCCTGTACGTACCAGGATCAGTCCAGACAGCGGGTTATATTCCCTGTCCAGCAGATGGAGTCAGAACAAAATTCCAAGGGGGCGGTCCTATATGACCTCATCCCCTGAGCCTCAATCCTCAGTAATTTCTGACTCCAGCAGATTGAGCACGGGACTTGCTAGTCCCCAGTGCAGGATTTAGGTTTTAGGCCTTTCCTAGTTTTTTCTTTGAGGGATCAAGAATTTAAAAAAAAAAAAGCTTCCCTCCGGGTTAGCAGAGCTATGGAGAAGCTTTATCCTCTCCCAATGGATTTTCTGGAACTTCTCAAGGTCCCTGCGGTTGACTCGGCTGTCTCGGCAGTCACTAAGAGTACGACCATTCCGGTAACGGGTGGTACAGCTTTAAAGGACCTACAGGACCGTAAGCTGGAAGTTTTCCTCAAGCGTATTTTCGAGGTTTCAGCGCTTGGGGTACGAGCGGCAATTTGTAGTGCTCTGGCACAGAGAGCGGGTCTCCGGTGGGTTCAACAATTACTCACCTCACAGGATCTTCCAGACTCCGAGGCTCAACAGGCAGACAGGTTGGAGTCTGTGATGGCTTACGGGGCGGACGCTCTGTATGATCTCCTCCGTGTCCTATCTAGGTCCATGGTAGCTGCTGTATCAGCACGTCGCCTCCTGTGGTTACGTAACTGGTCGGCGGATTCTTCCTCCAAAACACGTCTTGGTTCTTTGCCTTTTAAGGGTAAGTTTATTTTTGGTGAGGATTTAGATCAGATTATTAAATCACTGAATGAGAATGCTGTGCATAAGCTTCCAGAAGACAGACCCCGTGCTTCCAGGTCGTTTAGTTTCTCTAGAAATCGTTCTCGGAATCAACGTCATGCTCGGACAAATAGACAACAGCAAGCACCACGGACACCTTCTTATCGTTCTCAGGGATGGAACCGGTCCTTTCGTGGACGCAGAACCGGCAAGGATGCTCCAGGATCCTGCGTTGGTCCGAAACCACCTCAATGATGCCAGATTAACCCACGAGCCGACCCCTCGGGTGGGAGGCCGGCTCGCTCTTTTTTATACAGAGTGGGCCTCCATCACGTCGGATCAGTGGGTTCTGGATATCATAAGACACGGTTACGCTTTGGATTTTGTCCACGTCCCCAGGGACAGATTCCTTTTCTCCCCTTGCGGCTCCGCTCAAAAACAAACAGCTGTTCGGCAGACCCTGCAGCACCTAGTAGCGTTGGGTGCAATAAGGCGGGTTTCCGCCAACGAGCTGGGTCGGGGGCATTATTCCATCTATTTCTTGGTTCCCAAGAAAGAGGGAACGTTCCGACCCATACTGGATCTCAAGTCGATAAACAAAGCGCTACGGGTCCCTCGTTTTCGCATGGAAACCCTACGTTCAGTGTTAGCAGCGGTTCATCAAGGAGAGTTTCTCGCATCTTTAGATCTCACGGAGGCGTACCTCCATATCCCGATTCATTCGGATTACCAAAGATATCTTCGATTCAAGATCCTGGGGCAACATTTCCAATTCCGGGCTCTACCGTTTGGTCTAGCAACAGCACCGCGGGTTTTTACAAAGGTAATGGTCGTGGTGGCGGCGGCTCTCCGCCGGGAAGGCATCATGGTTCACCCGTATTTGGACGATTGGCTCATACGGGCGAAGTCTCGGATCCAGGGACTTCAAGCTGTGAACCGGGTCGTTTCTCTGCTACAGTCACTAGGATGGATAGTCAACTACAACAAGAGTCACCTCATGCCCTCCCAGTCATTGGACTATCTGGGCGCCCATTTCGATACGAGGGAAGGAAAAGTTTTCCTACAGCTGGAAAGGGCACAGGCTTTAAGGTTACAGGTGCGTCAATTCCTGTCTCTATCGGATCCGACAGCCTGGAACTACCTGCAGGTACTAGGGACCATGGCATCCACGATCGATCTAGTCCCATGGGCTTTTGCTCATCTCCGACCTTTGCAGAAGGCGTTACTGTCCCGTTGGAAGCCAGTCTCAGAGGATTACCAGGCGGTCCTTCCGATTCCATCGGAGACCCGGCTCAGTCTCGGTTGGTGGTTAGATCCCCAGAGCCTGGCCAAAGGAGTCTCTCTAGAGACACCGGACTGGATAGTGGTCACCACAGATGCCAGCCTAACCGGATGGGGAGCGGTCTGTCAGGCGAGCTCCATCCAGGGCACTTGGACACGGGAACAGATGAAGTGGCCCATCAATCGTCTGGAGACCAGAGCAGTCAGGCTTGCCCTGAAGGCTTTTCTACCGCTAGTCCGTCAGAAAGCCGTCAGAATTCTGTCAGACAATGCAACTACGGTATCGTACGTCAACAGGCAGGGAGGCACAAGAAGTCGACTGGTAGCGTGGGAAGCAGAGCAGCTGATGCAGTGGGCAGAGCGCCACTTGCTTCGACTAGCGGCTTCTCACATAGCAGGCGTGGACAATGTAGAAGCGGACTTCCTAAGTCGCCAGCGTCTGGATCCCGGAGAGTGGGAGCTATCCTTGCACGCAATGGAGCTGATAGAGCGCCGATGGGGGACACCTCACATGGATCTCGTGGCCACAGCGAAAAACACAAAAGCTCCTCGCTTTTTCAGTCGCAGACGAGAACGCGGCGCGGAAGGAGTCGATGCTCTGGTCCTACCGTGGCCCAGGCACGTTCTTCTATATGTCTTTCCTCCATGGCCCCTGGTGGGGAAGGTGCTCCGACGTATAGAGTCTCATCCAGGTCCGGTGGTTCTTGTAGCTCCGGAGTGGTCACGTCGTCCCTGGTTCGCGGATCTTCTCCATCTAGCACGCGACGGCCCATTACGTCTCGGTCATCTACCTCGTCTTCTCAGACAGGCACCCATATTTTTCAAGGAGGCCGATCGCTTTTGTCTTGCGGCCTGGCTTTTGAAAGGCGCAAACTGAGGCGTCGGGGATATCCGGAATCGGTGATTTCCACCCTTCTGCGTGCCAGAAAGAAGTCGACCTCCGTAACGTACGTGAGAGTCTGGAAAGTCTTTGAAGATTGGTGTATTGCTCGCTCCATTGTTCCGGGAAGTGCATCGGTGGCTCAGATCTTGGATTTCCTTCAGTCAGTTCTGGAGATGGGTTTAGCCTACAACTCCATTAGGCTTCAGGTGTCTGCGTTGGGAGCTCTGCTTTTCAACGGTAAGGATGCTCTTCTCTCTTCGCACCCAGATATTATTCGTTTTCTCAAAGGTGTGAGACATCTGAAGCCTCCGTCTAGACCACCTTGTCCGTCCTGGAATCTTAACTTGGTTCTCCGGGCTCTAGGTGAGGCACCTTTCGAGCCGTTGAAGTCGGCCACTCTTAAGGATCTCACACTTAAGTCCATTTTTCTGGTGGCAATTAGTTCAGCTCGGCGTATCTCAGAACTGCAGGCTCTTTCCTGCCGAGAACCTTTTTTGCGATTCTCGGATGACGGAGTTTCTTTGAGAACGGTACCTTCCTTTCTTCCGAAGGTAGCATCTTCCTTTCATTTAAATCAATCGCTAGAACTTCCCTCTTTCGCGGCGACGGAACCAAGACACCTACGGGTTTTGGACGTCAGGAGATGTCTCATGCAATATTTGTCGGTCACCAATGAGTTCCGCCTCTCCGATCATCTTTTCGTTCTTTGGTCAGGCCCCAGAAAGGGGCACAAGGCGTCCAAGGCCACCATTGCCAGGTGGTTGAAATCTGCAATTTCCTCAGCGTATATAGGGGTTGGACGTCAACCTCCGATGGGAGTTAAAGCACACTCCCTTCGGGCGCAGGCTGCTTCGTGGGCAGAAAACTCTTCTGTTTCGACACAGGAGATTTGCCGGGCGGCCACCTGGAAGCCTCTTCATACTTTTTCTAGGCACTATCGTTTGGATGTGCGGGCCCCTGTTTTTGGGTCTTTCGGCGATAGTGTTCTTAGAGCAGGGCTTTCATCGGCCCACCCAGTGTAGGGAAGCTTTGGTACATCCCGCTGTCTGGACTGATCCTGGTACGTACAGGGAAAAGAAAATTATTTCTCACCTGCTAATTTTCGTTCCTGTAGTACCAAGGATCAGTCCAGACGCCCTCCCTGTTGTTTGTGGATGGTTTTTGGGATACGCCTCTGCTCTTTTTCTCTCTACTTTTCTGTATACTACTAAATACCTTGGGGCTCCAGGGTTTTTTACTTGAACAGTTTTCTGGTTTACAAGTTTCAAGTTTTTACTTATTTAATGTTATTCAAAGTTTTGAAATTTCAGTATTTTATTCTATATGTTCAGTTCTTGATCCCTCTGTCTCTTCTCTTCTTGGCTTTGTAAGTCTAGTTACTGAGGATTGAGGCTCAGGGGATGAGGTCATATAGGACCGCCCCCTTGGAATTTTGTTCTGACTCCATCTGCTGGACAGGGAATATAACCCGCTGTCTGGACTGATCCTTGGTACTACAGGAACGAAAATTAGCAGGTGAGAAATAATTTTCTTTTTCATTAGCTTATCCTCCAGTCTTCAGGTACAATGGATGATTTTAATGATAGGTTACAAATTTTTACTAATAGCTCTGAAATTTCATTTTTTAGTTCCTTCAGAACTCTGGGGTGTATACCATCCGGTCCAAGTGATTTACTACTCTTCAGTTTATCAATCAGGTCTACCACATCTTCTAGGTTCACCGTGATTTGGTTCAGTCCATGTAAGGTTTGTGGACCCTTGTTGCTCAACCTACAGGGAGGGCCCAGTAGGTCCTCTCTGACAGTTGGTGGGACTAGGTTGCTACAAGACTAGTCTAGAGCTTCACCTCTACCAGCCCATTTCCTCTTAGGTTGAGTCCACGGATTCCAAGGGCCAGCAAGACTTATGGAGGGTAGTAATGTGAGAAGTCCTGGCAGGTGGCAGACAGGGTCGGTCATGGTCCAGGCTGAAGTCAGAAGCAGGTGGCAGGAGAGAATGGTCGAGATTGAGGCTAAGGTCAGAGGCAGACAGCATGCAAGAATAGTCAGGGTTCAGGCTAAGGTCAAAACCAGTAGTCAGTCCAAGGGCAGGCGTGGAGGACATTGGAAGGATTGAAGACACCAGGACCAGGAGGACCAGGCAGGCAGGCAGGAGATACAAGGCAGGTGGGCAGGACTTGGAAAGACGAGACCGGAACTGGTACACAGGATCAAGAACTCAAAGCAGCAACTCAGCACTGCAGGGATGCAAGTGACCCATTGCTGAGGCAAGGTCTGGGAGGCTGCAAGGCCCTTATAAGGGCTGGCGGAGATGTCAATTGGAGGCGCCGTGGCCTGATTCGCACCATGGGCCCTTTAATACTGGTGTTGGGCACACGGCTAGGTGAAGAAGGGTCGGTATTCTGCCGCATGGCTGGCCTGGACAGCATCTGGAGTAAGTGCCCCATCTCTTGGGGCCATCCCACGAGCCGGCAATAGTAAAAAGTACACCCCCCCCCCCCCCCCCAAGCTCCCTTCTGAATGTTTGCATCTTTGGCTTAGAAGGAAATTGTCTGTGAAACTCCTTCACCAGGAGAGGTGCTTTGAGGTTGGTAGCAGGTTCCCATGAGTTCTCTTCTGGGCCATAATGTTTCCATGCGATATATTTTGTTTCACCTTATATAAAAATTCAAAATTTCTTGTCCATGTATTGTGGGTCTTCTTTAGAGGTCACATCCATAGGTGTGGGAGGCTTTCTGGAGGGCCAGGAAAGGATCAGAGGTTTCAGTAGTGAGACATGGAACTCATTGTGGATTTTCAGAGTGGTAAGAACATGCCATGCTGGGTCAGACCAAGGGTCCATCAAGCCCAGCATCCTGTCTCCAACAGTGGCCAATCCAGGCCGCAAGAACCTGGCAAGTACCCAAAAACTAAGTCTAATTCATGTTACCGTTGCTAGTAATAGCAGTGGCTATTTTCTAAGTCAACTTATTTAATAGCAGGTAGTGGACTTCTCCTCCAAGAACTTATCCAATCCTTTTTTAAACACAGCTATACTAACTGCACTAATCACATCCTCTGGCAACAAATTCGAGAGTTTAATTGTGCATTGAGTGAAAAAGAACTTTCTCCGATTAGTTTTAAATGTGCCACTCCCACTTAAAACTGAGGCTCTGGCCGGCATCTGACATCTTTATACTTCTTGGCCTGGTTGTTAGCCTGAGAAATCATTTAATTAGCTTGTATCCAGAGGTGATGAAGCTTTTCAGTGGGTTAGACAGGCTGCAGGACAAGCCACAGAGAGAGGAAGAAGGAGAGGCTCTCTGGGATGCTTCCCATAGACCACTTGAAATGGAGAGAAACCAGTGGTGCTATTCACATGATTGTTATGATAGAATTCCGCCCAGGGTAGAAGGGTGGCCCAGTCATCCTGCCTGTTATTGATGTACAGCGAAAGAAGGTTTTGAGAACTTGGTTGATTCTCTCGGTTTGCCCATTACCTTATGGATGATAGGCCTTAGTGAAGTCTTAAGGTGATGCCACATTTTTGACAGAGGGCTCTCCAGTAGCGAACAGTGAATTGGAAATACCTGTCAGACAGGATGTAAGATGGTAGGCTATGTAATCTGAAGACAAAGATGGGCCCACAAAACAAAACGGTAGGCGATCTATAAAAGCCGTGAGGAAATAAAAAAGAGAAATAGATGCCTGACATCCATCAATTAAAATTTATTTCGAAGGAAACAATAAAACAGTTTAAAAAGCCCAACTCAGACCTTGATGGTTTTATTAAAGAAATAACTACATCATTAGCATATAACCGGTTCCATTGAAAAAATATATCACCTCATGTTGTACAGCTCATCCAATACTGTAAAACTTGACAGTAAGAGCAAAAAGTTTCATCCTACTTTATTAAGCTGAACATTACGATCCATGCTGATTCATGTTCTTATTCTAATATCAGCTGTTCCTAGACATTGCATCCAATGACTCTGCAAATCTGATTAAGGAAAAAGTGCCATCCTATTCCCTCAAGCTGAACAGTATAATCCATATAAAGCACATTAAGCCCCTGAAGCAGCTCCAAGACAGGAGCGAAACTCGGCCTGAGTTGAGCTTTTTAAAGTGTTTTATTGTCTCCTTCGAAATAAACTTTAATTGATGGACGTCGGGCATCTATTATTTTTTACTTCATCTGAAGACAAAGAGACGGGCCAGTTAAGGAGCCCAAGGTAGCCCAGCGAGAGATACAAAATGTGCCATTTTAGAGAATCTGTCCACTATGACCCATAACATAGTGGAGCCATGTGAGAGGAGGAGATCCACAACGAAATCTGTGGAAATGTGGTTCCACCCATTTTAACGTTCTTTCCCAGATCCTCTTGGGGACAACTATTTTCCCAGCAGAGATGAAAGTGGCAGAAGCAAGGATGAGTCTTACAGGATCGATGATGTGTCCAGGAGCCTCCGTTACGTCTTCCGTTAAAAAAGAGCGGGAGAGTGCATCTGCCCATAGGTTTTTCGAAGCTGATCGGTAGCAGAACTCAAAATCAAACTGGCAAAAGAAGAGAGGCCAGTGAGTCTGTCTGGGATTGAGTTGGCTATGGGAAAGTTTCCACCCTCTATGAGTGCCAAGAATTGGGTACCTTCAAAGCCAATTTCACTGCCAGGAGTTCGCAATCTCCAATCATATAATTTCTCTCTGCCGAGAAAAATTCCTGGAGAAAAAGAAAACTAATCAGAGAAAATTATTTTTCACTCAACGCACAATTAAACTCTGGAAATTTTTGCCAGGGGATGTGGTTAGTGTAGCTGGGTTTAAAAAAGGTTTGGATAAGTTCTTGGAGGAGAAGTCCATTACCTGCTATTAATCAAGAAAATAGCCACTACTATTACTAGCATCAGTAGCATGGGATATACTTAGTTTTGGGTACTTGCCAGGTACTTGTAGCCTGGATTGACCACTGTTGGAAACAGGATGCTGGACTTGATGGTCCCTTGGTCTGACCCAGTATGGCAATTTCTTTTGTTCTTATGTTCTTATGAGACTTGTGGAGGGTAGTAATGTGAGAAGTCTTGGTCGTGGCTAGGGTCAGAGACAGATGGCAGATGAGGGTGGTCATGGTCCAGGCTGAGGTCAGAGGCAGGTGGCAGAAGAGAATGGTTGAGATCGAGGCTAAGGTCAGAAGCAGGCGGCAGACATAAATAGTCAGGGTTCATTCTAAAGTCAGATCTGGTAGTTAGCCCAAGGTTAGACATGGAGGATACTGGAAGGACGAAGACACCAGGACAGGGAGAATGAGACAAGACAGGGCAGGCAGGCAGAAAAGGCAAGAACTGGAACACAGGATCAGGAACTCAAAGCAGCAACGCACCACTGCAGGAGTACAGGTGATTCATTGCTGAGGCAAGGTCTGGGAGGCTGAAAGGATCTTATAAAGGCAGGAGGAGATGACGTCTATCGGAGGCACAGTGGCCTGATTCCCGTCACAGGCCCTTTAAATACTGACATTGGGCACCCACACGCACCTAAAGGGTGCAAGGCCAAGTGAAGGAGCCGCAGCCAAGTGCGTCTGAGCCGCAGCTGGGAGGGTCAACATTCTGCCGCATGGAGCGGGCTTGGCCGGCATTCAAGATGAGTGAGCTGGCTCACAGGGCTGTCCCACAAGCCTGCAGTCGTAACACTGGAAGTGATATAATCAAGAGAGTCTTGATTGTAGTTTGATATTCCTCTGAGAGAAATTGCATTTCTTGTGTGTTATTTACTGCATAAAGTTTGCGTTATATTGTTGAACTACTTGTAGCACTGAGTGAAGGAAATGGATGATTCAGTGATGGATTGAGTATGGTACCCATCTAAGGTACCATAGATGGGTACACATAGATGGGTACCATAGATGGAGAATTATTTTTTTTGTTAGGAATTTTTGGTGTAGGGATCAGGGGAGTAATAAAAGGAAGGTGGGATGGGGGTGGGGCTGTGGGGAGAAGGGGGGACAAAAGAGCTGGTAAGCTAAATTTGTGGGGAGAATATTCTGGTTCATATTCATATGAATGTTTGGCTACTGATATAGTCGACAGAATGGGGATGCAAATCAACTATATAACATGGAATGTGTTGGGGTTGCGCACTCCAATCAAACTAAAGAAAGTTTTCTCTCATTTAAATAAACTGAAAGGCAATATTGTTTTTTTGTTTTGCAAGAGACCCATATGATTACTTCTGAACATTTGAAATTAAAAAAGAAATGGGTGGAACAAGTTTATCCTGCCCAAGAATAATCAAAAGAGTCGCAGGGTAGCAATCTTGATTCATAAATATATCCTTTCAATGGAAAAAATCTATCTCAGACCGTGATTGTCTATATATTTTAATTATAGGGCTGCTTTAGGTAAACCTGTGATTTTAGCATCTATTTATGGTCCTATTCATCATGATCACAATATTTTTTTATTGGAATAACTTTTCATATTATTTCTGTAAGTGAGGTACCAATAATATTGGGGGGAGACATGAATTGCATGAAAGACCTTCAAATGGATCAGCAAATTAAAAGAAATATGGCAACCATGGGAAAAAGTAAAGAATACAATTTATATGTGACACCCTTCAAGTTCTGGATATATGGAGAACTGTGAATTCTGTAACAGGGGATTATACTCATTATGCTAGATCACATAATTCAAAGTCACATATTCATTATCTCCTTATATCAGAAAATCTTTCTCCCATCTGCAAACATAGAAATGACGGCAGAAGACGACCAAATGGCCCATTCAGTCTGCCCAGCAAGCTTTCACACTTTTTTTTTTCCTCATACTTATCTGTTACTCTTAGCCCTTAGTAACCTTTTGGTTCTATTTCCCTTCCACCCCCGCCATTAATGTAGAGAGCAGTGTTGGAACTGCATCTAAGTGAAATATCTAGCTTAATTAGTTAGGGGTAGAAACCGCCGCAATAAGCAAGCTTCACCCATGTTTATTTGTTTACCTAGACTATGTAATTCGGTCCTTGTTGGTTGTTGTCTGTATATAGATCCACTTTTCTTCATTCCCCCCTGCCGTTGAAGCAGAGAGCTATGCTGGATATGCATTGAAAGTGGAGAATCGGTCTTTCTCCCCTGCTGTTGAAGCAGAGAGCTATGCTGGATATGCATTGAAAGTGAAGTATCAAGCTTATTTGGTTTGGGATAGTAACTGCCGTAACAAGCAAGCTACTCCCCGCTTTTTTTGTGAATGCAAATCATTTTTTCCACATTTCCTCTTGCCATTGAAGCTTAGAGCAATATTGGAGTCACATTAACCGTGTGTATGTTTATTGAATAAGGGTATTATCTCCAGGTAGTAGTCGTCATTCCCGCGAGCTACCCACTCTGCATTCACATCCTCTAGACTTTATCGATCCACAGTGTTTATCCCACGTCCCTTTGAAGTCCTTCACAGTTCTGGTCTTCACCACTTCCTCCGGAAGGGCATTCCAGGCATCCACCACCCTCTCCGTGAAGAAATACTTCCTGACATTGGTTCTGAGTCTTCCTCCCTGGAGTTTTAAATCGTGACCTCTTGTTCTGCTGATTTTTTTGTAATGGAAAAGGTTTGTCGTTGACTTTGGATCATTAAAACCTTTCAAGTATCTGAAGGTCTGTATCATATCACCTCTGCTCCTCCTTTCCTCCAGGGTATACATATTTAGATTCTTCAATCTCTCCTCATAAGGCTTTTGATGAAGACCATACACCTTTTTGGTCGCCCTTCTCTGGACCGCCTCCATCCTGTCTCTGTCTCTTCGGAGATACGGTCTCCAGAACTGAGCACAATACTCCAGGTGAGGCCTCACCAAGGACCTGTACAAGGGGATAATCATTTCCCTTTTCCTCCGAATTTACGCGCGTAACCTTTTTAAAATCTGGCTCATACTGTGTCTAACTCAGATGAGGCTAAGCAAGATTTCTGGGTGTCGCAACAAATGCTCACAGGAAAATTACATTGGAGAGCCACTTCTACTCTATTTGCGCTTAAACATAAATTTGTTTACATGGCAATAGAGCAGGTAAAATTCTTGCAAGCTTAATTAAGGGGAAGTTTGGCACCTCTTATGTCACGAGGCTTAAAAATAGCCAAAGGAAGATAGCAACCTCTTCAGATGAAATAGGCACAATTTTTAGAGCATATTATGAATCTCTCTACTTTGCAGATCCAGACAATATTACAGAGAGGGAGAGATTCTTGGAGGGTCTGTCATTGCCATCTTTATCTAGTCAGCAAGTGGATAGGTTAAATAGTCCCCTGACAAATCTGGGGATAGCTGAAGTGATAGCTGAGCTAAAAATATTTCAAATCCCTAGGCCCAGAGGGACTTACGGTGTGTTTCTGGAAGACATTACGCCTGTTCCTATCAGATTCTCTTAGAACATTGTTCTCGCAAATGATGGCTGGAGGAAAAATTCCTGATTCCTTGAAAATGTCAAATATTGTTGTATCACCGAAACCTGGCAGAGATCCCCTTCTCACATCATCTTATAGACCCATTTCCCTATTACATTTGGACATAAAAATCTATGCCATAATTTTGACCAGTAGAATAAAAGGAATATTGCCCTCTTTGATACAAGAGGACAGGTAGGGTTTGACATGGGAAGGAAATCCAGTATAAATGTGCACAGGATAGCGGTCCTCTTGACCCTACATGGTAAGGTTCATATCAAGAATCCCCTATTGATAGGCTTCAGTGCAGAAAAAGCCTTCGATAGAGTATCTTGGGCATTTCTGCATAGAACTCTAGATTTGTTTGGTTTTTTTCTTATTTCATAAAAGATGCCATCCGACTATTGTACACCAATCCTATGGCAAGTATTTTAGTCACTGGGGGTCTTCATTGCCTTTCCTTTTCAGGGTTCAAGTTAAACTTAGACAAGTCTGAGGCTTTGGATATCTTGGGATCAGTAAAAGGGCATTGGCCTGATTTTCCTCTTTAATGGGCACACAAATATATTAAGTATTTGGGAGTTTTTCTCCTTGGGGATATTGGGGATTGGTATTCAACTAACATTACCACGATTATAAGCACGTTTAAGGTTAAGCTACAAAGTTGGATACGTTTCCCACTTTCTATTCTAGCGCGTATTGCATTCCTTAAAATGATGCTTTTACCAAAATTACTGTATGTCCTCCAAATGCGGACTGAGCTTAAAATTATATTTAAACTATGCTCAGAGTTCATATGAGGAAGAAACAAGCTAGACTTTCTTTAGTAAAACACTCAGTCCCGATGGTGGAAGGGGGGTGGTTGCCTAATGAGATCTCTGGGGGACTGGTTATGGATGAGTAATCATTATTCAGACATATGGATGGAACAACTATTGACAGCCCCCTCTGACAGTTTCATATTACATGCTGAGAAATCAATTTTACCAGATCATATTATTGCAAATCCATTGTTACATGCCTGGAAATTTGTCCACCAGCATTTACCTTTACCATGGGAAGTATCACCTTGGCTACAATTAGGGATAATTTCAATTTTTCAGCAGGAAATAACAGTAATATATTACTGAACCAACAAAGTTTTGGTACAAAACAATATTTTAATAATAGTCAAAATAGAAAGATGCATTCATTTGAACAGTGTAAATTACTTATGGGGGTTTAAGGATACCAATTAATTGGCATACGTGCAACTATCCAGTTATATTCCTCCTACCATTTGCAAACAAATTCAGAATATTATTTCTATTGCTTTTCAGAGATTGTTGAGAATATTCCAAGGAGGTAGATATAAGCTCTCCACTTGCTATAAATTCTTGCATTCTGAGTATACTTGTGCTACTTTAAAAACACTAGCAGGAATCTAGAGTAAAGATTTACAGTCTCCAATTGATGAAGATGATTTGTATGAGAGTCTATTACTTATATATAAATCTATTGTTTCTGCACCTATGAGAGAACAACAATTACGCATTCTTCACAAAATTGTGATTTCTCTCCTTAGAGCATATCAAAGGGGTATATGCCCTACTTCTTCCTATATGAAATGCTCAAGGAATAATGGTATTTTGGCATGGTCAGGGCCGGCGTGTCCATTAGATGAACTTAGGCGGTCGACTATGGTGTCGACCCTTGGGGGCGCCGAAGAGCAACCAGGTGGAGCCGCAAGCGGAGCCACTCACGGCAAAGAGGAGTAGAGATTCGTGCTGCTCGTGGCCCTGAAAAGCATACAGTGGGCGGCGCGAATGAGGTTGGAGGGGGCGGCGTGAACGTGGGGGGGAGGGAGGGGCGGGCAAGGCAGAAGTCGCTTAGGGCACCTACTACCCTCGCATCGGCCCTGGTCATGGTCTTTGGGAGTGTGCACCATTTGGGCAGTGTTGGGATGCAATTCTTCAATTTAAGTCTGTTACTTTGAGAATGTCTTTGCTTCGGCTGCCCAATCTGTATTCTATGTATTAAATGTGAAGATCTTAATTGTTTTAAATTTGCATTTGTGATTATGGGATTGTGCATAGCAAAGAAGTGCATATTAGCGAAGTAGTTGTCTACAGAGACTCCTGCTCTGCAGTTTTGGATCGCGGAAATAACAGAATTACTTCATTTGGACTATAGAACCTGGATGTTGACACCTCGAATAACATCTTCAACCTTCCAGGGAATTTGGGGAGTGTTTATAAAGAGTTTACCAAAGAATGTACAATCTGAATTTCACTTCCAAAGATGATTGACTCATGGAACTGCTGGTTAGTCATTTCATGCTATTACTTTTGCTAATAGGTTGGTCCTGGTTGTTGAAGACTCTTGAATGCCTTCAGGAGAGAAGAAGGGGGGGGGGGGGGGGGGGGAAGAAGAGGGAAGTCTTCATACTGTTTTTGTACTGTTCTTCTATGGTTAGTTATGTGGCAGACCCTCCCGGTCTGGCCACCAGATGTCACTGTCCCTGTCATTAGAACACACTTTGTAAAGAGCCATCCATGCCCCTCAGTCCCTCTCACCTGGAGAATCTGAATTGGATGCCTAAACACTATTTAGCCCAGCCATGTTAATACGCCATGGGGTTCAGTTTGAGGAAGCAGTCAAGGAGTAAAGATGTATTTTTTTTCATATTCTGGTGGGGCCTCCCAGTTTCACCCTAAGGAGTTTATTTTAGAAGTGACAGCTCCTAGTGTTCTACTTGCCTGAGGGCAGTGGCGTAGCCACGGGTGGGCCTGGATGGGCAGTTGCCCACCCATTTTGGACCCAGGCCCACCCAACCAGAAGAGGCCTTACGGAGCAATGCCGTCGTAGGATCCGGTCCCCGCTGACCCAGCTGCTCCCCAGTCCTCCTCCGCCCGGGCTTAAAATGCTGTCAGCTCGGGCAGAACGCGGCAGGACAGCTGGAGTCAGCGGCACCAGCATGGTCTCTTCTTCCCGCCGCCCCCCTCCCCCGCGGCCCGGAAGCGGAAGTGGTGAACAGCGAGTTCGTGTGCGGGAAGAAGGGACCATGCTAGTGTGGTCAGCGTCGGCCTGAAGAACAGAAGAGAGGTGCGGCCTGAAGAATGTGCAGCGCGGCTCGGAGGAAAATGAAGAAGATCGTCAACCCCCGCCGCCGATGGGACTCCTCCGCGAGGACTGAAAGTGAAGTAGGTTGCTGCTGCCTTTAGGGTTGGACGTGGAGAAAGCTGTTGCTGCCGCTAGTTCGGGGGGGGGGGGGGAGTGAGTGAATGAGCAAGCATGTGTGTTGAGATCCTGTGTGTGTGTGAGATAGCATGTATGTGAATGATTGAGAGCTGGTTTAGGTGAGTGAGTATGTGATTGAGAGCCTGTATGTAAATGAGAGAAAGAGAGAGAGCATGGTGTCTTTGTGTGATTGAGAGCTGGTTTAGGTGAGAGAGCATGTGAGTATGTGATTGAGAGCCTGTGAGAAAGATAGAGCATATGTGTCGGTGTGTGATTGAGAGCTGGTTTAGGTGAGAGAGCATGTGAGTATATGAATGAGAGCATGTGTGTCTGTGTGTGATTGAAAGCTGGTTTAGGTGAGGGAGCATGTGAGTATGTGATTGAGAGCCTGTGTGTAAATGAGAGAAAGAGAGAGAGCATGTTTGTAAGCATGTGAATGAGAGTCTGTGTGTGAGAGAAAGAGAAAGCATGTGTGTCTGTGTGTGATTGAAAGCTGGTTTAGGTTAGGGAGCCTGTGTGTAAATGAGAGAAAGAGAGAGAGCTTGTTTGTAAGCATGTGAATGAGAGTCTGTGTGTGAGAGAAAAAGACAGCATGTATGTGTGTGATTGAAAGCCTGTGTGTGTAAGCATGAAAAGATAGCATGTGTGTAAATGTGTAATTAAGAGCCTATATAAGTGAGAGAGAAAAAGCATGTATATATGTGAGCGATTGAGAGCCAGTATGTGAGAGAGAGAAAGGAGAAGGTTGCAAGCAAACCATCCCTCCTCCTGCTAATTCAAAACAATTTCAGGACACCTGGATATCAAACGTTCTCAAGTATACAGAGCAAAAAATGTTTGTATCCTTATTATTTTTCATTACTGGGTCTTTGTGTCTGCTATTTTGAAATATTTTATTGGTATCTAGACATTTTTTATATGATTTTTTAATTATTGGATATTCCATTCATCAGCTGTTTTGAAATAATCTGTTCTTTTTGTTAATATGGTTTTACTGCTACTGATTTTATATTTCTTGATTTGTTTTATAAGGACTGGTGATGGGTTTTTTTTTTCCTTTGTTATACTGCATACAGAGAATCTGGCTTGTTGCGGTTTCCAATTCAGTTTTGTCTGCATGCTTCTAGTTATGCGTTTTGGTCTCTTTATTCTTTGTTAGGTGAGGGTCAGCACATGTGATTCAGGTGAGGTTTTCTGCTGGCGTATAGTTTCTGTGTAGGGCTCTATAGCAGCCTGACTTGGTCCGTTTTCCTAATAGGAGATGTATTGGTTTCTTAAGGCCTTCTGTAATATTTTCAGTGTTGCCTTTTCTTAGGTAAGGTGGTTACTGTTTAAGTGCTGGAAATTGGTGCTGTTTTGGTGTGGGATGTTTACTATTTATGCAATTTCTGTTCAGACAGAATATGTATCATTCCTTGTGTCATTCTTAACAATAAAAATAATACTGGACCTTTATTTTTTATTTCCGCCGTGAATTATAATGAGCAGTGTGTCACACATGTGAGCGTGGTCTGTCAGGTGTGTCACGATGGGGAAAAAGGTTGAGAACCACTGCATTAAAGAGTCAACGTGGACAGGAAGGGGCCAGACAGGTCGCCGTAGGATTCCATCCCTACGGTGGCAGAAGTAGGACTTTGGCTGTGCCTAATGAAAAAGCCCTGTGTGTGTGTGTGTGTGGGTGAGAATGGGAGCCTGGGTGCGCGTCTCTGTGTGCATAAGAATGGGAGCCTGGGGGGGGGAGGGGTGGTGAGAGAGTGAGAGCTTGTGTGTTAGGGAGTCTGTGAGAGAAAGCGCGTGTGTGTGTTTGAGGGAGGAAAGGAAGAAGACAGTAGGAGAAGAGAGACACTGAAAAGGATTAGGAAATGAGTGACAAGGTAAAAATGGGAAAAAGAGACCAGGACCAACTGATTAGAAAAGTACAAACATCAGACAGCAAAAATAAAAAAAAAATTATTTTGGGATTTTAGCAATTGGACTATGCCATCTTTGGGAATGTGCATTTCTTATATTTTTTAATTTGTCTCTTTCTTCAGTATTCCACTGTTCATAGTCTAGTTTCTCGGGCTTTCTATTTTGGTTTTGTCTGCGTGTTTCTGTTTCTAATTTGTAGTCTCTTATTTCTATATTAGGTAAGGGTTGGTCTCTGTTTTGCCTGTGTGTGTGGGTGACTGAAGTGCAGTATTTCTGCTAGCGTGTAGTTTCTCTGTAGCAGTCCAGCTTGTTCTGTAACTCTGATAGGTGATATATTAATGTTCTAGGGTCTGGTTTAGTATTTGCATTGCTACTTTTTCATAAAGTTGCTGTTATTTGAATCCTGAGAGTCAGTGCTGTGACTGTATGGTATGTCAAGGTTCTAGATGTCTCTTTGCGGGAGTTTGTTACTTCATAAAATAGCAGTGGAGGGATTATTTTGCTGAGGTGACACCAGGATTTGAATATTCTTTTTTACATGTTAACATAAGAACATGCCATACTGGGTCAGACCAAGGGTCCATCAAGCCCAGCATCCTGTCTCCAACAGTGGCCAATCCAGGCGATAAGAACCTGAAAAGTTCCCAAAAACTAAGTCTATCCCATGTTACTGCTGCTAGTAATAGCAGTGGCTATTTTCTAAGTCAGCTTAATTAATAGCAGGTAATGGACTTCTTCTCCAAGAACTTATCCAATTCTTTTTTAAGCCCAGCTACACTAACTGCACTAACCACATCCCCTGACAACAAATTCCAGAGTTTAATTGTGCGTTGAGTGAAAAAGAACTTTCTCCTATTAGTTTTAAATGTGCCCCATGCTAACTTCATGAAGTGCCCCCTAGTCCTTCTATTATCTGAAAGAGTAAATAACCGATTCACTTTTACCCGTTCTAGACCTCTCATGATTTTAAACACCTCTATCAAATCCCCCCTCAGCCGTCTCCTCTCCAAGCTGAACAGACCTAACCTCTTTAGTCTTTCCTCACAGGGGAGCTGTTCCATGTGAATTGTCCTAGCTCTGCTCTGCACCTGTTCTGATGTTAAATGCTGTTTTATTGTAGTTATAATGATTTCTGGCTTTCTGCAAAGAGGATTCATGAAACAATACATTCATTTTTGTTTTATTACATGATTGGATCTGATTGTTTGTTTTCTTTGCTTTTTACATGATATACTTGTGCATTTATAAACTGCAAAAAATATAAAATTAATACAGATTAATAAGGAATTTTTAATGCTGGTAAGTGCAGGAAATAATTGAGGTTAAATATTTTAAAATTTCTTGCATGATGCATAATGGCTGTTGCAAACTACTTAGAAAGCCATTGTAGGGTGCAGTATATGGCATTATTTATCAATAAGAATACAACTAGTAGGTCTCACACCTGCATGCCTATAGCCCACCCATGTTAACCTTATGCCCACCCAAAAAATCAATTCTGGCTACGCCACTGCCTGAGGGTCCTTCTTGTAATTGACAGAGAGATAGATTTGTAAGCCTGATACCCTTTAGAGGCAAAAGGGTTCTCACCAGGGGACCAAAGACCTGTGAGCCTGCTCTGAACCCTAGGTGGGCAAGCACCAGTGATGGATCCTGCTGCAAGAGACCGTGAAGGCAGAAGAGAGATATCCAGTTTAGGCTTTAGAGTATTTTATGGATTTAAGAGTGGGAATGTTTTGGATCCCCCTTCCCCACTGGGATTTCAGAATAGAAAACTAGCCGGATCTCATAGACTTTTCCCCCAAGAGAAGTTCCCCAGAAATATCAGAGAATAAGGATGAAACAATCTTTAAAGAAGGAAGAATAAGAGCAGGAGACCCCATCCGGATCTCTACAACTACAGGACCAGGACGGGTGGGGTGTCTGAGAAGAAGATGTTCAAAGGTAGGATTTTTTTCAGTAAAGTTGGGGACACCACCACTAAGATTCCCACACAGCCGCTGGGAGAGTTTGTACAATTAAGATCACCATGGGCTCTACCCGGAGGTCTGGTAAAATGACACCTAACTACTCAGAATAATACCTGTACCAGCAGTCAGATGTAAATTCACACTTTTGGGTAATGGACTTTAATTTGAGTATTGGTCCTGTACAAGTTATTACAGCCTCTCGTCTTATGGGAAACACCAAGTGACTACACAAACGCCGAGGTTTTTTTTATTATCGTCTGGGCCACAAGTGAGAATTTACCCCCATAAAAAGAACCCCCCGGGATTGAGAGTCAAGCGTTGAATGTAATATGCTAGCTGGAGCAACCCCGAAGAAATAAATTAGTAATGTGCCCTTAGGAGCAACAATCCTCCAAAAAAGGGTTACAATTATTTATATGTGAATGGCAGTTCTATGTGAAGCCAGCTGTTGATGTTATACACTTGAAAAGCTTAATAAAAAAAAATATGTTAAAAAAAAATTAGCATGGTCATAAGCGATTTGGTGTAAGTTATATCCTCTGAAGAGGAAGTGCAAATTTACACAAGTGAATGTTTGCACATTCATGGCCAGTTACCAGAATATTTTCAAAGCAAACTTGCATGCAAAAGTTCACTTTGACAATACTGTACTCAGTAAAGTGTTTGTGTAGAATGTGCACACATGCACTTTATCACTCTTTGGGCTGTTAAAAAATTGCCCTGTTAGTGGAGTATTGTTTATAGGTAGAAGAAGGAGATCTTTATAAAGTTGCATTTATATATAATTATATTTCAGCACTTATATATATGAGCCATGCCCCAAACCAGGGTACTTTACCACAAATCACATATGGTTACAATGAGTTGCTTCCCCAGGCAGCATCCAATCAAAGTAGGGTCCCTAATGCAGTGAGAGAGGAAGTAAGTTGACCATGGTCGCAGTGAGTTTCAGTGGCAGACGCAGGATTTTAACCCAGGTCTGTTGATTCTCAATCCATTATTCTAACCTTGGCCCACTTGCTGGTGACTTCTGAAGATCATTGGTCAAGTTGTTAACCTCAAAAAGCCCATTCCAGTTATAGAGTTTCATCACATTCACTGGAGTTGTATGGTTCATGACCAAAAAGTAAAAATGTATCTAAATATCTGTTTATCTGAATGGAGGGGAAACAGTTTAATATTTTAATACATTGTACAAATTTTGAAGATATATGTATTTTGTGCAGTGAATCTCACCCCTTCCCAACCCTGTCCGTTAGAATAAAATTATCCCCACCCCCTTAAGACCTAGTGGCCTATTGGGGCCTGGAGCTCCCCTTAAGCTCCAGGCCTGGTGTTACGGCTGTGGCTGCTGTGCTACCGCCTCACCACCAGGGGTCCCTCTAGTGCTGACTTTCCTGACAGGCCCAGTCCCTCTCCTATGTCCACTCTATGCTCTGGGTGTGCCCTCTTAACCCTGCCTGACAGTTGCCTCGGTGCTTCGGCATCGAGCTCACCTGGGCTCCCTGCTCTAGCCTGCCTTGCGCGGCCTTCGGGCCTACCCTTGCCTTGCCTTGCGCGGCCTTCGGGCCTATCCTTGCCTTGCCTTGCCTTGCGCGGCCTTCGGGCCTATCCTTGCCTTGCCTTGCCTTGCGTGGCCTTCGGGCCTATCCTTGCCTTGCCTTGCCTTGCGTGGCCTTCGGGCCTATCCTTGCCTTGTCTTGCCTTGCGTGGCCTTCGGGCCTATCCTTGCCTTGCCTTGCCTTGCGCGGCCTTCGGGCCTATCCTTGCCTTGCCTTGCCTTGCGTGGCCTTCGGGCCTATCCTTGCCTTGCCTTGCCTTGCGTGGCCTTCGGGCCTATCCTTGCCTTGTCTTGCCTTGCGTGGCCTTCGGGCCTATCCTTGCCTTGCCTTGCCTTGCGTGGCCTTCGGGCCTATCCTTGCCTTGTCTTGCCTTGCGTGGCCTTCGGGCCTTTCCTTTCCTTGCCTTGCCTTGTGCGGCCTTTTGGCCTTCTTCCTCGATTTCCATACCTGGCCTACGGGCCTTCCGTGTGTGTGTGTGTGGCCTACGGGCCTTCTGACCTGCCTTGCCCCGCTATTGGTGTGTGGCCTACGGGCCTTCCGTGTGTGTGTGTGTGGCCTACGGGCCTTCTGACCTGCCTTGCCCCGCTATTGGTGTGTGGCCTACGGGCCCTCCGTGTGTGTGTGTGTGTGGCCTACGGGCCTTCTGACCTGCCCTGCCCTGCTTACTGTGCCCTGACCCAGCCTGGACCCAGACACTGCTGACTGCCGCCTGCCCTGACCCAGCCTGTACAGACACTGCCACTTGCCGCCTGCCCTGACCCAGCCTGAACCCAGACTCTGATTCTTGCTGCCTGCCCTGACCCAGCCTGGTACCTGACTCTGTTCGAGCTTCCTGTCTCTCTCCACCTGGAGCCACCCTGCTGGGTGGTGTGCACGACTCCTGTCCGGAGTCCAAGCGTAACAGTATGCCGAAGCCATCACATTTTCCAGGGGAAGAGATAGGTCTGTGTCCTGCCGGTGAGTCAACTTTTCACTAATTCAAGATGCCTCCTTCTTTAAAGTTTTATACCTGCCATTCCTGTCAAACTTTGAATTATCCTAGCTATCAGAACTGTCTAGCCTGTGAACTTGTTGGTCAGGAACACTGGTCATGCAATAACTGCAACAAGAAAAATGTTTCTGTCTATCAGGAGTGTTTGAACTGTCTGGCTCCTAAACCAGGGTGGTGGAAATGCTCCTGTCTCCCGTGTTTGTTACCTCCAGGCAAACCCTGCCCCTGTTGTTCTGCTCTAGGACCAGCTGTGCAATTAGAAAAGGCTATCAGCTCTCCTAACCAGTATTCTGTTTCTGGCTCAACTAAAACAGACATTTTTGCTGGCAGTTTGAGGGTAGAAAAACCCAGGACTTACCTGGCCAAGAAGGCTTCTGTGAGACCAGTGCTAGAGCCTCGGGAACAGGTTTCTCTACAACGGAGAGAGCTGATTAGCTCTAGCAGGGCTCAGCTTCCCACAGCTGCCAAGTGGACACTAACGAGCACCGTCCTTAGACGTCCTAGAACTGCCTGTGCCTTCTCTAAACTGCTCCTCCAGAAACAAAATCAGGAGCATCAGACTTTGGCTCGAGGTATCAAGCCCACGGCAGTACAATCTGTGTCTTCCATGCACACTACCTTTAACCATGCTACTCTGCCATCTGAACCTGCTGCACTACCCCGAGAAGAGCCTGAGTCTGCTGAACCGGCCCTGCTGCCGTCCTCGGAGGGGTCCGCACCAGCCCTGCTGACAGACTTTCTACCTCTGCCATCTGAGCCTGCCGAACCGGCCCTGCTGCCGTCTTCAGAGGGGTCCGAACCAGTCCTACTGACAGACTTCCTGAGTCAGCCATCGGAGTCTGCTGAACTGGCCCAGCTGCCACCCCGGGAGGGGTCCATACCGGTCCTGCTGCCACCCCTGGAGGGGTCCATACCGGTCCTGCTGACGCCCCGAGAGGGGTCCGAGCCTGCTTCATCGCCCCGAGAGGGGTCCGAGCCTGCTACAACGCCCCGAGAGGGGTCCGAGCCTGCTACAATGCCTCGAGAGGGGTCCGAGCCTGCTTCATCGCCCCGAGAGGGGTCCGAGCCTGCTACAACGCCCCGAGAGGGGTCCAAGCCTGCTTCATCGCCCCGAGAGGGGTCCGAGCCTGCTTCATCGCCCCGAGAGGGGTCCGAGCCTGCTTCATCGCCCCGAGAGGGGTCCGAGCCTGCTACAACGCCCCGAGAGGGGTCCGAGCCTGCTACAATGCCCCGAGAGGGGTCCGAGCCTGCTTCATCGCCCCGAGAGGGGTCCGAGCCTGCTACAACGCCCCGAGAGGGGTCCGAGCCTGCTACAACGCCCCGAGAGGGGTCCGAGCCTGCTTCATCGCCCCGAGAGAGGTCCGAACCTGCTACAATGCCCCGAGAGGGGTCCGAGCCTGCTTCATCGCCCCGAGAGGGGTCCGAGCCTGCTACAACGCCCCGAGAGGGGTCCGAGCCTGCTACAATGCCCCGAGAGGGGTCCGAGCCTGCTTCATCGCCCCGAGAGAGGTTCGAGCCTGCTTCATCGCCCCGAGAGGGGTCCGAGCCTGCTACAACGCCCCGAGAGGGGTCCGAGCCTGCTACAATGCCCCGAGAGGGGTCCGAGCCTGCTTCTACGCCCCGAGAGGGGTCCGAGCCTGCTACAATTGCCCGAGTAGGATCCGAGCCTGCTGTACTGGCCCAGCTGCCGCCCCTGGAGGGGCCTGTACCGGTCTTAATGCCGACCTTGGAAGGGTCCGGACCGGTCCTACTATCGCCTCAAGAAGGGTTACGGACTATTTCTCTGCCCCAGGTGGGGTTTGTGTTCCCCTTGTCACCCCAGGAGGGGTTATGGAAATCTGCACCGCCTCTGCTACCCCAGGAGGGGTCTCACCTTGCCGCCTTGTCCCAGGAGGGGTTATGGACTGCCTTTTTGCCTCGGAAAGGAGTTGAACCTGCCGCATCACCCCCGGAGTGGTCTCCCGTTATTCTTGACTACCTCCTGCACAGATGGGATCCAGGAGGAGAGGGAGGCCTTGAGGGGGGGGGTACTGTTACGGCTGTGGCTGCTGTGCTACCGCCTCACCACCAGGGGTCCCTCTAGTGCTGACTTTCCTGACAGGCCCAGTCCCTCTCCTATGTCCACTCTATGCTCTGGGTGTGCCCTCTTAACCCTGCCTGACAGTTGCCTCGGTGCTTCGGCATCGAGCTCACCTGGGCTCCCTGCTCTAGCCTGCCTTGCGCGGCCTTCGGGCCTACCCTTGCCTTGCCTTGCGCGGCCTTCGGGCCTATCCTTGCCTTGCCTTGCCTTGCGCGGCCTTCGGGCCTATCCTTGCCTTGCCTTGCCTTGCGTGGCCTTCGGGCCTATCCTTGCCTTGCCTTGCCTTGCGTGGCCTTCGGGCCTATCCTTGCCTTGTCTTGCCTTGCGTGGCCTTCGGGCCTATCCTTGCCTTGCCTTGCCTTGCGCGGCCTTCGGGCCTATCCTTGCCTTGCCTTGCCTTGCGTGGCCTTCGGGCCTATCCTTGCCTTGCCTTGCCTTGCGTGGCCTTCGGGCCTATCCTTGCCTTGTCTTGCCTTGCGTGGCCTTCGGGCCTATCCTTGCCTTGCCTTGCCTTGCGTGGCCTTCGGGCCTATCCTTGCCTTGTCTTGCCTTGCGTGGCCTTCGGGCCTTTCCTTTCCTTGCCTTGCCTTGTGCGGCCTTTTGGCCTTCTTCCTCGATTTCCATACCTGGCCTACGGGCCTTCCGTGTGTGTGTGTGTGGCCTACGGGCCTTCTGACCTGCCTTGCCCCGCTATTGGTGTGTGGCCTACGGGCCTTCCGTGTGTGTGTGTGTGGCCTACGGGCCTTCTGACCTGCCTTGCCCCGCTATTGGTGTGTGGCCTACGGGCCTTCCGTGTGTGTGTGTGTGGCCTACGGGCCTTCTGACCTGCCTTGCCCCGCTATTGGTGTGTGGCCTACGGGCCTTCCGTGTGTGTGTGTGTGGCCTACGGGCCTTCTGACCTGCCTTGCCCCGCTATTGGTGTGTGGCCTACGGGCCCTCCGTGTGTGTGTGTGTGTGGCCTACGGGCCTTCTGACCTGCCCTGCCCTGCTTACTGTGCCCTGACCCAGCCTGGACCCAGACACTGCTGACTGCCGCCTGCCCTGACCCAGCCTGTACAGACACTGCCACTTGCCGCCTGACCTGACCCAGCCTGAACCCAGACTCTGATTCTTGCTGCCTGCCCTGACCCAGCCTGGTACCTGACTCTGTTCGAGCTTCCTGTCTCTCTCCACCTGGAGCCACCCTGCTGGGTGGTGTGCACGACTCCTGTCCGGAGTCCAAGCGTAACACCTGGTGCCATCTCAAATCAAAATGATGCCAGTTAGTCGCAATACAAGCGATACCCCATCACATGACAACACTTTTAGAACTTCTGTACACTCCTTAAAAGAATACACCTTTCCAAACTTATTTTTCCACAGTACTAATTTAAGATAAAAACCTTCAACCAGGAGACCTTTCATGTGCTACATTCTTTATTTTAAATATTAAAAGCCATCTCTTTTTACAGCCATGCAGAATATTTAATTCTTAAATTATTCAGAATCTAGTGCACAGTATGATATATTTTTCTAATCCACAACTACAATAATTTTACTTTCATTTTCTGAGTCATACTGGAAGGAATTCTCTGGGTCAATCAAAGCTCTTAAATGACATTTACCTGACATTTTATTTCACTTAGATGTGTCAACTGAGAATTGGGGAACCTTTTAACTTCTTTATTATGAAGGCTTTTATCAATTGATAACAAAATAGAAGGCCACACAGGTTAGAGTAATCTGGAATATTTCAACTCTATAAGCTTAAAAATATTGAGAGAATCATCATACTCCCTCCCCTTCTTATGACAAGCATTCTAAATAAGTGAAACAGATAATAACGGAATGAGATTCAGCTGTTTCGTTTTCTTTTTTAGAGTCTGCAATATATATCATAAAAGTAATAACCCTTAAAGATCTAGTTCATAGACAGACCACTGTTCTATTGAACAGGATATGTTGTTTTAAGTAAACCTAAACTGTTGGTATTACAATCTCAAGACATTTCACCATTTAACTTCAACTTCAATTTCAATTTTAATTTAACTCATTTGGCTTCCAATCCTGTGTAGGAATACATTTTCAGTTCTTTGGTGTTTAAGGCTGTTCTTCAAGGACAGCCACAGTTCGTTCCAAATCTTTTAATTCCTTCTGGCACTGGATGTTCCTCACAATTCGTTTTTAAAAGTCAAATCTCCTTCAGAGATTAGACTCAAAATAATTTGACTCATGGCTTCATCATCAGGCCTCTGTACTATGGATTATGGAATTCACTTCCAGTCAAGTTGCGATCAGAGTTGACCTATTGCGAGTTTTTAAAAGGAGTAAAAACCTGGTTGTTCTAAAATGTATTTAACAGATAACAATCGATCTGTTATTAGCACAGGTTATATTATTACAGTGATGAAACAATACATGATTGCTCTTGAAATTTTTGTTATTAGCTTTTTATTGTTGGGAGTATTTGTATCTGGTTTGTTATCCTATTTTGTTGTGTATAATTGTTTAACATTTTACTACTCAGGAGACTTGAAGAAATGCTATTTCATGATATTTTAATCCCGATTTTATGCTGTATGTTATGATTTTATGATGTTTTGCTGAGATGCTATATTATGTATCGTGTTTTATTGTGTTTTTATTGTAAACCACCTTGCTTTTATGTTGAAAAGCAATATATTAAATTAGCTAATTAACTAAATTATTCATTTATAGCTGATTGCTTTAGAAAATAAGTGGTATATGTTAAGGTTATACCTTTCTGGTAACTATCAATAGAGGAGCAATTGTGTATTTTATTTTTACTTGAAATCACATAAATTAATTTTAAAACAAAGCATCTTGTCATGGACCTGCAAGCAAATTTTCATATGGAAACTTCCTACAGCATCAACATCCCTCTGAAAATTTGGGGAAATCTGTAAAGTACATATGTTAAAGTTTTCATGAGGATTTCAAAATGAAATCCCAGTGTGCAGTTTACTGTGCCCATTTCTACTGAGCCCCCATCCCATTTTTTGCACAGCTAAAAGTATGCCCCCTGTCATTTGGTGTGTGTACATTTAGCCATATTTATTGGGAACAATGTAATAAAACCCAGGCTAAAATCAGTTAGATTTTAACACGGTTTTTATGTAACGAAAATGTTAAGAACTGTGATCCTCATGGGATGCAATAAGCTAATATCTCCATAAGGTCTGCCTATATCCAAGATTATAATTTTCCAATGATGCTAAACTATACAATCACCGGTGATTAACGGAAAGTGACCATCATACTAGGCATCATCAAAGTAATTATTATACTGTAGACTTTGCCTTATATATAATCATTTAGTCACTGATGGCAATAAGTGAAATGTCCATATCAATTTTTTTAAATTTTTTAGATGCAAACATATTTAAAAGTCCATATATGGATTACTTAACTTATAAACGTTGAGTGGTTCCCAAGGAAGAAAAAACGCCGATACGCCATGTTAATGTTCCCTTGAGAAAGGACCAGGAGGTCCGAAACACGGCTCCGTGTCGGGAGATTGGAACATTGAACGGAGGTTGAGGAAAGCTGGAATATAAGGAAATGAAAGTGAGAAATATTATGGAAGGTGTAAAGAAGACCAACCATCTAGTATGAAAAGTGTGGTATGGGAACCACTCAACGTTTATAAGTTAAGTAATCCATATACGGACTTTTAAATATGTTTGCATCTAAAAAAATTTTAAAAATTGATATGGACATTTCACTTATTGCCATCAGTGACTAAATGATTATATATAAGGCAAAGTCTACAGTATAATAATTACTTTGATGATGCCTAGTATGATGGTCACTTTCCGTTAATCACCGGTGATTGTATAGTTTAGCGTCATTGGAAAATTATAATCTTGGATATAGGCAGACCTTATGGAGATATAATCTATTCTCTACCTATCGAAAAGTTGGTGGTACTTTCCAGTTGCACCATGCAATAAGCTAATGACATGGAGATAGACCAGGAGTGTGTTAAAAAAAAAAAAAAAAAAAGCATGATAAAATGAAAAAGGTGCAATCTGGATCGGTCAGTCCTCCCTCTCTCACTCAACTTAAGTCAGCAGATCCGGTTCATCTTAAATTAGCCCAGCAGGTCTGGTCATCCTCCTCCCACCCCATTATTCTCCTCTATAAATAAATAATCAGGCCATGCAACTCTGGAGCCCAATCCCCCTCTCCACCCAGGAACCTCTACAGTAAAAGACCCTTCCCGGCAGGGTTGTTCCCTCATTGACTTCCAATTGGTCCTTTCGCTGACTTATCCATCTAAGTGGCAGCTGCTGAACATAGCTGGATAGTCGGTGTCTGCTACTTAGCCAGATAAGTCCTACTTATCCAGCTAAGGTGGTGATGCATCAAGCCCCGTTTGTGCTCTAACGCATGTTATATCGCCTATATCAGTGACCCCTGCCAAATAAGTACTGACTTATGTAGCTATCTGGCAGCTGCTTCCCGCGGCAAGAGAGATGAATAAATCAGTATGTATCCGGCTGAGTGGCGGCGGTGGTAGCCTATCATGGATGCCACCTCCATTCCCATGTTAAAATGTGCGTTAGGCCGGTGCCGAACGCATATTTTAACATTTGGGGCATTTTTTAAATTCTTGATGCATTAGCATAGCACTAGCTTACTGCACTGGGAGTTTTAAAAAAAAATTAATAATAATAATCTAAGAGTTAAAAATGTGCACTGAAATCCAGTACACATTTGTGTCCAGATTACTGAATCAGCCTGTATGTGCCAAAGGAACGTACTATTTACTAGCTTTCACATGGGGGAGTTGCAGCTCACCAAGTTACCACTATGTGTCTCAACACACCAAATGGTATATTCCTGACTGACTTTAATAGGGAGCTGGCAGGATCCCTTCAATACATTTGTCTAAAACCTTTTAAACAACTACGCTATTTGTTTGAAACCTTTAGTCTGGTAGTGATAAATAGTTCTCTATTTACTTTATCTATTCTTTTTATCTCTCATATTTTCCATTAGTTATCTGTGGTTTTTTAAATTTGAGTCCTAGCTTTTTGAGTCTCTCTGGTATGAACATTTTTCCATCCTTGTTGCTCTTATTTGTATGTACCTTTGCCAGGTGTACACTGTCCTTTATAAGGTGGGACGACAAAAATTTCACAGAGTTTTCAATAAATGGATGCATTTGTCCTCTTTACTCTCAGCCCCAGCTTCTCCTCTCCATTGTGCTCATGTTTGTATTGGTTTTCTGTTTATGTTCTGCTAGCCACTTCTATTTCCAGTTTGCTTTTGGCTTCCTTGTGTTCTTTTTTTGGCCATCTTTCATTCCCTCTTTCTGGAATAGTCTTACTTTCCAGTTTTGCTGTTCTGTCTGAATTCTCACTTGATTGTAGCTTCATCTGCAGACCATTAATTTGTTTGTTTGTGATTGACTGCCGCACCTTAGTGAAAGGTACTATGTAAATGTTCTGGTATATAATAACATAATAGAGATTACAAAGCCTAGCAACATAAACATGAGGATGAAGGTAAACGCTCTTCTTCAAATGTGATCATTTCAGCAAGTAGAGAAAGATTAAAAAGAAAAAAAGCCATATCTCTTCAGAATACAGAGCCTCCAATGACGTAGTTTCACCATCTCAAAATGCATTAGTTAGTGCCTCCGATGTTGTGTTCTTGCAGCTGCTCTCAGCTACTTTCATTTTACTTTTCTTCTCACTCTCAAGACCATTCTCTTTAGTCTTTCCCATCTAGCCCTCCGCCCTGCATGTTAGGGCTCATACTTCTGAAATCTGTTTTGCAGCATTTTCTTTCCTCCACTAAGCTGTGCTGCTAGTCTGAATTTGTATGGTTTCCTTTTAGTCATATGGCATTCCAGGACATGTATCATGAGCACTAGCCAAAAATCAAACTTTAGTTTCTGAAAGCGGTTTCTTCGTGAGCTTCATTAGAAGAACTTGGGCCACCCCCAGCTGAGGTTAAGCCAAGTTGAATCCAGATCTTGGAAAATAAGTTGCCAAATTTGATCTGCCTTCTAGTTCCTAGATCAATTCCTAAAATAACTCGAGCAGCTGTTCACTGCTTAGAATTCTAAGAAGATATATGAAAGCAATATTCAGCTCATTTTTACTTACTAAATTCAAGGTAAAAAAAAAATAGCCTTGCTGAAAGTAAACGTTCATAATTTTCCTTGAGGGATCTCTGTTCCCTCATGCTTCTAGAGGCCAGATGGTTTGCTGAGATGATGGTTTTGGGATACAACAATATATCCTACTACTTACTACTGTAATAACTACTGTAACACAACCTCCTGACAAAGCAGGGGATTTAAAGTGGGATAAATGTGGCCATCTGGTCACCTTATGTAGCCCAGTGGTTGTATTGATTGAGGAGTAGGATCAAAGCTGTTAGTCCTTTGTAAGTATATCACATATGTAGCAAAAAGAAGTGAACATAAGAACATGCCATACTGGGTCAGACCAAGGGTCCATCAAGCCCAGCATCCTGTTTCCAACAGTGGCCAATCCAGGCCATAAGAACCTGGCAAGTACCCAAAAACTAAGTCTATCCCATGTTATTGTTGCTAGTAATAGCAGTGGCTATTTTCTAAGTCAACTTAATTAATATCAGGTAATAAACTTCTCCTGGCTTTACTTATTTACTTTTAATTTTGTTGGCCATTACAAATGTCTGTAGAATAGTTTGGTTGATACTATTGGAGAGGAAAGTTATCCATTTTGATAATTGCCTTTATTTAGAGTAATATTGTTCTGTCATAGGCTTGAGGACTGAATGGAGGTTAATTGCATATCAATGTAACATTCCAGAGTGTATTGTAATTTCTCACAGGACAAGCAGGATGTTAGTCCTCACATATGGATGACATCACAGGATGGAGCCCAATCACGGAACACTTTTGTCAAAGTTTCTAGAACTTTGACTGGCACCTACTGAGCATGCCCAGCATGGCACTAAACCTGCAGCCAGCAGAGGTCCCTCTTCAGTCTTCTTTTTTCCGCGCAGCAGTAGCCACACAGGTTAAAGAGCTCCACAGAGATTCCTGACAGGAATTTTCCTCACGGAATTATTAAAACTTTCATATCCCACATATCCTTCGAATTTTTGACTATGCGTTACTCCGGTAAGTTTTTTACCTGGTTTCGATCTATTCCCGTCGAGTTTAGCCCTTGCGGCCTACTGGCCGTCGACCATACCGCAGCTAAATTTTTCAAAGGCCATGGCATCCGGGTTTCATCGGTTCCCGGACTGTACTCGCACTATGTCCATTACAGACCCACATAAGTCTGTGTAATGTGTCTCGGGTGCGAGCATGATGTCCTCACTTGCACCAAATGTGCCTTAATGACACCAAAAGGTCGCAAGACCAGAATGGAGAAAATTGAACTTCTCTTCTGTTCTCAAACTCCGACGCCGTCTATTGCATCGACGTTGCCTGAACCGGCATTGTCCACTTTGCGCCAGTATCAGCCACCGGCCGGTGACCGTCCGGCGTCGATGACTTCTCGGCCTTCAACTATCTCTACTCCCCCTCAGGACCGAGGGGATCGTAGAGAGAAACATTGGCATCGACACCACAAGTCTCGGACCATCGAGGAAGGAAAATCTTCGACCTCGCCACCATCGAAAAAACCCCGTCCAGAAAAGGCACTGACCCTTTCTGCGACAGGGTCACCGAGGCAACAGTCACCCGGACGGGTATCGAGATCCGCGACTCTGCCTTTAACTGTGGTCCCTCCACCTATGCCTCTGCCTCTTTCTTCCCTTCCGGAGCCAGGGCTGCTTGCTCCTGGTCTCCGTGAAGAACTGGACTGGATGGTTCAGGAGGCCATCGATAAGGCGATGCACAGACTCCAAGTTCCTCCAACACCGAAACCGCTGTCGATTGTGGAACTGACCACCGATCCAATTCCGGCAGCACTGGCACCACTGCTCTCGAAGATGGAAGCGCTTATAGCCGCTTTTCCACCGATGGATCCTGGGTCACCGATGGCTCAGATGCCCTCCCCGCTTACTCTGTCATCGGGAGGGGAAACACCATTCCGCATTCCTCCATCGGGAGTTCTTCCGATGGCTCAACCATCGATGCCGATGCGCCCATCAGCGCCACTGATCCATCCATCGATGCCCTCGATGCTTGCATCGGTGCTTCCAGTACTTCCCTCGATGCCTTCGGAACCTAGACCAGGACCTTCAGGAATACTATCATCCCATCCTCCTCAGGCTCCTAGAGGGGCAGGTCCTGATCCCTATGACAACTGGTCCGATGATTCTTCTCAAGACACCGATGACTTGCCATCGCCACCTTCTCCTACTGAAAGCAGTAAGCGTTCTCCTCCAGAGGAGCTTTCCTTTATAAATTTTGTGAAGGAAATGTCTGAATTGGTTCCCTTCCAATTGCAGACTGAACAAGATGACAGACATCAAATGATGGAGCTGTTACAATTCCTGGATACTCTCAAGGAAATAACCTCCATCCCTATTCACCAGGTTCTTTTGGATCTACTCAAAAAGAACTGGGAACACCCTGGTTCTGTAGCTCCAGTCAACAGAAAAGCTGATACCACTTATTTGGTCCAGTCAGCCCCTGGTTTCCAGAAACCTCAGTTGGATCACCAATCTGTGGTTGTAGAATCTGCCCAAAAAAGGGCAAAAAGATCAAAACCCCACTCTTCCTTTCCCCCAGGTAAGGAACAGAAATTCCTGGATGCCATTGGCCGGCGTGTCTTCCAGGGATCGATGCTTATCTCTCGGATCGCCTCCTACCAGCTGTATATGACCCAGTACAACAGGGTCTTATTCAAGCAGATACAGGACTTTGCAGAGTCCCTGCCTCAACAATTCCAGGAGCAACTTCTAACCCTAGTACACAAGGGTTTTGAGGCAGGGAAGCATGAAATAAGATCTTCTTACAATATCTTTGACACCACTTCCAGGGTAACTGCAACTGCTGTTTCGGCAAGAAGATGGGCCTGGCTTAACACTTCGGACTTGCGTCCTGAAGTACAGGACAGATTATCTGATCTGCCCTGCATAGGAGACAATCTGTTTGGGGAACAGATTCAGCGGACGGTGGTGGAACTCAAGGAGCATCATGAAACCCTTCGCCAGCTCTCTCTGATGCCCTCTGAGTATTCCTCCAAACAGCATTTCAGGAAAGATACTAAAAAGTCATTCTTCCATCCAAAGAAGTCCTATCCACCACAGTCTAGGACTCATTCCACGAGACCTTTCCAAAAAGCCCAGTCTCGTCAATCTCGTAAACAAAAGCTGCAAGCAGCTCCTCAATCGGGCCCTGCTTCCGGTTTTTGACTCCTGCATAGAGAGGAGCAGCCAGTGTCCACTGCCTCAAATACCAGTGTGAGGTCGATTATGCCATTTCAACAACAGGTGGCACACAATCACCTCGGACCAGTGGGTCCTCGCCATAATCTCTCAAGGTTATCGCCTAAACTTTCTCTCCATTCCACCGGACTCCCCACCTCTACAGACGTGGACAACATCTGACCACTCACTACTCCTGGAGAGGGGGTTTCCCTCCTCCTCCAGTCCAAAGCAATAGAACCAGTACCTTACTCTCAACAAGACCTAGGATTCTATTCCCGGTACTTTCTAATCCCCAAAAAATCGGGAGGCGTTCATCCAGTTCTGGACCTACGTGCCCTCAACAAGTACCTCCAACAAGAAAAGTTCAAGATGGTAACCTTGGGTTCCCTCCTTCCTCTTCTGCAAAGAGGAGACTGGCTCTGCTCTCTTGATCTCCAAGATGCATACATGCACATTGCGATAAATCCATCTCATTGCAGGTTCCTGAGATTTCTAGTAGGCCCCAAGCACTATCAGTACCGAGTGCTCCCATTTGGCCTGGCATCTGCACCACGAGTCTTCACCAAGTGCCTCGTAGTAGTAGCAGTCTTCCTCAGGACTCAAGGTGTTCACGTCTACCCCTATCTAGATGATTGGTTGATCAGGGCTTCCACTCAGCAGGCTGCTCTGTCGTCCCTACATCTTACTTTACACACTCTGACTTCGCTAGGATTTCTCATCAACTACGCAAAATCCTGCTTAGTCCCATCTCAAACTTTATCATTCATAGTGGCAGACTTGGACACCTTGCAGGCAAAGGCATTTCTGCCTCGACAGCGAGCTCTCTCTCATCTCCCTCGCACACCAGCTACAGTCTCAGCGCCGCACGACTGCATGCTACTTCCTCATTCTACTGGGACACATTGCGTCCTCAGTAGAGGTTACCCCATTGGCCCGCTTGGCCATGAGTGTCATGCAGTGGACTCTTAAGATCACAATGGACTCAGTCTGTCCAACCTCTATCAACCACTGTCCACATCACCGACTCACTCCGTCAGTCTCTAGCCTGGTGGAAAAATCAGATCAATCTTCTCCAAGGCCTGCCCTTCCAGGCTCCAGACCCTCAAATAATTCTCACCACCGATGCTTCCAACCTCGGCTGGGGAGCCCATGTGGCCGATTTACAAACACAAGGAACTTGGTCTCCAGAGGAAGCCAAACACCAAATCAATTTCCTCGAGCTGTGAGCAATCAGATATGCTCTCAGGGTGTTTCAGGATTGCCTTTCCAATCAGGTCATCCTGATTCAGACGGACAACCAGGTGGCCATTTGGTACATCAACAAACAGGGAGGGACAGGCTCCTACCTACGGTGTCAGGAAGCTGCACAGATATGGGGGAGGCTCTCTCCCACTCGATGTACCTCAGGGCCACCTATTTGCCGGGAGTGGACAATGTGTTGGCGGACAACCTAAGTCACGCTTTCCATCCGCACGAGTGGTCCCTCAACCCCACAGTAGCGGACTCAATATTCAAACGTTGGGGTCATCCTCGCATAGACCTCTTTGCGTCACCTCAAAACCGCAAAGTAGAGAACTTTTGCTCTCTCACTCACAGCCAACACTTTCAGCCAAGAGATGCATTCTCCCTCTCATGGGCAATTGGTCTCCTATATGCATTCCCTCCACTTCCAATTCTCTCGAAGACTCTCGTGAAGTTATGTCAGGACAAGGGACGCATGATCCTGATAGCACCTCACTGGCCTCGCCAAGTGTGGTATCCAATACTTCAGGATCTCTCCATTTGCAGGCACATTCCCTTGGGAAAGGACCCACTTCTGATCACTCAGAACGACGGGTGCCTACTCCACCCCAATCTTCAAGCTTTGTCCCTGACGGCCTGGATGTTGAAAGGTTAATTCTTCAGCCACTTAACCTTTCGGAGCCAGTTTCCCGTGTCCTGATTGCTTCACGGAAGCCTTCCACGAGAAAGTCTTACCTCTACAAATGGAACAGGTTTAAGTTATGGTGTTCTTCTCAATCCCTTGATCCCTTTACCTGTTCCACCTCGAAGTTTCTGGACTACCTCTGGCACTTGTCAGAGTCAGGTCTAAAAACTTCCTCCATTAGAATGCATGTCAGTGCGGTAGCCGCCTTCCATAAAGGTGTTGGGGACATTCCTATTTCGGTACAACCTCTCGTAACACGTTTTCTGAAAGGCTTGCTTCACCTCAAGCCTCCACTGCGTCCTCCGGCCCCTTCTTGGGACTTTAATTTGGTCTTAGGTCGGCTCATGAAACCACCATTCGAGCCTCTCCAATCCTGTGATCTTCGCTTTCTCACATGGTAAGTGATATTGCCAATAGGAATAACATCTGCTCGCAGATTTAGTGAGTTACAGGCCCTAGTTACCTATGCGCCTTACACTAAATTTCTGCAGGACCAGGCAGTACTCCGCACTCACCCTAAGTTCTTATCTAAGGTAGTATCGGAGTTTCACATTAATCAATCCATTATACTACCTACCTTCTTTCCCAGGCCCCACTCCAATCCAAGAGAACAGGCTCTGCATACCCTTGACTGCAAACGGGCTCTAGCCTTCTATCTAGACCGTACAGCTGCCCACAGGAAAAACACTCAATTGTTTGTCTCTTTCCATTCCATCAAATTGGGGCAGCCTGTGGGTAAGCAGACTCTCTCCTCCTGGCTAGCAGACTGCATATCCTTTTGCTATCCGCAAGCAGGCATTCCGCTTCAAGACCGTGTTAAAGCACACACTGTGAGGGCCATAGCAACTTCAGTAGCACACCTACGCTCGGTGCCGCTTCCTGACATTTGTAGGGCTGCTACCTGGAGTTCTCTCCATACCTTTACAGCCCATTATTGCTTAGACAAGGCCGAAAGACAAGATTCCATCTTCGGCCAGTCTGTCTTGCGCAACCTTTTTACAACTTGATGTACTAACACCCTTCCGCCTGCCCGTTAGGGTTCAGGATGCCCTCTTCCAAATTTCACCACAGTCCTTGTGCCTATTGCACATCTTGGGTACATTTGGTGCATTTCTCGGACATCCTCAGCTCGGTACTCACCCATATGTGAGGACTACCATCCTGCTTGTCCTGTGAGAAAGCAAATGTTGCTTACCTGTAACAGGTGTTCTCACAGGACAGCAGGATGTTAGTCCTCACGAAACCCGCCCGCCACCCCGCGGTGTTGGGTTCGTTACGTTTTCTTATTTTTATTTTTCAGCACTTCCTGTAGCTTTAAACAAGACAGAAGAGGGACCCCTGCTGGCTGCAGGTTTAGTGCCATGCTGGGCATGCCCAGCATGGCACTAAACCAGGTGCAAAAGTGTTCCGTGATTGGGCTCCATCCTGTGATGTCACCCATATGTGAGGACTAACATCCTGCTGTCCTGTGAGAAACACCTGTTACAGGTAAGCAACATTTGCTATTTATATTGTTTAAATCTTTGCCAATCAGAATGCACTCTTGCTTTTGCCCATTATATATTTGACTATAAATTAGTCCATAATCATTTTATATTCTCATTTGCTTTGTGAAACATAAATAAAATTAACAGGTGGTGATATTTTGTAACTTAGAATTCAGTTGCAGGATTGTCTTTGTTTTATTTTTTATTTATAATATATTAATTTTCAAAACTCTACAAGAAAAAAACTCGAGGTAAATATTTATTTTAATCTTCATCTTTATTAAGATTTATTAATTGTTTAAGAACGCAAAAGCACTAAGCGATATACAAAGGGTCAGATTTTAAAAGCCCTACGCGCGCGGGCCTGTTTTAAAAAGGCCCGGCGGGATCACGTGAGGCAGTGAAGGAGGTGGATGTAGGCTCCCCTCTCCGCGCCTAGCTTCTACATCCAGCCCCATCCTCCACTTATAAAACTAACAGGAAGATCTTAAAAAACGTATCCCTCATTTACAACTACCAGAGTACACATCCTTCATAGAAATGGCGATCCGTGTAATTAGGAAAGAAAAGGAGCAGGATAAAAATTGGGGCCTGGACCCGCCATCACCACCTGTGGCAGACACGTCCGCGGCAATACCATCATCGATTGGCCTGACCAATATTAAGGAGGTGGTAATGGAAGCATTGGGGCCAGAGCTCAAACTCATCGCGGACAAATTATCGGAGCTATCTAACACTTTAAGTAGTTATGAGGTGCGATTTTCCGAAGTGGAGGGTTGAGTGTCTGAGGTTCAAGATGGCCTCCTTACTGCTCAAAAGGATATATCGGCTTTCCAGGCCTTGCTGGCAAAACAGGCAGTGCACATCGAGGACCTGGAGAACCATTCTCGAAGGTCAAATCTGAGATTTATAGGCCTCTCGGAGACCATTAATGACTCTGAATTACCGACTTTCCTAGAAACTTGGATGCAGGAGAAACTCGAGCTAGCGAACACAAACGGGCCCTTGCGGGTGGAGAGGGCCCATAGACTGGGCCCAAAAAAGGTAAACTCAACGCAACCATGCGCGATTATTGCAAAATTACTAAATTATGCCCATAAAATGGGCATACTGAGAGCAATCTGGGCTGGTCATACTCTTATCTATGCAAACCAGCACATCTTAGTCTTCCAAGACTTTTCGGCGGGAGTGTCGGCGCAGTGCCGAAACATGGCCCCTCACTGCTCCCAGCTCATTACCATGGGTCTCTGCGTGAGTATGATTTACCCAGCCAGACTACGAGTGGTGACATCTGTGGGAATAAGGTGGCTGGGGAAACCGGAGGAAGCCCGTACAAGAACACACCAGCCGGGAGCCGGGAAAGACGGATTGACAACTTGATCGATGCTGCTGCATCTATTGACTTTTTGTTGTTGTTTGCAGTTTTGCAGCATCTCGTTCTCGTATTATTTATCTTTTTAAGCACGTTATTTCGCTGACGTGTTCGAGATTGGAGACCCTGGGGAGAAATTGAACGTAGCAGCGTTCGGGTAGGTGCAAAACTTTTTTTTAATTGCGCGTCCCCCTACGCTCTGGAACCAGACGCCAGGGCCCATGCCCCGAAAATGATTTTTTCACTTTAATTCTTGGAAGGTGGCCTGACAGTTTTTTTTGTGGGGGCCCTTGGACTTCTACAACACCCAGGGACACGGACATGCTGCCTAGCCTTTGGTGCTACCGTGCGGGCGCCAATCATATTGTCTATTGTACAGGGAGCAAGTCGGGTATTGGACAGATTTGAAATCCTTGAGAAAGATGCCAGCGATAATTTATGCCCAGCATCGGTTTTTCCTCTGTGGGGGTTCTGCATCTCACCCGGACAAGCTCCCCCTGTTTTCGTTAATGTTGCGTCGCTTGGTCAGTGACATGGTGCCTGTTAATAATTATTACTTTTGTGAAGTATCACTATTTTCATTCCCCCATAACTTGATGGGGTTTTTTAAACAAAGTTCAACTGATGTCGAATTGACCTTGGAGGTGTCTATTGAATATACTAACACTCTGGAGGCAACCCAGGCACTATTTTTCCTTTTGTTTATGCATCTTACACTTCCAGTAAATCCACCAAGCAATGTGCTTATAGCCCTGATATTTTTGCTTACGGGACACTGAATCTTCTGTCCCTAAATCTGGACATAACTCCATAAACTGACCATTCTATTGCTTAATGAGGACGTTGGCCACGCTATCAAAGATGTGGGGCAACAGCTATGCTTGCCTGCCAGCGGAGAAATTTGTGTATTCTGCCTGTAATAATTTCCATGCTTACTGGGTGTATCGTGTGAATATCCAATCTCGAGATTTATACAGAGAGATGCTGAGTTCATACTGCTGTGTTTCCTGTATTACATATTGTGCGGTTGTTTTTTTTTCAATGTCCTTATGATATTAGATATGAAGCGGAGGGATGGGGCTGGAATGGGGGGTGGTTTGGAATGTGGAATGATCTCCAAGGTGAAGTTTCAGGAATGGATGGGGATTGCAGTGGGAATTGGGGGGGGGGGGGGAGGGGAAGGGGGCTAATATCTTCTTCGAATATAGGTAATTCTAATGGCAGAGGTGAATCTCGAGTGTGTTTTGTAGCCCCATGGCAGTTAATTTCCTGGGTGGAGGCCCCGGCTGGGAGGGCCTTTATCTGGCTCAATGTGAATGATCTGCTGACACAACCCTTTACTTGTTTAGACCTCTAGTGGGCAGACGTGCATAATGTCCTGGAACGTGTATGGCATGCATTCACCGATTAAACATTCTAAGATACTAAGCATATTAAATGGAAATCAGCTGATATTGGGTTTCTACAAGAGACTCATCTATCTGATTCGGAGCATGCTAAACTGTGCAAAAACTGGGTAGGAAGCCTTCACTATGCATTCGCTACTTCTCGATCAGCTGGTGTGGCTATCCTGTTCAATAAAAACCTGCCTATCCAGATCCAGAGAGAGATCAAGGACCCCGAGGGCCGTTGTTGTTTTTTGGGTTTTTTTTGTTTAAACGGTTTTTATTATTAATTTTCAATAACAATACAACAAACTGAGAGGATTCATTCCTTAACCCCCCAGTATATACAGCAACCGTGAAAATTAATTTTCCCCCCTCCCTCTCCTCCCCCCCCCCAAAGTGACAATGGCAGGAGTAGACAAATAGTGAGTTACCAGCAAAGAAGACAAAGCTGAGGTAAATAATAGGCCAAAGAAAAGGGAGAAATAAGTAACAGTGCACAATTAATCGTTAACTATAAGACTTTGTGCACAGTGCGGGAGAGATTGAATTTAGAGACTCCAGATGACAAGAAATCTACGCCGATGGGTTGGAGATTGCCGAGCAGCCAAACCCTCCATGGTCATCATGAAATGTAGGCCGTTCCGCCAGGCCCAGAAGGATGGATTGTCAGTAGTGCGCCAAACAGAGAGGATCATCTTCTTATCTACAAGACAAGCTTTATGTAATAACATGCGTGAGCCAGGGTCCCGAATCCGAACAGGGGAGATGCACCCAAATAATAGCCAGTGCGGTGTTGCAGGGAAGGCCACATCCAATAAATCAGCCATATAATCCGCCACTTTTTGCCAAAACCGCCGTATTGGGGGGCAGGACCAAAATGCATGAGATAAGGTGCCCGGGATGTGGCTGCAGCGAATACAACCCGCTGGAAAATCCACATGGAAATGACACGCCACCTGTGGTGAGACGTAGGCACGACAAAGAAACTTAAACTGCATCTCCCGATAATAGTAATTATTCGAGATCCTGGCTGCACGTCGAAATCCAGCTCGTAGGATGAACTGGGTCACAAAAAGTCACCATCACTATTCCAACGCGATTCCAAAGTGGCACAGTTGTCCACCTCCAATCACTTCTGTACCTGTGTATAATACATTCATAACGACGGGGCACTTGGCTTAGCAAAGTGAAACACTTGGTCTAGGGTATGAAACACAGAGGGTGCTTTATATCCCTCCGGGATAGCCCGTATATAGTGTCCAATTTGGAGGTGGGGGAAAATATGTGAGCTCCCAAGCCATAAAGTTCCCCTCATTCCTTAAAAGAAATAAATATCCCTTCTTTACTAAGTAAGTGTCCCAGGCGGGTTATCCCCTTGGATTCCCAAAGTGCAAAGCTGGCAGATTGGTACCCCGGGGTAAAGTCAACGTTACCTCGCACTGGCAAAAAATAGGCACACTGGGGGGGCATCTGCAACAATTTCGTCAATCACTGCCATGTCTGTCGAATAGGGCGTACCAGCACTGCATGCCGAAGAAAAGAGGGAAGCTTGCTAGAAACCGCCTGGACCACACAAGTTGGATCAAAGGGAGCCATTAAGGCATGATCAGCATATAACGGGGTGTGCACCGGGGAACCTATCATCCAATCTCGGATGATCCTTAAGTGACTCGCCAAATTGTAGGCCCCTAGATCAGGAACCCCCAAACCACCCCGTCCCCAACGCACCTTCAGCCAGCTCAGTGGGACCCGTGGCTTCCTCCCACTCCAGAGGAATCTCTGCACAGCCCCATCCAGCTTATGGAGGTCTTTCCGTTGTAAAAGCACTGGCAAGTTTGACCCGACCACTCAAGGAAAGGGGCAGGGTACTCCACGCAGCCAAACTATAGGGCCGTTTTATTATTTTGGTGACAGAGTTTTATCATAAGAGTCTACGCCCCTAATACTTTTCGTTTAGGGTTCTTTCAGGTCCTGTACCAGCACTTACTTCCCTACCTTGCTGAAACAATTATTCTGGGGGGAGATTTTAATACCATCCGGGATCCTCAGCTCGATGCCTCCCAAAACCGCCACAGGGAGACTGGGATGGGGAGAGGCCTGGCTTTTCTAGAAAGAGCCTTGCACTTGGTCGATGCATGGCGCACTTTATACCCCGGGGAGAAGGAATTTACACATCTCTCCAGGGCACACGCTACATACTCCCGAATAGATTTCTTTCTCACTAGTAGTCATGCCTTTTCCAGTGTACAAGAGGTTGGTATTGAGGAGATACTGATGTCCGATCATGCTCTGATCTGGGAGGACATACACTTAGCACCCTCTTCTCAAATAGCTTGGGTCTGGAGATTTCCCTATTACCTGGCTAAGGATAGGAATTTTCAATGATATCTGGAGGAGAGGTGGTCTGACTATGCCAAGCTGAATCAAGAACATCAGAGGCAGGGGGAGCTAGAGCGAAGGAAGGAGAGAGCCGCCAGCTTTAACCCGAGGAGAACTGTGCAATAAGGAGCCCCTGAGAACATCTTGCCGGTGAGAACAGCTGAGCCGTGATTGACGTCGCGAGGGGCGGGGCTACAGACTATAAGAACTGCTGTAGCGCGACCTATCACCGGGGAGCTAGAGCGAAGGAAGGAGAGAGCCGCCAGCTTTAACCCGAGGAGAACTGTGCAATAAGGAGCCCCTGAGAACATCTTGCCGGTGAGAACAGCTGAGCCGTGATTGACGTCGCGAGGGGCGGGGCTACAGACTATAAGAACTGCTGTAGAGCGACCTATCACCGGGGAGCTAGAGCGAAGGAAGGAGAGAGCCGCCAGCTTTAACCCGAGGAGAACTGTGCAATAAGGAGCCCCTGAGAACATCTTGCCGGTGAGAACAGCTGAGCCGTGATTGACGTCGCGAGGGGCGGGGCTACAGACTATAAGAACTGCTGTAGCGCGACCTATCACCGGGGAGCTAGAGCGAAGGAAGGAGAGAGCCGCCAGCTTTAACCCGAGGAGAACTGTGCAATAAGGAGCCCCTGAGAACATCTTGCCGGTGAGAACAGCTGAGCCGTGATTGACGTTGCGAGGGGCGGGGCTACAGACTATAAGAACTGCTGTAGAGCGACCTATCACCGGGGAGCTAGAGCAAAGGAAGGAGAGAGCTGCCAGCTTTAACCCGAGGAGAACTGTGCAATAAGGAGCCCCTGAGAACATCTTGCCGGTGAGAACAGCTGAGCTGTGATTGACGTCGCGAGGGGCGGGGCTACAGACTATAAGAACTCCTGTAGCGCGGCGCAGCGTCACCACCGGCGCAACGTCGAAACCGCTCGCGTCAAAGGGGCGAGCGGCTTTGTCCGGCTTCGTCCGGGGAAGTCTGGGAGTTGGGGGAAAACTCTGGCGTTTTCTTAACTTGGATGGGGAAGAAAAGAAAAGCCAAGTTAGTGACATCATCCCCAGCGCAGCAACAGCATAAAGGCCCTATGGACCAGCATGTTGTCAGACAAAGAATTTCGCCAAGTGAGGACGAAGGGGGAGGAGTATCCTTGGCCTCCCTAAGTCCCGGCGAGGGACCTCTATCTCCACCTCAGCCATGTAGGTTTCCATCGACCGAAGAGGCACAAGAACTGGTAGGAACAGTCCCCTTGGAGGTAAACTTGCACAGGCAAGTGGACACCAAGGGGTCAAAAGACGTTTTATATGTTTAAAATATGTTAGAAGCTCCACCAGAAGATATTGGTATAGGCATTAGTCCGGTTCCTCCGGACAATGTATCTTTAGGTGATTTATGGCAATTGATTGTGAAAATAGATAATAATATCGCAATAATGAATAAGTCCCTATCTGCTGTAATTCAAGTTAATACGAATTCAATTATCCAACATGATACAAAAATTGTTAATTGTGAGAAACAAATAACTGATTTAAATTCAAAGATCCAATTAATGCAGAACTCACAGAATGTTTTTATGCAGGATAGTTTGATCCTACATAAAGAAAATGAAAGATTAGAAAATATATTACGATCAAAGAATTTGAGATTGGTGAATTTCCCCCAGACACGTTTGTTATCTCCGTATGAAATTTTTAAAAATTTCTAAAAGAAATTTTGCAATATAAAGACGAGGATATTCCAAAAGTATCTAAGATTTTTTATTTCACTATAAGATCTAGAAGAAATGAACGGAATTCACAGATGGAAGATCCTCCAAGTTTAGGAGTATCTACCTTCTTGGAGGAATCTATCGATATAATCGAGAAAAGAGCAACTCTTTTTGTTACTTTTCATGCTGAACAGGATAAGGACAATATTTTTAGAAAGTTTTTCCAATTAAAAGATATATCTTTTTGTGGGCAAAGGGTCCAAATTTTTCCTGATGTTGCCCGACCTACTCAGGCAAGGAGAAAGTATTTTCTATCCTTAAAACATCGAGTAGTAGGAATTGGAGCAACATTTTTCCTCAAATTCCCTTGTGTTTGTCAAATAACATACCAAGGGAAGAAATTTAGATTTGTGGACCCGACCCATCTTGAGACTTTCCTATCAGACAAGTTACAGATATAATTAATTAGAGATAGAGGTGTATTAAAAAGAAGTCAAATTCTCCTTCCTTTTATGTTTTCGCTAATGAAATCCTAATCCTAGAATTATTGGGGTTGGTTTATTATTAGCAAATGATATATAAATCTTGTATTTGTATATATAATAGTTGCCTTTCCCCCAATTATGTGAAATGTAAAACAATTATTGTTTGCGTGTATTGGTTATAAGTATTTAATTATGGTTGTGGAACATATTTCCTGTTTTCCTTTTCATGATATTGTCATTGAAGAAATTTAATAAAGTATAAATAATAAAAAAAAAAAAAAAAAAAGAACATCAGAGGCAGGCGCAAAAGGTAAGAAAAAGGTCAGGGGGGTTAGAGTAGGGCTGGGGGAGGGGAAAGGTTAGGGGAAGGGATGGGAAGGTCAGGATAGGGGGAAGGGAAGTTCCCTCACAGGTCACTCCGATTTCGGAGCGGCCTGGGAGGAACAGGGGAAGACAGCGCAGCTCGGCACACACAAGTTGCACAATTGTGCACCCCCTTGCGTGCGCCGACCCCTGATTTTATAACATGCGCGTGCATGTTATAAAATCAGGCGTACATATGTGCGCGCCGGGTAGCGCACGCACATGTACACCCGCGCGCACCTTTTAAAATCTACCCCAAAGTATTCTGCACATTTAAATAAATATAGGCAATAACAGAGAACATTCAATCAATCCATGTACATTACAATGAATAGTCCTCAAAATTGAAGGGGGACAATTTACAGTTCAGAGGCGAAAAAACTAGCAAATAATTCTACCAATAACGACAGCCATTGAAGCCTTAAAGAAGTACTAAAAAAAAAAAAATCTTGAGAGCAAAAATGCAATGTATCTTAGGAAAAGGGGGCACTAAGCTGTCCATCTTGCACAATCTTATCACTCAATTGGCTCTGCATCCTGTTTCCAACAGTGGCCAATCCAGGCCATAAGAATCTGGCAAGTACCCAAAAACTAAGTCTATCCTATGTTACTGTTGCTAGTAATAGCAGTGGCTGTTTTCTAGGTCAACTTAATTAATAGCAGGTAATGGACTTCTCCTTCAAGAACTTATCCAGTCCTTTGTTAAACACAGCTATACTAACTGCACTAACCACATCCTCTGGCAACAAGTTCCAGAGTTTAATTGTGCGTTGAGTGAAAAAGAACTTTCTCCGATTAGTTAACTTCATGGAGTGCCCCTAGTCTTTCTATTATCTGAAAGAGTAAATAATCGATTCACATCTACCGGTTCTAGACCTCTCATGATTTTAAACACCTCTATCATATCCCCCCTCAGCTGTCTCTTCTCCAAGCTGAAAAGTCCTAACCTCTTTAGTCTTTCCTCATAGAGGAGCTATTCCATTCCCCTTATCATTTTGGTCACCCTTCTCTGTACCTTCTCCATCGCAATTATATCTTTTTTGAGATGCAGCGACCAGAACTGTACACAGTATTCAAGGTGCGGTCTCACCATGGAGCGATACAGAGGCATTATGACATTTTCCGTTTTATTCACCATTCCCTTTCTAATAATTCCCAACATTCTGTTTGCTTTTTTGACTGCCGCAGCACACTGAACCGACGATTTCAATGTGTTATCTACTATGACGCCTAGATCTCATTCTTTGGTGGTAGCACCTAATATGGAACCTAACATTGTGTAACTATAGCATGGGTTATTTTTCACTATATGCATCACTTTGCACTTATCCACATTAAATTTCATCTGCCATTTGGATGCCCAATTTTCCAGTCTCACAAGGTCTTCCTGTAATTTATCACAATCTGCTTGTGATTTAACTACTCTGAACAATTTTGTATCATCTGCAAACTTGACTACCTCGCTCGTCGTATTCCTTTCCAGATCATTTATATATATATTGAAAAGCACGGGTCCAAGTACAGATCCCTGAGGCACTCCCCTGTTTACCCTTTTCCACTGAGAAAATTGACCATTTAATCCTGCTTTCTGTTTCCTGTCTTTTAACCAGTTTGTAATCCATGAAAGGACGCTGCCTCCTATTCCATGACTTTTTAGTTTTCTTAGAAGCCTCTCATGAGGGACTTTGTCAAACACCTTCTGAAAATCCAAATACGCTACATCTATCAGTTCACCTTTATCCATATGTTTATTAACCCCTTCAAAAAAATGAAGCAGATTTGTTAGGCAAGACTTCCATTAAACCATGTCTTTCTATATGCTCTACGATTATGATCTTTAGAATAGTTTCCACTATTTTTCCCGGCACTGATGTCAGGCTCACTGGTCTATAGTTTCCTGGATTGCCCCTGGAGCCCTTTTTAAATATTGGGGTTACACTGGCCACCCTCCAGTCTTCAGGTACAATGGATGATTTTAATGACAGGTTACAAATTTTAGCTAATAGATCAGAAATTTCATTTTTTAGTTCCTTCATTACCCTAGGATGCATACCATCCGGTCCAGGTGATTTGCTACTCTTTAGTTTGTCAATCTGGCCTACTACTTCTTCCAGGTTCACAGTGATTTTGTTCAGTTCGTCTGACTCATCACCCCTGAAAACCATCTCCGGAACTGGTATCTCCCCAATATCCTCATTAGTAAACACGGAAGCAAAGAATTCATTTAGTCTTTCTGCAATTGCCTTATCTTGCCCCTTTAAACCCTCAGTCATCTAATTGTGATACATTAAAGGAGGACCTTGCAAGACTGGAAGATTGGGCATCCAAATGGCAGGTGAAATTTAATATGGACAAGTTCAAGGTGTTGCATATAGGGAAAAATAACCCTTGTAGTTACATGATGTTAGGTTCCATATTAGGAGCTACCACCCAGGAAAAAGATCTAGGCATCATAGTGGATAATACTTTGAAATCGTCAGCTCAGTGTGCTGCAGCAGTCAAAAAAGCAAACAGAATGTTAGGAATTATTAGGAAGGGAATGTTTAATAAAACAAAAAATGTCATAATGCCTCTGTATCGCTCCATGGTGAGACCGCACCTTGAATACTGTGTACAATTCTGGTCGCCGCATCTCAAAAAATATATAGTTGCGATGGAGAAGGTACAGAGAAGGGCAATCAAAATGATAAATGGGATGGAACAACTCCCCTATGAGGAAAGGCTGAAGAGGTTAGGGCTGTTCAGCTTGGAGTAGAGACGGCTGAGGAGGGGATATGATAGAGGTCTTTAAGATCATGAGAGGTTTTAAATGAGTAGATGTGAATCGGTTATTTACACTTTCGGATAATAGAAGGACTAGGGGGCATTCCATGAAGTTAGCAAGAAGCACATTTAAGACTAATCGGAGAAAATTCTTTTTTACAAACGCACAATTAAGCTCTGGAATTTGTTGCCAGAGGATGTGGTTAGTGCAGTTAGTGTAGCTGGGTTCAAAAAAGGTTTGGATAAGTTCTTGGAGAAGTCCATTAATGGCTATTAATCAAGATTACTTAGGGAATAGCCACTGCTATTAATTGCATCAGTAGCATGGGATCTTCTTAGTGTTTTGGTACTTGCCAGGTTCTTGTGGCCTGGTTTGGTCTCTGTTGGAAACAGGATGTTGGACTTGATGGACCCTTGGTGTGACCCAGCATGGCAATTTCTTATGTTCCTCACTCTCTCAGCAGGATCTGTCACTGGTGCTTGCCCACCTAGAGTTTAGAGTGGACTCACAGGTCTTCGGTCCTCTGAGTGAGAGCCCTTTTGGCCATGAAAAGGAATCAGGGGTAAAAAAAATCTCTCTCTGTGTAAAGTGATATGAGAAGGACCTTTTGGCAGGGAGTGTACGATGAGGTATCACTTCCAACTGAAACTCCAGGGTGAAGCTGGGAGGCCTCACCAGAGTGTAAGATTTAAACATCCTCACGATTACAAGGCTTCTTAATCTGATCCCACTGAGTTCTAAAATGGCTGGGCTAAATAGGGTTGAGGCCTCCAATGCAGACACTCCAGATTGGGAGAGGCTGATGGGGGATGGAAGGCTCATGGTATTAAAGTTCTACGTAGGGACTTAGTATTTTTCATTGGAAACAGCATGCATTTTGGAATAGTTTAAAAAGCTTAATAATAAAGTTCCATCAAAAACTGAAGAATGGCAAATATCACTCAGCTGCTCTATCTAAGATTCAGAGAGGGTGGCGGATGCATGGAAGATGAAGGATTGGAAAGGATTGCAGAGATGAGTAGTTTTTTCTGGCTGGGCAGACAGAACAGGCTATATGGTCTTTTGCTTCCATCATGTTTGTGTCTGTGTATGTATGTAGCATTTATGAGAGCTTGCTTTTCTTTGGAGACTGGGATTTTATAGTAAAGAGCATCTATACTTTCCAGCTGGGTTTTGTAGCACTAACACAGCAGCTGACAGCTAAAAGATTAAAAAGAAAACAAATTTACAGTGTGTTGAACATTTTTTAATATAAAATATTCACATGTGTTAATAAAAAAATATTCAGGGTGTCTTGAACAGACCAGCATTTTACCTCAATAAAAGTCTTCCTGGGGAAGACTTTCAACTACAAGTACTAGAGGTTACTGAAAATGAATTGTAGTTTAGAACAGCATGGGAAAAAAAACCATTTCTTTTTTTGCTGTCCTAATAAGTTGTTTTTAAGCTTCGCTGTACACAAGGTGGAAAATAAGCAAGCCATCAGCATAAGCTAGTATGTCTGGATTGCAGAAATCTGGCAAGTAAAATTAACAGATGGCTCTGTATATTAGACCTGTTATTTTAAGTGTAACTTAAGAGGGAAAAGTCACATTAAAATAATAAAGACCAGTTAACAAAAGTATGTTTGCACTCTGACTTAAAGGTTGCATTTTCTCAATGTACAAAACATAATATATTTGTTTTAGCTGTATTAGCTGTTACCCAGAGAAGGTGTTTTATGAACATCAAACTGTATGGTTTTTTTTCCTATGCCGTCATCAGAAAATCTGTTTCAGTTTTCTCATGTCAAGAGAAGAAAGAACAGCTTTAGTTTAATAAATTGGAGCCGTTTTGCCCTGTTCAGTAGAGATTTCTTCCATTTTGTTCCTGTGGAGGAAAGTAAAGACTTGTTTCATCGAAATTAAAACTATTTATGACTGGAAGTGATTTGATGAGAATGAGGAATAAAAGCAGGCCCTATCCTGTGCATATCTGAAAAGCTGAAGAAATGCCTTCTGCCTGCCCTTTCAGACCAGCCCTCGTTTGGAATCACTTTTATTGCCGTGTGCAAAAGTCCCTTAATAGTTTTTCTGATGTGGAGCCTTTGTAGGTTGTTCCTTTTATTGCTCCTGAAGAAAATGTGAGGAGGTAGTACAATGAGCTTTTCAGACCACATAGGTTTGTTTGACTGCAGGGCTGAAGAAAGAAAGCTTTATCTATAGCTAGAGAATGCTGTAGCCAGGATCTTCAATTTCGGTTTTGGGTTTTTTGGGGTTTTTTTTTTTTTAATTTTTCTGGCGAATTTATCAGGGTTTATTGCGACAAGAAAAAAAAAAAAAAGGAGCAAATCAGTGGAAAAATTTGACTCTTTATTTTTCTGGGTAAATATCAGAGTTTATTTGGGTGGACAGAAGCCAGTAAAATAATACAATATTAAACAGATTTTCCTGTTCAACCATTCAGCAGCATCTCTGTCTCTCCTCCCATTTCCTCTTTCTCTCCTCACACCCCTGGGAATCTCCCTCTTCCCCACCCCCCGCTCCCATTGCAGCCGCATTTCTCCTTCTTAGAGATGGCTCCAGGCCTCTCCTCTCTCGCGTATTGGGGCCCCCTTCGCTCTCCAGCGCTGCACCTCTGCTTTTGTGTAGCGCCAGGGGAGCCTGCCAGGAAGTGCCTCTGGTGTGGGCATGGCCCACTTCAAATGCTGCATTGGCGGCAGCAGGCACTTTGGCTGCTTGGAGGGGGAGGCAGTGCCACATCAGCAAGGCTGAAGAGCGAGCGCTTTTGCTGGTGGAAGGTGGGACTTGAAATGCTGCAATTGCTTTGGCCCACACTGGCTTCCAGCAGTTGCTGTAAGCATATGGAGGTGCCCTTTAATCAGTGTGAAATTAGGGTGAAAATCGATCTAAACCGATTATCACTTTCAGAAAAATCTGGGAATTTATGAGTGAAAATCTGTGTAAACCTCGTAATACATTCTCTTCACCCTGAACTGCATACCCTCCTCTTCCAACCTAATAATGCTCTCTGGACTTGATATGCTTTTTTCTGATATTGTTCAAATTGTTTTTTATTGTTGCACAACTGCTAAGAAAAATGTATATTTTTGTAAACAGTTATTATGGCTCTACCGAATGACGGTATATAAAACTCAACAAACAAACAAACAAATAAATAAATAGATGAACTGAAACAAAGGACCCCTGCTTGGGATCAGAAATTCCCACAATAAAGGTCACTAGGAGTTGTTGAATAGAGATTGGATTAGCATCGGTTAATATGAGTTAGCGAAAGTTTGGTTGCTGAAGGTGCTAGACATATAGGGGTAGATTTTCAGAGCCCTGCTCGCCTAAATCCGCCCAAAACCGGGCGGATTTAGGCGAGCAGGGCCCTGCGCGCCGGGAAGCCTATTTTACATAGGCCTCCCGGCGCGCGCAGAGCCCCGGGACTCGCGTAAGTCCCGGGGTTCTCGGAGGGGGGCGTGTCGGGGGGCGGGCCCGGTCGTCGCGGCGTTCCGGGGGCGTGTCGGCAGCGTTTTGGGGGCGGGTACGGGGGCGTGGCTACGGCCCGGGGGCGTGGCCGCGCCCTCCGTACGCGCCCCCAGGTCGCGGCCCGGCGCGCAGCAGGCCCGCTGGCGCGCGGGGATTTACGTCTCCCTCCGGGAGGCGTAAATCCCCCGACAAAGGTAAGGGGGGGGTGTAGACAGGGCCGGGCGGGTGGGTTAGGTAGGGGAAGGGAGGGGAAGGTGAGGGGAGGGCAAAGGAAAGTTCCCTCCAAGGCCGCTCCGATTTCGGAGCGGCCTTGGAGGGAACGGGGGGAGGCAGCGCGGCTCGGCGCGCGCAGGCTATACAAAATCGATAGCCTTGCGCGCGCCGATCCAGGATTTTAGTGGATACGCGCGGCTCCGCGCGTATCTACTAAAATCCAGCGTACTTTTGCTTGAGTCTGATGCGCAAGCAAAAGTAGGCTGATCGCGCTTCTTTTAAAATCTACCCCATTATGAATAGAGTATTATGGGACTTCCAGCAGGTTAAAATCTAATAGATGGATTATGTTTTAGTTCCCAAATTCTTTTTTTCTGCGTGTTTTTAAAATTGCCCTTAAGAAGCCCCAGATACTTTGGAGACTATTTGAAAGAGGTGTGTTGGTGTTTGGCTCTAATATATAGCATTTCACTGGTGGTACACATGGTTTGCTAGGCCTGGCTGGTCTTTCCCACATGTTGCTTGTTTGGATGTTTCTGGTATTGCTGCATTTTACAAGAAAAATGATCCATGTACTTTCATGGGTTTGTGGGACACTGTGGGAACAGTAGATTATGTGCACACATGTTTGTAGAGTAGATGGTGGCAGAAAAAGACCAATTGACCCATTCAGCCTGCCCAGCTCTTCCCACGCAAACTGCTACGGATATAACCCAACAGCCAGCCGCCTAGCATGACCGCTCGTAAAATACCACTCCTTACTTGGGATATCTTTTATATTCTGCCACAATGGTTCCCAACCTGGGGTCTGTGAGACCATCCCAGGGGGTCCTCCAGGAGGGATGCCAGGAAGTTTAGGTAGGGAGAAAGTGAGCAGGCTGCTGCTACCTGCGATTCGCTGAGCTGCTGCCATAGGGCAGGAGAGTGAGAGCGGGCCCTGTTGTGGCCCCCCAAAACCTCACCCCCACATTGCTGCAGACCCAGGAGGAGGAGGGACAGAGAGGGGTCATTCACTCCCACGAGAAGCCTCAAACCGCATTGCGCATGTTTAGCAGAGGTGGGGAAGAGAGGGGACCGATTGTAAACCCCATTGCTGTACTTCATGAGGATGTGGAGAAGAGAGGGGGCTGAATGTGGCTGTCAGAGCTGTGTAATGAGGAAAGCTGGCTTATCAGAGCAGTGACAAACATTTCCCATTACTGCCCAGGCTCTGCCTCTGGCCTGACAGAGAGAGAGGAGACGAGAGCTGCACTTCAATAGTGATTAGAATGGCTTCAAAGGAGGAAATGGGACTGGGGTTGACAGTATGAGGGGGGAAATAGGAATGAGGCAGGAATGGAGGATAAGGAGGGGACAGGAAGCTATGTTTGACCTGGCTAAGGGGAGTGAGAGTGGATGGCAATCTATCATCTGACGATCACAATGGACTCTTATAACTCTCTCCAGACATACCACAACCACTTGTAAATTTCCCATCAACACTATGTAATTAATTGTAACACTTTGTAAATAAGTTAATTTATTCTGTTCATTCTTATTGCCTAAATTATTCCAGCTACTCTTCTTCTTACCCAAGTTCAAATTTCCCTTGTTTTATTGTAACTTTTTATATCTACCTATAAACACCAGTTTTTCGTTCAATGTTATCACTCCCCTGTTTCCTGTAAACCAGCATGATGTGATTTTATCATGAATGCCGGTATAAAAAAAGCTTTAAATAAATAAATATAAATCATGGGAGAGAAGGAGAGGACCCCCAGGAATCATACTGGACAGAAGCAGAGAGAGAGGGGGTGGGATTTAGGGCCATGGAAGAAGGGAAGGATGACCGCCAAGGAGGAAGGAGGACGAGACAACATTAAACACATTAAGTTATTTAGGGGACATACAGACAGACAAGGGAGCCTTCTTCACTTTGCAAAGCAGGCTAGTGTTTTGCTTTTTCTAAAATGTGAATTATTTTGTGACTATCATTTTCTGTATGTGTTTTTAAGAATCATAAAAGAAAAGCAGGCTAAGGAGAGGGTCAATGTTTAGGGAGGGAGAGTTTCAAAACCTTTGTGGGCAGTTTCCCTTTGAAAATGAGATTGCAGGTCTGCAGGTGCCGGTGCTGATTTTCTGCCAGGTCACACACAATTGTCAACCCGGAACGTTTTTGAACTCGCTTCCTTTTCCCAAGCGCAGCTGGACTGGAAGGTGACGTGGCCTCAACCTTTAGTTATGAGGGCAATTTTTAAGTAGCTTTGGAAATTGCCCTCTCTATGCATTCAGTTTAGATCAGAGTTTTTTTTACAGTATGAATGGTTCTGGAGTGCATCCTGTTATTTGTTTTGTTATGGCATGAAAAACTTAGAGACGTGTGCGAAGGTCTGTGAAACCTTTTGAAGCTGAAGAAGGGGGTCCGTGTCCTCTGAAAGGTTGGGAGCCCCTGCTCTACCGCCCTGGGCAGATGAGCATACAAGATCCCCTGTTTAATTTATCCCCAGCAGCCCTCCCTTCCCCATGTCTAACCACAAGGCTGTGGAATAATCCAAACTGCTAACAGTACTAGAATGGCTGTGGGCCCTCTGACCTACTAGATCCTCTGCTTAGCCTGCCAGACAGACCCAGCCATGTGAGCACCTGCATTTCCGCTAGGACGTCTGTACTTGCAGCCTGCCAGACGAACCCAGCTGCTAGTTAGTCCTGTCATTTCAGCCTGCCTGAGAGAGCCAGCTCCGTGGTTGCTTGCATTTCTTCTAGGACTTCAATCATTTCATAGTGTTCACTTGCCATTCGTTGTGGCAAGCCCATTACTAGTAGTTGAATTGTTTGAGTAAGGCAATCCATTATTGTTTTAAATTCACCACTTGCTCCAGGAGGGCCGTTCCACAGAGCCATCCTCCTGATGGAAGCTAAAACAGGAGGTCTTGCATTTCTTCTTAGCACAGAATAGAGTACCTATTGGTCCCGTTGCTGTTTGGATGATATTTTGTTCCTAATAAGTGGTTGAGAGGTTGTTTATAGACTGATAGGTGACTCCTGAATATTTTTCATGGTTTTATCCAGCATAGGTTAAATATCCTTAATACAGTCTTTAGTTGTAATATTATAAGTTTGTAAGTAATAGAGAGAACTCAATCTATTTTTCTCTTTGTACTAAATCAGGGTTGCTCTGGAAATCTGTGTGACATGTTCCATTTCCGTAATAGTCTAGCAGAAAGGGGCCCTGTTAGAGAGAGGAGAAGTGTCTGTTTCTGGTGTCTTCATCATAATAAATTCCAAGGTAATGAATAGTCCTGTACATCAAGGAAACATTCAGACAACTGCTGCTAGTTCCTCTCCCCTTTCACTGCAGAGAGGTAGTTGAAAACATGGCTCTTTAAAAAAGCCTTCACTAAAGAGTCTGGAGGGTAGAGAATGAAAGTACAGGGTAATGCAGATGAGAATGAATTTACTCAATCCTACATTTAAGAAGTAATATCTCAAAGAGATAGTAACTCAATAATATACCTGGACTTGACCAACATTACTCAAATAATGATTTTATTTATGAAATTGTAACTGAACTTTATTGGCACCTGTTAGAATGTACGATATCCTAGATTTACTAATCTTAGTCTATGTGCCTATTTGTAAACCATTGCGATGGTATATAACTTAGCGATGCTATAGAAAAGTTTTTAAATAAATAAATAAATAGTAACACAAGTGAGGCAAATAACTCTCTATTTAAGCTGCCTGGAAGAGCATTTAGGAACATGTGAGTCTGAGTATGACAGAGGCAGAGTTGTATGAGCGAACGAAAGCTAGATCCTAGAAGACCTAGAATCTCAAGTTTGGTTTTCATTCTTTCTAGATAGTAGTTGAGCAGGCCTTTTGGAAGGAGACAGGAGTTTCCACATATTTGTATATTAAAGACAAGTAACAAACCTTGAATTCAGCAAACTGTAAGAAAAGGTTCTGTTCAGCCTTTGATGTTTCAAAGGCTTTTCTGGGGTAAAATGATATAAAACTGTTGTGTGCATGTCATGTTCACAGTTAAGTTTACCCGGACTGAACGAAGACATTCCAGGGGGGCAGATTAGGGAGGGGCTTGCACTTATGTGCACATACTCTGTCATTTTGAAAAGTAAAATGCATGTAAAATTTCCCCAAACCGTCTCTGCCCAATTTAGCAGATGCGAATTGTATGTGAGCAGTTTGTGTGGAATTGTTTTCAAAAGGGAAAGCATGAGTGCATGCACATGTACGTTCCCTTCGAAAATCAATGTGACTTAGCATGCGTTTGCCATTTAATTTGTGCAGGATGTTGCAAAATTACCTCTGTCATGTAAATAACTTTGATATACCCTTAAAGGAGTAATAGATAAAGGATGTGAGTTTGCTCTGAGGAAGAAATTCTGATGAAATGGGGTAGACCTCTGCCTCCTTGTCACATCCAACTACTGTACATCCAGAAATAGGAAAGGGCTGCATGATGCTCGGCCATACTGATAGCAGCTGCTTGGAAATCCTGAAGTTGAATATTCAAAGGCATTTAGCTGGGTAACTCACAATTTATCTGGCTAAATGGCCCTTTTTGAATATTGGGCCACTTATCTTGCTAAACTTTAGCCAGATAAAAAAAGGAGGCGTTCTGGAAGTGGATAAAGTTGTCTGGCTGACTTAGCCAGTTTTCAGCTGTAAGTCATTAAGTAGCTGATTCACTAAGGGGTTTTCCCATAGACACAAAATGGGAGAAAAGCCTTAATGAAGCTGGCCCTAAGTTAGCCAGATAACTCTAGGACTGCTTCAGAGCAGTTGTAAAGCTTTAGGGCCACATATGGCCACTTAACTGAATGTATTCATAAGATGGCTGGTTAAGTGGAAGCAAACTAAAAGGGCAGAAAAACTCCTGGGGCCTTCAGACCCTGTCCTGCAGCCCCCTACCCCAGAAACACTTAAAAACAAGTGCAGGCCCAGTGCCAAATTCCCACTCCCCTCCCCCCCCCCCCCCAGCCACAAAGCCTACCACATACAAAATTAGAGGAGCCTCTTCTACCCTGAGGCTGGCCCCCCATTCCCCATTTGTTTTTCATAAATCACGTTCACTCCTGCACCTCCCCATTCTCCTCCCACCCACCCACAATCTCTCTTTCACCCTCCCACCTCCGGACCTCCTATCCCGTCTGATACCAAAACCCCCAGCTAAGAGTGAGGACTTGACTTGCCCACTTCCAGCATTTGTCTGACAGCAGCACTGGAAGCATAGGCTAACAAAGCACTACTAACAATCCCTTCAGTAAAGTCAGCAAAATTAAACCAAGTGAAAGGGCTTTATCATTGTCTGGGCCCATACTATGGAACACGATGCCCCCTGAACTCAGATTACAGAGTAATCTCAAAACATTTAAGAAAAATCTAAAAACATGGCTCTTTAAAAAAGCCTTCACTAAAGAGTCTGGAGGGTAGAGAATGAAAGTACAGGGTAATGCAGATGAGAATGAATTTACTCAATCCTTCATTTAAGAAGTAATATCTCAAAGAGATAGTAACTCAATAATGCACCTGGACTTGACCAACATTACTCAAATAATGATTTTATTTATGAAATTGTAACTGAACTTTATTGGCACCTGTTAGAATGTACGATATCCTACATTTACTTACCTTAGTCTATGTGCCTATTTGTAAACCGGTGCGATGGTAAATAACTTAGCGACGCTATAGAAAAGTTTTTAAATAAATAAATAACAGGGCTGTCATCAGAGCAATGCTGGAAGGGCCAGGAGCAGGTAAGTCAAGACTTTGCTCCCAGATGGGGTTTTAGGGATCCATTTGGAGCGTCCCGAGGGGGGAGGAGGAAAGGTGAGAAAGAGGTTGCAGATGACTGGAGAGTGGGCAGGAAAGATTGCAATTAATGAAAAATGAAATAGGGAAGGGAGAGGCTGGCCTCAGGATAGTGCAACTCCTCTTTGTATTTGGTGGGTTGCAGGGTGGCGGGGAATTGGGCACTAAGCCCACACGTGTTCCTGGATTGGGCTCCCAGACTTTTGTTTTGCTTTTCCTTTCAGTTTGCTGCCACTTAACTAGATATTGTTTGAATATATCCAGTGAAGTTGGCACACGCAGCTTGAAAACTTAAAAATTTAACCAATAGCCGATTAGGTTTAAAGTTATCCAGCTACATGTAACCGGATAACCTTAGGCAGGTGTATTCAGCAGGACGTTTATCCTGCAGAATATCTGGGACAAGTTATCTGACTAAAGTATTGCTAGATATCTTGTCCACTGGCCATTTTATTGAATATTGGCCTTCCTCTCTCCCCCTCCCCCCAAAAAGCGGGGAGAAGCTTGCTTGCTATGGCGGTTACTACCCCAAACCAAATAAGCTGATACTTCACTTTCGATGCATATCCAGCATAGCTCTCTGCTTCAACAGCAGGGGAGAAATTCTGATACTACGTGCATATCCAGCATAGCTCTCTGCTTCAACGGCAGGGGAGAAAGTCTGATACTTCGTGCAAATCCAGCATAGCTCTCTGCTTCAATGGCAGGGGGGATGAAGAAAAGTGGATCTATATACAGACAACAACCAACAGGGACTGAGTCGCATAGTCTGGGTAGACAAATGGGCAAGGGTGTAGCTTGCTTATTGTGGCGGTTACTACCCCTAACTAATTAAGCTAGATATTACACTTAGATGCAGCTCCAACACTGCTCTTTGCATTAATGGTGGGGGTAGAAGGGAAATAGAACCAAAGGGTTACTAAGAGCCAAGAGTAACAGATAAGTATGAGAAAAAAAAAAGAGTGTGAAGCTTGCTGGGCAGACTGGATGGGCCGTTTGGTCTTCTGCCGTCATTTCTATGTTTCTATATGTTTCTATGTTTTGGTGCATAGAATGACTGTATCCTGAGGTTTATAAACATCTTTTTACTGTAATTATCTAAAATCTGTCCATTCAGATAGATGTTCTACTTTGTTATAAGGGGTCAACCTTCAGCCAATGGACTATTTTTGTTTTTTTTTAATTATAGATGGAATTGGCTATTGCCCCACTCTGCAGACGTGTGTCTGATCTAGGAAAGTCCTACAGATTATTGAGATCATTCAGGTATGTAACGCTGTCTAACAGAAGTGAAGATGAAATGATGCACATTCTTTGCCTTTTATTTGCTAATTCTTGGCTAATTCTTGGCTCCATGCTTTTTATTAATAATGTTATCCTGGTGAAGTCATAACACAGATTACCAGCATATTCTTTTTCTTCTGCTTTATAGTAAATAGAATTTGGTGATTTTTTTTTTTATTGCTTATGTCTGCCAAGTCATAGTGTGCTCTAATTCTATTAATCATTGTTTTAGGAGCCTAGTAGGGTTCTTTTCAAAGAGCAAGTGTAGTGGTGAAGAATAAAGTCCTTTTTTTGTACATTGTAAATAGATAGAAAATATAGAAATAACTTCTATTGGAGCAGTGATATTACGAGCTTATAAGCTCTGAGCATGCATTGTGTCAAAAATACTTTTTAAAAGTAATTTCCAATAAAATATTCTTTAAAATGGTGAGAAATTAAATCTTCTTTTCAGACTGGTATACATGAAATAAGCAAATTGTTTGCTATCTTACCCAAGCACTTTTCATCATATCAATTATACTTTTGTAAGGGTCCCAAAGGTTCAAATGACCATATGTCTCCATCAGGGGGTATATGTGTTAAGAGGAAAAGCATTATCTCCTACCCCTATGCCACCTCCTCTCCGACCTAGGCCTGAAATTCTTCCTATATGCAGATGACGTGCAGATCCTCATCCCGTTTCAAAGGTCCATAAGCGAACCTTTGCAACGCTGGGAATCCTGCCTTACCACCATAAGCGCCTTGCTATCTGAGCTCCACCTAGCTCTAAACACTTCAAAAACAGAATTGCTCGTTATCTCTAATCAGCCTGAACGTTTCACCCTCCCCACGCGACAAAACACTCCCCAGAATTCAACCACAGCCCTCTCTCAGCCCCAGTCTGTAAGAGACCTAGGAGTCTCCATAGATCAGCACCTAAGTTTTAAACCCCACATCAAAGCTCTCCTAAAGGGAGGTTTCTATAAGCTAAACATCCTAAAAAAACTCAAACCCCTCCTCCACACACACGATTTCCGCACAGTCATACAGACCACTATGCTCACGAAACTAGATTATTGTAACTCCCTGCTACTAGGACTTCCTGCCACCACCATCAAACCCCTGCAGATTCTACAAAATTCCATGGCGAGAATCATAACCGGTACACGTAAAAGGGACCACATCACCCCCATACTAAAGGACCTACATTGGCTGCCCATTTCCTTCCGCTCACAATACAAAACTCTCACCATCCTTCACAACTCCCTACATAAATACAATCACACCTGGCTCGATGAAATGCCTCGTTTCCACGCTTCTGACCGCCCTACAAGAACAACCCAGACAGGCACTCTCCACACCCCGTCCCTCAAATCAGCACATTCAACTTATACCAGAGGAAGAGCTTTCTCCGTCGCTGGCCCCACCCTCTGGAACTCCCTCCCCACCTTCCTACGCCAAGAGACATCCCTCCACATGTTCAAGAAAGGAGTCAAGACATGGCTTTTCCGACAGGCCTACCCCGACACTAACCAAACTTAATTTCTCCCCCCAGCTCCACCCGCCTGACCTTTCTCCCCCTGCTCCCACTCCTCTCAGCCCCCCCCTGCCCAGTCATCCACCCTTACTCCCCCTCCGCCCGACCCATCCCCATCCCCTCTCCCCCCCCCCCCCCTAGCCATCCCTAGATCCCTGGGCCTCCCGGCCGCCACCTTCTCCCCTAGTACTCCTCTCTCCATTTACACCTCCAGTTTCCCATTAAATAAACTATATCCTAGTGAATACCGTCGCCCAATTGATACGGCCGGTTTCCCAACACTTCCGTAGGACTACTTAAGTTAATAGTACCTGTACATACTTCAACTGTACATAGTCTCCCTCTTTTCTATTTTATATTTGTTTTATACTTCATCTAGCTATGCCTTTCCCCCTCCCGCTCCCCATCCCCCCTTTCCCACACCCCCCTACCCTCCCTCCCTCCCCATGCCCTGCCCCCCCTGCCTATCCTCCCCCACCTCTCCCTCCCCCTTCCTCCCCCCTTTTTGTTATTGCTCCTTTGGTTCATTTTGTATTCTGAATTTTGTTTCTGTTATTAATGTTATATTGTTATATTGTTTTATTGTATTTCCCGCCTGAGTTCTTTGTAAACCGGCATGATGTGTTTCACGAATGTCGGTAAATAAAAAGTTAATAAATAAATAAATATTGGACACACACCAATGGATGGTGTCTTGGGAATAGAGAAATAATAAAAATAGAGGCTCAGACTTGTACTAAGGTAGTTAGCAATTATGTTTTATTTTAGGGTTGTAATTCAAAGCCTTTAAATAAAAATTAAATTGTGGGAAAAAAAGAGGCCCAGAATGTTCAGGAGCCTCTTTACGGTTGTACCCTAGAGTTCCTGGAGGGAGCCTCTGGGTTTTTGTACTCTAGAGATAGCCTTGTGTTACCTGGTGGAAATAAGACACACAGTTACTGGCAAGTGTGTGTGTATATATATATATATATATATATATATATATATTCTGAAACAGGCAGTGATTATAAACATGCAATATATGCAGCAACAATATACTGATAAGCGGCATCATTGTGATTATGTAGGAACACTCGTGTTTGGTCAGATATATGTAAACGTTATCCCTACATAAACTAATAGCAGTAATATAACCCTAACAAAAACTTCCCACAGTTTTAAACAATGTAATTAGTAATGTAATGCAATAGCAAAACATCTAATAATAACTTAGCCTAGCTTGTAATCTGAATGTAACAAGAGCATATAGATATGTATACAGGGCCACTTATGAGAATGGCTCAGACAGAAAGGATATATACAAGAGTCACTTCTCTGACCAGTAATCCCCCCTGGCACCGAAAGCAATGTCTCTGGAAAAGATAGTCTCGATAGGGGATGGTTAACACACTGGACATAGGGGTCATCTTGAACAGGTCTTGGGGTTGTCGTTCAAGCTGTGCCAACGGTACGTCACTGTGATCTCCTTTTATGCTTCTTAGACCGGATCTGGCTTGATGCAGGTACAGTTCTATTTTCTTTGTTCTCTGCTACTCAGAGCCACCACCCCAATGAGTAAATACTGTGTGGGGGCGGGGGGCAAGAGAGAAATACATGGGTCCAGCAGCTACATGCTAGAAGTCCTGTACACTTGCTTATCATTTCTTACTAAGGCAGGAAAAATGATTCCTCCATTTTAAGCTAAAGTGACTACCTTCCCTTTTCTGAAGTACAGTATCTCTTAAAACTTAAAGAATTTCCTTCTAAAATATATTTAAAAGAAGTTTCTGTCATTTAGTTATAATATTTCAAGACATTCTCTAGCTACAGAGTCTCTTCCTACCTATCTAAGCTTGTGTTCAACTATACTATTCCTTAGACAAGCATTTACTCATTCTTTAACTTCCAATGTGTCTGTCAGGGACTTATCTTGTTGCAACAGAGGAGCTCAGCTGAAACAGTCATTTTTCAAAATAGCTGAAACTGTCACTAAAACTGTCATTTCAGCAACTGTTATTTTCTGGGGGCCTACATGTTGGCAGTTACATTTATAATGGTAATGATGCTGTTGTTTCCCTGATCAGGTCAGGTCATCGTATTTGTACTTCTCTCTCATTATTATGAGATAAAACTGTCCTTCTCACATAACACTAAATTTCTTCACATCCTCTCACCCTAAGACAGTTTTCAAATATTAAGCTTATGGAGCAGCCTGTATGGGGTTCCAGGAGGAATCTGGGAGGCATTCCTACAAAGAGGAACTGTAGGAGGCTCCATGCTGTGCTGGGGATTTATGCTTTATGAGTGATTTATGAAAGTTGAAGGGACATAAGGGGTTAGTGGGTGTCCAGTGTTTCTGAAACTGTGGAAAGTCTGCAATCAAGTGGAAAAAGGCAGCAGGACTTTTCCAGTTGGTGATTGGATCAAGAGCAAAGACAGAGGAGAATTTAAGGAATGATTAAGCCTCCAAGTTCTTACCCCTTGTTTGAATGTAACTTTGCCTCTTCCACATCATTTGCTTATTTATTCTAGTTGTCACTCCAGTTTTTACCCTGTTCGATGTAAACCGATCTGATATGGTTTTTATCATTCTTAATTCTATCCTCCTAGCTTTCAATGTACATTATCTATATTTATATTAACTATAATCCTCATGTATGCTAATTATAATTGTATTTAACTATGTTTTTATGTTAACCCATATGTACAGTATAACCCTGGTTTCCCACACCCTCTAATCCCACTCCCCCTCCTCCCTGCCCCCTCCTTTTTCATCCCCTCCCTTGTTTATTGTATCAGGTTCATTGTAAAGCCCTGTTGGCTATTTTATTGTTCTATGGAAACCGATGTGATGTTTTCCTAACGAATGTCGGTATACAAAACCTTCAAAATAAATAAGTAAAATAAATAAATCATGAAGGTCGGTATAGAAAAGTGTTAAATAAATAAATAAGGAAGAAAGGAGTAAACATCTTGTCCAGGGTGTCCTGCTCTATAATTTGTTCCTATTTCTGTATCTCAGAAGAGTTCACATAATTAGAGTCCAGGAGATTCAAGTACAAAGGGGAGTCCCAAAGAGTCAAAGATAAATTCCTGAAGTATCTAGAGTCCAGAGAAGCCTCTGCGTGTCTTTATTCTGTGCACATGGCTTTGTAAATGTGCTTCATGACAATCACAAGGACAAACTGTGTGTTCTGTCAACTGATCTGCAGCAATGTCGGTGATTTAACAATTGCTATGCATTTCCAAGGAGGAGAGAATAGAGTAAATTTCTCTCTCTAAGTCTTGCTGAGTACCTTAATGTGGTGACTTTGTTGGATAACATCTAGACTAAATCTCAGCAACTTGACCACTACTATTGAAGTATGAAAGGAAGGAAAATTCATGCTGGTCACACGTCACCCAGGATTTAAAAAATGCCCACCCTTAGCCTCAGCACTTGGACTAACAAAGGTGGTAGTGATAATCCAAACCCTTCAGATGAGGGTAATACCCACATCTGAAGGGTTTGGATTATCTGAAGGGTTTTGGATTATCTGAAGGGTTTTGTCTTCTCCTGCACTGGGTTCACCATGGTCTGGTGAACCCAGTGCAGACAGAAGCTAATGACATAATACATTTACATAGAGACCTGAAGATAAAAAGGCGATATTATATGCCACAAACTCTATATTTAAATCAAGAGAGTTTACAAAGAGATCATGTCAAAAACCCAACGGATCCAATTTAAGATCTCTAATTGGAAAAATCAAAGCAAAGGCGTACGTAAGTTATGATATCTTAAAACAGTTGAGGGCTGGTGCAGAAAGAGAGTGAGGTTTTGAGAGAGGTGCCGGAATAGCCAAGGACCACCAAAAGAGGTGTGCCAGACCAACTGGAGGTGAGAGACAAGTGAATGATGATTAGGGCTTCTGATTTTAGGTTTTAACTGATAAACCCGGATAAAACATCCCAATGCAAAAAATATATATCTTTTTTTTTTTATTTAACATCGGAAAAACACCACTTTCCCTAGTACTCTCTCAATCCTTCTTTCCCTACTCTGGATCCTTCTCTATGGGGTGATGTAATAAGACCACTGTGAAATCTGGGCTATTTTTCAGTGCGTATTTTCTTTTAGCATGCATGGCAAAAGCAGGCCCCTCCACAGGATGTAATAAGGAGATGGCATGCAAATGAGATGCACACAGAAAAATCTGCACAAAACAAATAGCTGCAAAGATATGCTCACTACAACGTTGTGCTGAAGGCCCTATGCAATAAATCCACATTAATATGGTGACCCGTGATTGACTCTCTGTTGAAAGCCTTTAAGTCAGTAGTGAGTTAGTAGTTTGGGAGTGGTTCTGAAGGTGGGTAGAGCAATGTCTAACCCCTTCATGATCCATCACCGACTGCATGTGAGCTATAATGGCGGGAACTGCAGCAGAGATTTGAAAGGGCTACAAAAAAGCAGTTAGCATTTCTAACATGTGCCTGTTCCCTCTCAGACCTCTCTTCTGGCTTCTGCCACTTAATTTTGCCTACACCTAAAAAAACCTGCATTAATGCCAGCACAGCTCTGTGCATTGCCCATGAATAGTTAATTGCCTCCTTTGTATGGCATTAGCATGGTCTCATGCTAAAGCAGCCGCGGCTTTTTCAGCAGGTTTGTGCATGCGTTTTTCCATGCTAACCGCGGTATTACATACATGCATAAGTTTCGCACAGGAAAATGCACATAATACCATGCTCAGAAACCAATGGCAGGTGTACAGCGGCCCCTTTTCTTTGTATCTTTTCCACACTAACATCTCCTCAACTGCACAATTGTATGGATTTCATTCAACTGGAACAGGTACCTAGCAATAGTACCTGTGATGGGAAAATACTGATTTTTAGTATCCCCAGGGAACCCCTAATTAGCTGGAAAATAAACATCTAAATTTACACAATTTATAAATAGAAGCCCTAACGATAATAATGCAACACAGTAGGGCAAGATGAATGAATATGAACCAGGAAGAAGAGTGAAGAGAACAGGCAAGAGCTGGCATTCAGTTCCTGGCCTATGTGGAGACAGATATGTGTGCTGGGGTCCAAGAGAGGGAAAGACCTCCCGAACTAAACCTGATATCCAAAGTAAATCTATTGCCCTCTTCTGTCAGATCATATAAAGATAACACATTTTTCAGGAAGCAACGTAAATCTATCTTTTTAATGCAAGCTTATGCTGGTAATTTGTGAAACACAACACAAATATTTTAGGAAAATTTTAAAACAGGATCTTTTTAAACAAGCTTATGGGGAATAATATGAAAAATGTTAAATACTGCAAAATCTTTGTGGTATGATAAGTTTATGTATGTTTTGCACTGTAATCCGCATAGATCAACAATGTTGGATATTGCGGATAATAAATGTAACAAATAACTAGTTACCATGCAATGTCCGTGAAGAAATATGTTACATTCTGTTTTTATGAATGTTTGTTTTTGTTATCCTCACAGATCAATGTGTAATTGGATTTTGTGGGTTACAAGTATATTAAATAAATAGAAAGCATGATAAATGAGATCAAGGCCATAATCTGCATAAGAAGATCTATTGCTATCACGGAAATAAATTGGGTACAATATGGTACAGCAAAAATCATTGCTGAGAGAGTCTTAGCAACTAGGATGCAAGGCCAGAAGAAAAGGCAAAAGGCAACTCTTTGGGGGAAAAGGTGTAGAGTAAAAAATGAAATCACTGAGTGCAGAGATGCCAATGATAAACAAGTACATTAAAGAACTGACCCCACCAAATATAATGAGAAAAATCCAAAACATCAAGCTGAAACATGCTGCACTAACCGAAGGAGACCTTAGATTCATATACTTGATAACAAATTGAAAATAACAGCAAAAGCACAATATGAGATTTGAAGGAAAAAAATTCATTTAGACATAACCCAAAGCAATTCTGCAGGGAACACGGAAAGAATATTAGTGCAATTAAAACACCACAAACCCAAACTGAAACAGAAAAGGTCTGGAGAAATGTATATGAACACAACAGGGAAGCAGAATGGCTGCCTAGCATACTGGAGAATATGAAAATAGCAAACACCAAAACTATGGAATGGCCCGCAGTAACAACAAAGGAGCTGGAAACCAGATTCAGAAGAGCTCCAAGTTTAAAGAACCCAGGCCTTGATGTGGTACCCAACGTTTAGCTGAAACATATAGCACCTCTTCATGAAAACCTGGAACACTGCAAAAATCAATTAATCAGACAGCCAGAATTAACTCTGCAATGGCTAATAACAGAAAAAACGTCTCTCCTGCCAAAGGGAGACCTAAGTAATACCCCCAAAAACTACTGGCCAATGGCTTGCCGATCCAGAAGCTGCTCACTGCAGATAGAATAAGCAGTCACATAGACTTTAATATATCCTGGCAACAGAACAGACGGGCAATGAAAAGGGACGTTAGGGATACAAATACCAGTGGATGTTGAATAAAAGCCTTCCTGGCTAGTTGTAAGAAAATGCAAAACCTTGCTGTAGCATGGACTGACAAAAAAAGAAAAAGCCTTTGATAGCATCCACTCCTTTGGATAACAAATTGACTTGAAATCCAGAGTGAACCCCAAGGTGATCAAATGCATCGTTTATCATGAAACTGTAACAGACCACACACCATCTGAATTATGAAGATGGACATTGTCATTCCTAACATTAATATGCAGCAAGGACTCTTTTAGGGAGATTCCTTTTCACCATTCCTATTTTGTTTGGCATGAAATCCTCTAAATGCTATTATGGCCTGGGCTATGGGTTTAGCCTTAATCTTAGAGACGCTAATGATCAACAGATAACATTCTTTGTGTGTTCACTGCCTGCAGATGACTTGAGCATCACTTAGCGGTATATCTCTGCTGCTCAGAGGACAGGATGACATTTGGCCTGGACGAATCTATTAAGGCGATCTTGCTTAAAGGGAAACCAAGTAAAACTGACAAACATCTCTTTTATTACCGTAGAAGAAATCTTAGTCATATATACTTTTGCCAAGGTGGGCATCAATTCTTCAATGAGAGGGCACCTGAATTAGATCTAGATCTAACACAATTTTTGGAATCATCAAGGGAATTAAAGATTAGTAAGAGAGGAACTTTGTTTATACAATGTGTATTTGCACAGGATAGAGAAATGATTCTAAGAGCTTTTTTTCGAAATAGGAAGTTACTTTTCCTGGGTCAATCTGTATGGATTTTCCCAGACATCACTCGTTCCACTCAAGACCGAAGGAAGTGTTTTCTAGCAATGCGTGACGAGGTAGTTGGTATGAGAGCCAAGTTTAGTCTTAGATTCCCATGTCAATGTGTAGTGAATAAGCAGGGTGTTAGAAATGTATACTTTGAACCTGATCAATTACGTAAATTTCTGGATTCAAGATCTGCGGTGAACCCAGGTTTAGAGTTATCTTGATTACGGTATAAGTAAGTGATAAGTAACACTGTCTCCTTCTAATCCTATTATTTTCCATTATTGAATTTATTTCCAATTACTGAATCGCTCCTATTAGGATTTGTCTTTTATTTCATTAATATTACATTGGAAGTTGTTGCAGATTAGTTTAGTTTACTTTGGTAAAGATTGCACAATTTGATTTGAAGTGTTAATCTGCACAATCCATATGTATTTTTCTTTAAATGTACCTGTATTAATGGTCAAAGCTTAATAAATAAATAATAAAAAAACAAAAAAAAAAACCATCTCTTTTAGTGTAGACCAGGGTTGGGCAATTCCGGTCCTCGAGGGCTGCAAACCAGTCGGGTTTTCAGGATATCCTTAATGAATATGCATGAGAGAGACCTGCATACACACTGCCTCAGTTGTATGCAAATCTATTTCATGCATATTCATTAGGGGTATCCTGAAAACCCGACTGGTTTGCAGCCCTCGAGGACCGGACTTGCCCACCCCTGGTGTAGACGGTAACATAAAAGCTCCTCCTCCCCCCTCCCCCCCCCAACCACACTCAGAGATGAGGAAAGGGGGGGGGTGCAAACTGGAGATTGAGAGATGGAAAAAGTACCCCAGCCATACACATCCACCCCTCTCCCCCACACTCAAACACCTCATCTACAGCACTCCCCACCCCCCACCCCCACACATAATGGGGGTGGGAGAGGTGGAGAGAGCTAAAAAGTGAGAGTGTGAGGGGGAAAGAGTATGCACACACCCCCCCCCGATCTCCCATCATCACCATCACCTTCCACTCCCTCCCCCCGCACAGGTGAGTAGAGGGAGAAAGAGTTACTCCTACCCATATACACACCCACACTGGGGGGGGGGGAAGGGGAGAAAGTGGAGAATACGAGGAGGAGGTGGAGACCATGTGGAGAGTGCAAAGGGGTGAGACCCCTCACCACACAAACACACATAAGGTTGAGAAAACAAGGACAAAATGGAGAGTGTAAGAGAGCAAAAGAATACCCCAGTCATACATAGACACATCACTTAGTCACCCCCCTCTCCACACCATCCCCACACCCCTTCTGATAGGGGGGCGAGCAGGGGCACAGCCCCTAGTAATAGCAGAAACGTTCTCCAAATCCATGCATCCTTTGTACTGTGTAAAGCATGTCTGAAGTGAAGAAGCTGTTCTTAATGAACCAATGCAGTCCTGATAACAGTATTTATCATATCTTAACATGATTTCAGGCTTCAATCAAAGGTAAGGCAAGAAAAGAGCAAAAGGACCTACAAAGTCCAATTTTGTTGCACAATTTTGAAACAGCACATCATTTGCCCAAGGATTCAATGGTCTGCATCCTAGGGAGAAAATAAAAGCTACACAGCAAAGACAGTGACTTTAAAAAAAATAAAACCGCTGTGGGACTTTTGTCCAGAAGTGCTGCATTTAAAGATTGGACAAATGTCTCTCAGTGCTTTGTGCACATGTTTTTACTTACTGTACATGGATTCTTCTGCGGAATTATTTTTCCTTAAAATTTAAAGCTTTGAGCAAAAGATGCACTCTTTCTAAACTGTGCGAGCAAATGGATTTTGCAGGCTGTTTGCACTTTTTTGCCTGAAACTTGAATCTGGCCAGAAGTTTGTTTAGGAATACATGTTAGGGATGGGTGAACTAGTTCAAATTTAGACCCATTCTGCTTCCGGTTCAGATTTAGCCTTCGTGAACCTCAGACCCATGGTTGACCTGCTTTCCTCAACGTGACCATGTCGAGGCTTTCTAAAGGATCTTGACGCTCCAACACAGACTTTCAGATTTTTATTTCCCAATTCATACATCAGACTTGGGTTAAGCTGGTGCTACATTCTGACCCGCATTCATTATCCTGAGTCGGATGTGACCCCCAAGAATTAATAATCAGCGTTGCAAACAATCCAGCCACTCATCTGTGATATATTTACTGTACCTGCAGATTTATTTATTTCTAACATGTTCAAACTGCTTTTCTGTAGCAAGGATCAAAGCGGTGTACACTGTACAAACAAGTAAAGCAGAACAATAATAGCCAAAAGCAACTAAAATACAATAAGAGCATATTTACAACATTCCATGAACAGTTAAACATAACTAAATGGACCTGAGCAGGTGCAAGTGTTTGCATGTCTTTAGTTTTCTTGACCCTCTCTTTGCCCTTCTGAAAGCAAGTTTCAGTTCGCCTGCAGAAGTGCAGAGTCCACGATATTTCTTACCTCTGGACTTTGCACCAGTTTTTGGACAGAAAACGTTCCCTTTGCACCTGCTTTTTATGCAGGTGCTTTTGCCATGTCGGTACGCCAGTGCTTTTGAAAATGTAAAAGAGTTGGAAGTCCCCACCAGGGGACATTTTCAAAGTCTCCATTTCTGTGCATAAATTTCTCCTTGGAAATGGGTTTAGAAAATTTCCCTCCCTGTATTAAAAAAAAAATATATATATATATATATATATATATATATATATATTTTGCTTAAGGTAAACTTCAGTGGTAAGGAGGCATTTCAGTGGATCGAATTGGGATAATTGTGAGTTTTAAATACTCCCCAGTAGATGTAATACTAAAATACAGCACTCTGAACCCTCAAAAGGAAAATGTAACTTACAGCATGTTTTCTTTATTTGGGGCTGAGCATACTCCAAGGGGATTTTTGCTTCCTCCTCCAAGATCCTGCCGATCCTCTCAGGAAGCCGTGTGTGAGGCTTTGCTAGGGGTTAGAGGGCAGCCAAGGGTAGGCCTGTTATTTGTTTTATTAAATTTTTGACCGGCAGTTCCCTTCCGTTACTTTGTGCATCCAGCTCAGTTGGCCTGAGCCGCTGTTAGCTTATGGTGCCGTGAGCCTTCATTTGTAATTACCTGGGGTATTTTCTCCAATTTTATAGCCTTTTCTCAACAAACTTAGCCCAGTCATTGCATCGACAGTCCTCAGCCCGTGGCCACGCACCAGCCTCCTTTCGGAAACCTGCAGTCATGATCCCTAAGTCCGGCCAGAAGCATTTACCCAGCTAACACAGAAGTTAGCCAGCTAAATTAATATTTGAGTACATATTCAGCTGAATTCTAGCCGGCTAATAAGTTAGGTGCTTAGAGTTTAGCTGAATAAGTTGGGGCATCTGGGGGCATGACTGGGAAGAGTTGAATTAGCTGGCTAAGTCTGGTCGGGCTAAAGAGCTAAAGTTATACGTCTATAGTTAGCTGTCTAACTTTAAGAAGGCCAGCAGCTACACTATTGAATATACCTCCAAAATTAGCTGGATATGTTTATCCAACCAATCCCTAGATTCATCAGAATGCTGTAATATTGCAGGCCTAATGCCCACAATAAGGAAAAGGGGCATGTTTAGGGTAATTTTTAGAATTACCACACCACGCGGTAACATAGCGCTTCACATAGGTAGTATCACATGATAGTCTCTCTCTCAGCGCAAGATACAATCTATAAAGCCTTTTCTATATTCAACTATTTATATGCCTATAGGAGGGACGGCTAACAGCTCGAGGTGAGGTGTTGGTGGTGGTTTTGCGTTTAGGGGCCAGTTTTTCATGCACAGTTAGATGTACGAACAGCACAGTACACCTCGGTGAAGATTTGACGTCATTTGGAGTGAGGAAAGTCTCAGAAATCTGACATTTCTACTATGTTCTCTCGCCCTAGCTTGATGGACTCTGTAACAAGGTACCATCAAGCTAGGGCGAGATAAATTAGTACAAAATTTCATCTTTGTGAGACTTTCCTCACTCCAAATAACGTCAAATCTTCACTGAGGTGTACTCTGCTGTTCATACGTGTCACTATGCATGAAAAGTTGGCCCCTAACCCACCACCTCACCTCGAGCTACTAGCTGCCCCTCCTATAGGCATATAAATAGTTGCATACTGTGAAGGCCTCCCCAGAGGCACACTCTCTCTTTCTCTCTCTCTCTTTCTCTCCCCCTCTCCCTCTCCCCCTCTCAAGCCCAGAAATGGCCGAAATGCAATTAAAAAAATTTATCGTGAATTGCATTACAATCGTTTCAGTCATATCGTACAGCTTAACACTAGGAAAAAAGGTGTAGTTATTTCCAGCATTAAAACAGTGCGATATCATGGTGCGATACTGCCCATTTTCATAAATCCTGCCCATTCTCAAAATTTGCATTCGCACCGTGCGCTAGTGCTATTATCGCATGCATTATGGCATTGACGCGTTATCGCTGTAACACATTTTGTTGAATGACCCTGTTACTTTGCTATCCGGACTCTAGCTGTCTCTATCACATGTTGGCTGATGCTCCCTCCTGCTACAGGAGCTGTGAACGTTGCCTTCGGAGCACCCCCATCCCCAGCTAACCAGGGGAATGGAAAGCCTGTCTCAGGAATCAAACCCGGGTCCTTCATGTTCAGTTTGAGCCGATTTTTTTCCAAAGGTGATAATCTGTTTAGACCAATTTTTCACCCTAATTTTAGGCTAATGAAAGAGCAACTCCAGAGCTGCGGATGCAGTGTTTCAAGACCTTCTGCCACTGCTGGAAGCCAGTGCAGGCCTAGGCAGATGCTGCATTTCAGTTTCTTGCCCCCACCTCCCCCAACATGTGAAAGCACTCGCTGATGTGAAGGTTTAAGTCCTGCATCCTCTCCCCGACAAGTCAAAGTGCCTGCTGTCCGGTGCTGCCAGTGCAGCATTCGAAGCTCTCCTGGCCCCGCACAAAAGCAGATGAGAGTGCTAGAGAGCACAAGAGCCACAGCAAGCATCCTACCAAAGAAGGAGCCAGAGTCAAAACCAGAAGTCAGGCAGAGGCAGACAGACAAACAAGGACTAGACACAGGGGACCAAAACAAGGCAGGAATCAGCAGGGCAAGACAGGACAAGGCACAGGGAGGCAGAAACCACCACAAGGGGCCTGGAGCCACCACCAGTAAGGATGGGGGAGGGGGAGAGAGGGAGATTCTTGGTCAGTGACTAATTTAGGATTTTGATGTCCCTAGGCACTGTTGGTGCTGATGATACCCTTTTTACCCACATCTCCTCCCCCCCACCCCCCACCCCCTACAAGGGACAATAGAGCAGAAGGTATAAGGCACAGGTTGGGGTTTTTTTTTTGTTTTGTTTTTTGCTCTCCTCTGTCTGCTTCAGGATTACCTCCTCCCCTCATGTCCCTAAATAACAAGAGGAGACGTGGGGTGGGATTAAGGAGCAGAGTGGCTTTTCTTTGCTTCCTGCTGTCTACTGTGGCTTCACCCTTCTCTTCTTGCTCTCTGTAGAGACCAGGAAGGGATGGGATGGACTAGGGAATAGAGCAGAGTTTGTCTCACCCCTCCCCTCCAGCAGGACGCGGAAGGCTGTTCTCTGATGAGTGAGATTCAGCACAACTGGGAGGCCCTGCTGCCCCTCCCAGACTTTTGCCGCCCTAGGCACAGGCCTAGTGTGCCTGTTGGGAAATCCAGGCCTATTCTTGGTGGGTATAACCAATCACACAGGGGCTCTATTCTCCCGTCACTGTACTGTATTATATTCTCTAAAATTATTTTTACAAAAGATATTTTTGGTTATATATGTGTATATTTTAAGGATAACACCCACTGTGTTGTCACCATAAGAAAACTTTAAAACATTCTTTAGTGAAATTTCAAAAAGAAAATATATTTTACTGACAATTCTTTTTTTTTTTTTTTTTTTTTTACCTTTACTAGAGTCTTTAAGAGTATAATCCCATCAACCCTGATAATAATCCTGGATAGATGTAAAAAAATCCCAACATGTACATGTTTCAAACAAACCGTCCTTCCTCAGGGGATGTGTAGCCTCTGTAAGTGCTGCAAAAACAGGTCCTTGCCATGCTCCTGCATTCCTTCAAACAGCCAAGCTTGATGTACCTTCTGTGTTCAAAGAAGACGCCAGGGAAGTTAAGCAAATTCTTGGTGGTGGCACTGAGAAAGAGCTACATTCTAGGCAGGGGTCAGAGATAGAGAGGGATAGGCTGCCGAGTGAGTGAGAGGGAGAAGCTGCTTAATATTGTTTTATAATCCAGACTTCTTTTTCTTTGTAACTCTGTTTATTTGAGTCATGTGCAACAGTATAAAATCAGTCAGGAAACAACAAAACCAACTGGAAAAACGAACAGAACCATTACAGAATATATCAGTGTACCCACATATTCTCAACTTAACTTGTTTTCAGTTTCTTCTCCCCCCATACATACTCACTACCGCATCAACACACAATTATAGTTCAGACTTCTGGCCACGTCACATGTAATTTCTAATTTTCCATAGTTAATGGTTACCCCTGTTCAATGTAAACCGATGTGATATCCCCATGAATGTTGGTATAGAAAAAGTTTCAAATAAATAAATAAATATTTACACAGAAAAATAGTCATTTCTTCCCACTGATTCTCCCCTGTTTTTGCTCTTCTTATTAAAAAAAAACAACCCCTGATAAATTTCTGAGGAAAATAGAGATCCCTATCTACAGTGTACAGAATTCTATAAAGCCACCAGTCTGGCTTATGTTTTGTTTTTGTTTTTTAAGTTCGTGAAGCTGAACTAACTCTTTTAAAATGATGACTCGGTGATGAATGATGCACATTGCTAAGCAGGAGGCCTGGCTCAAACTCTTTCCCTGGAATTGCTGCTGAAATAGTAACTTATGTGACAGGGTGGGGCTTAGCTAAATTTGCCTTACATGTAGGGTAAAACACAAAAAAATACTAATGGTTGCATGTAATTAGTTTCGTCACAGGAGCTGGATGGGAAGGGGCCTTGCAAGCAGTCACATTTAGGGAGATTATACAGAGCCTCCTTCAGACTTTCGCTGCCAGTGCATGTTGTCAGATTATTTATACATTTCTCCTTTATGTGACTTCAGAAGGCTGAATATGTCCCACATGGAGTTCAGATTTCCATGTGGTAAATTAATTTTCTAATGTATACTGAATTTGCATGAGTATTTGCAATATTCTGTTAAAAATATTATTAGACATGATGTAATGCAGTTTGGAGGGGCTTTTTCCCCAGCACCAAAGCTTTCACACTGAGAGAGTTAAGCGCATTCTGCTCTAATTATTCTAGACCACTCCTGTTCCAGACAAGCGAACATATTGCCAGCAGCCCCGCTGTTGGAGACATCATTCCGTTCAGCACGATCCTTCAGTTCTTTTTTACAAGAGCGCCACCTGAACTGAAATCTCCATACCAGGTAAAAATGAATCTGTCTCTGCAAGCTTTTTTTGTTCTTCTTCTCTTTAAATGTATCATGTTACTTGATCTTTTCTGTTGAATATAGCCAGAGATGTTAAATGCCAAAGAATCAAATGTAAAGGAAAATCTTGCAAATTGCAAAGTATAAAAATAAAAACTTTGCTCTCCAATTTTGTCTTCACTGGCAATTTGATGATCTTCTGATGCCTTGGGGCCAGTGCATTAAAGTGTGTTGCATCTAACGCAGTGTTAACACAGATTTAACATGCATTTATCACTATGTTAGACTTCACACATTGGGGTAGATTTTAAAAGGGTTATGTGCATAAGTTATGCGCGTAACCCTTTAAACACCCCCTCCCCCCCCCGCGCACGCCGCGGCTCGGCGGCACGTGCAAGCCCCGGGATGCATGTAAGTCCTGGGGCTTTGCTAGGGGGGCGTGTCGGGGGGCGGCGCAACATTTGGGGCATTCCGGGGGGCGTGGTTCCGGCCCGGGGGCGTTTCGGGGGCGTGGCAGAGGCCTCCAAAATCTCTCCCCGGCCGGGTAATCGCGCGGCAGCAACCGACTGGCGCGCACGAGTTAGGCAGGCGTAACTTTCGCGATAAAGGTAGGGGTGTGGGGTGTAGATAGGGCTGGGGGGGTGGGTTAGGTAGGGGAAGGGAGGGGAAGGTGGGGGGAGGCCAGAGGGAATGGGCAGCACGCGCAGGGCTCGGCGCGCGCAAGGTGCACCCCCTTGCACGCGAACAAAAGTATGCGCGGGCGTACTTTTCTAAAATCTACCCCATTGTGCGCTAATCTCTGCTAATGTTAAAGTGGACTAACATAATAGAAATATGAGCTGTGAAACATGTAAATATGTGCAAAGCAGCCTATTAATATTAACCTGTGATTAATGTAAATTACGTAAAGCCATGCAATTTACATTAACCTGTTGGTAAGGTAAAAACATATCCAGAGCCCTCTAAGATATAGTTACATTTTTACATTAGCATCCAATAACACAAGACCTGATGTGGGCTGCATTTGCCTCCAGTGGCTAATTCAAGGCCTTATCAGGCCGATACAGAAAGAAACGCGGGAGTGCGGGCAAGCACCTGCTCTCCCGGCGCGCGCACAGTAAAGAAAAATATGCTAATTAGGGCCCGCAGTAAAAGGAGGAGCTAGGGACATTAACGCGTCCCTAGCGCCTCCTTTTTGACAGGAGCGGCGGCTGTCAGCGGGTTTGACAGCCGAGGCTCAATTTTTCCGGCATCGGTTCTCAAGCCCGCTGACAGCCACGGGTTCGGAAACCAGACGCCGGCAAAATTGAATGTCCGATTTTCAAACCGCGGTCTGATTTAAACATTTTTTTTTTTATTATTTTAAATTATTTTTTACTTTTGGGACCTCCGACTTAATATCGCCATGATATTAAGTCAGAGGGTGTACAGAAAAGCAGTTGCCGGCAGAAATTAACGCTTACCTTTGGGTAGGTGCTAATTTCTGAAAGAAAATGTGCGGCTTGGCTACACATTTTACTTACTGAATCGTGCGGGAATAACTAATAGGGCCATCAACATGCATTTGCGGGCACTATTAGTTTCAGGGGGGTTAGCCACGCGTTTTCAACGCGCTATTACCCCTACTGTATTGGCCCGTATGTGATTTGCAGCGTCCAACCCCACTCCCTTGGCTGATCACTCTCCTCCCCTCCAGCAGAAGCAGGACCCCCACCCAGGTTGATTACCTTCAGGAGGAGGCTTCACTGGGCTACCAAAAGCTCTCTCTTCCATTCCTTCCACCCAGGCCATGAGACCCTTTTACTTACCCCATTGGCTGCTGTACCAAGTACTGTGGATAACAGAATGGCAGAGCTGGCAGGAATTGCTCTGTCCTGCTTCCATCAACCAATAACAGCAGCTGAAGAGGTAGGTAAGGGTAATCCTAGCCTGGAGGATGTGGGAGAAGTTCATGCAGCCTGGAGGGTGGGCGTGGTACTGCTGGGGTGGGGAGAGTGAGTGGCCTGATGGGGGGGGGGGGTCTGCAACTTTCAGGAGGAGGGGGCATTGCGGCCTTCATCGGGTCTTGAACTGCTGGCAGCAATAACACGTCAGAGTGATCAGGTGTTCAACACGTTGTTTTGTAGGAGATAACACCTACGTTAAAACTGACCGTTAATTTATGAGTTTAGTACACTTGACGACCTTGTTTTGACGAAAATGTAAAACTTTTCAAGAACAATAAAATAGTGTATGCATGGGTTTCCAATAACTTGCATTACAGATATCTCTAGCCCAATGCTGAAGGAGGCACATATAAATGTCAGGCAAGAAAGAGAACATAAAAGACAGATTATTTTGAGGTAGTAACTAGGCTAGAAAAAAGTTGATATCTTGGAAACTGAACTCTAGAGGTGTCTACAAAGATGAATAAAACATATTACTTTGGTTAGTGATAGGTACAAATGGTTTTATTGGCAATAAAACAGTCCTCCACTTGTTCTAGTTCACCATCAAAATAATTACATTGCCATTAATCAGAATGCCCTTACAACAAATAGGTATTAAGCTGTAAAATAAAAACAAAGATAAAATCTTTAAAAGAAGCTGCAAATGAACAGAAAAGAGACCTACCAAATATATTCTCGTGTATATGTTGAGAAATGTAAGTCTTAAAATTAATCTTAAAAAACAGGGTCGCCTTATCCATGGGGCAATGCTAGTTTCCTCCTCCCCCCCCCCCCCCCCAATAATTATTCTGATGAGTATCCCCAGTCATTCACTCCTTCCATCCCTACCCCATGGCTATCCCCGCTCATTCACTCCTTTCCTCTCTCCTCCTTCCAATCGCTGAACTCACCCGCTGCTAGCAGGACCACGGGATTTGCAGCTGTTCTGATGCGTCCTCCCCTGCCAGGGCCTGATTGATAGACTTAGAACCATGTGGTTCAACACTGGGATCCTGTGTGCGAGGAAGGTGGATGCATCTGTACAGCCGCAACTCCCATCGTCGCCCTGCTAGCGGCGGGTGAGTTAAGGGAGGGGGAGGGAGGGAAGGAGTGAATGAGCGGGGATAGCCATGGGGGAGGAAGGGAAGGAGTGAACTACTGGAGATAGCCATTGGGGGGGGGGGAGAGAAGGAGTGAACCACAAGGATAGACATAAGCACCCTAGGTTTTACCCTAGACATATCCACGGGTCACAGCAATTTTCTTACTTTGGTGGCCCAAATAATGCCCTCGACTTAACCACGAGATCGACTTATTCATAAGTGTATAGGGTTTTGTTTTGTTTTTTAAAGACCTCCATTCATGCTATCATGACTCAAGGCAGGTATTTTTGTACGATGCTTGTGTAAATTCTCTGTGTACATAGTCCAGCATTCAAAATCAGCTTCATGCAAAATAGTATTAAATATAAAACAGTAACTTTTCTTAAGTAGCAAAGAAAGCTCCTGCATTATTAGAAGCAGAAGATCTTATTCTACCCTATAGGTAGGATCTCTGGAGGCTAGAGTGGCAGACCGGAGGAGCTGAGGCAGACAGAGAGGTATATAGATGAGACCTTCAGGGACATAGTAGTCAAGTCCCAACTTCAGACTGGCAGCCCTGGTGCTGCCTTGGAGGAAGAAGGTCTCATGATTGTGGAGCATCAACCTGGTGCAGCAGGAAAGGATCCTGTAGCAAGGACCTGCTCTCCAGGTGGTGCATTGTCCTTTCGCACCAAGGATATCTCCCCAAGGCCTACTGCCCAGGAGGGAAGGGTTAGGTCGGCCATCATAGTTGGTGATTCGATTATTAGGAATGTAGACAGCTGGGTGGCTGGTGGGCATGAGGATCGCCTAGTAACATGCCTAACTGGTGCAAAGGTGGCAGACCTCATGCATCACCTAGATAGGATTTTAGGCAGTGCTGGGGAAGAGCCGGCTGTCGTGGTATATGTGGGTACCAACGACATAGGAAAATGTGGGAAGGAGGTTCTGGAAGCCAAATTTAGGCTCTTAGGTAGAAAGCTTAAATCCAGAACCTCCAGGGTTGCATTCTCTGAAATGCTCCCTGTTCCACGTGCAAGTCCCCAGACGCAGGCAGAGCTCCAGAGTCTCAATGCATGGATAAGACGATGGTGCAAGGAAGAGAGATTCAGTTTTGTAAGGAACTGGAGAACCTTTTGGGGAAGGGGGAGTCTCTTCCGAAGGGATGGGCTCCACCTTAACCAGGGTGGAACCAGACTGCTGGCGCTAACCTTTAAAAAGGATATAGAGCAGCTTTTAAACTGGAACAAAGGAGAAAGCCCACAGTCGCTCAGCAGCCCATGGTTCGGAGAGAGGTATCTTCAAAGGATACTAATGATGCATTAGAATTAGGGCATCCCGACAGTGAGGTTCCAATAATAAGAAAAGTAATCCAAGTGCCTGTAACTAAAAACTCACCTGAGCTAAAAAATTCTAACTTATCCCTATCAATTAAAAAGCAGAATGAAAATACAAACAAAAAACAAACTTTGAAATGTTTATATGCTAATGCCAGAAGACTAAGAGTTAAAATGGGAGAATTAGAATGTATAGCAGTGAATGATGACATAGACTTAATTGGCATCTCAGAGACATGGTGGAAGGAGGACAACCAATGGGACAGTGCTATACTAGGGTAAAAATTATATTGCAATGACAGAGAGGAGCACCCGGGAGGCGGTGTAGTGCTTTATGTCTGGGATGGCATAGAGTCCAACAGGATAAACATCCTGCATTAGACTAAATGCACAATTGAATCTTTATGGGTAGAAATCCCTTGTGTGTCGGGGAAGACTATAGTGATAGGAGTATACTACCATCCACCTGGTCAAGATGATGAGACGGACAGTGAAACGCTAAGAGAAACTAAGGAAGCTAATCAAACTGGTAGTGCAGTAATAATGGGAGATTTCAGTTACCCCAATATTGACTGGGTAAATGTATCATCGGTACATGCTAGAGATATAAAGTTCCTGGATGGAATAAATGACATTTTTATGGAGCAATTGGTTCAGGAACTGACAAGAGAGGGAGCAATTTTAGATCTAATTCTCAGTGGAGCACAGGATTTGGTGAGAGAGGTAACCATGGTGGGGCCGCTTGGCAATAGTGATCATAATATGATCAAATTTGAATTAATGACTTGAAGGGGGTCAGTAAGTAAATCCACAGCTCTCGTGCTAAACTTTCAAAAGGGAAACTTTGATAAAATGAGAAAAATTGTTAGAAAAAAACTGAAAGGATCAGCTACAACAGTAAAAAGTGTGTGGAAGAGGAATGGTGGTTATTAAAAAAAATACCATCCTAGAAGCACAGTCCAGTTGTATTCCACACATTTAAGAAAGGTGGAAAAGAAGGCAAAATGATTACTGGCATGGTTAAAAGGGGAGGTGAAAGAAGCTATTTTAGCCAAAAGATCTTCATTCAAAAATTGGAAGAAGGATCCAACAGAAGAAAATAGGATAATGCATAAGCGTTGGCAAGTTAAATGTAAGACATTGATAAGACAGGCTAAGAGAGAATTTGAAAAGAAGTTGGCCGCAGAGGCAAAAACTCACAGTAAAAACTTTTTAAAATATATCCGAAGCAGAAAGCCTATGAGGGAGTCAGTTGGACCATTAGATGATCGAGAGGTTAAAGGGGCACTTAGAGAAGATAAGGCCATCATGGAAAGATTACATGATTTTTTTGCTTCGGTGTTTACTGAAGAAGATGTTGGGGAGGTACCCGTACCGGAGAAGGTTTTCATGGGTAATGATTCAGATGGACTGAAACAAATCATGGTGATCCTAGAAGATGTGGTAGGCCTGATTGATAAACTAAAGAGTAGTAAATCACCTGGACCAGATGGTATACACCCCAGAGTTCTGAAGGAACTAAAAAAAAATTTCAGACCTGTTAGTAAAAATTTGTAACCTATCATTAAAATCATCCATTGTACCTGAAGACTGGAGGATAGCTAATGTAACCCCAATATTTAAAAAGGGCTCCAGGACCGATTCGGGAAACTACAGATCGGTTAGCCTGACTTCGGTGCCAGGAAAAATAATGGAAAGTGTTCTCAATATCAAAATCACAGAACATATAGAAAGACATGGTTTAATGGAACAAAGTCAGCATGGCTTTACCCAAGGCAAGTCTTGCCTCACAAATCTGCTTCACTTTTTTGAAGGAGTTAATAAACATGTGGATAAAGGTGAACTGGTAGATGGTAGTGTACTTGGATTTTCAGAAGGCGTTTGACAAAGTTCATCATGAGAGGCTTCTAGGAAAAGTAGGGATAGGTGGCTTCTAGGAAAAGTAGGGATAGGTGGTGATGTCCTTTCGTGGATTACAAACTGGCTAAAAGACAGGAAACAGAATAGGATTAAATGGACAATTTTCTCAGTGGAAGGGAGTGGGCAGTGGAGTGCCTCAGGGATCTGTATTGGGACCCTTAGTTTTCAATATATTTATAAATGATCTGGAAAGAAATACGACGAGTGAGGTAATCAAATTTGCAGATGATACAAAATTGTTCAGAGTAGTTAAATCACAATCAGATTGTGATAAATTACAGGAAGACCTTGTGAGACTGGAAAATTGGGCATCGAAATGGCAGATGAAATTTAATGTGGATAAGTGCAAGGTGATGCATATAGGGAAAAATAACCCATGCTATAGTTACAAAATGTTAGGTTCCATATTAGGTGCTACCACCCAAGAAAGATATCTAGGCGACATAGTGGATTACACATTGAAATCATCGCTGCAGTGTGCTGCGGCAGTCAAAAAAGCAAACAGAATGTTGGGAATTATTAGAAAGGGAATGGTGAATAAAACGGAAAATGTCATAATGCCTCTGTATCGCTCCATGGTGAGACCGCACCTTGAATACTGTGTACGATTCTGGTCGCCGCATCTCAAAAAAGATATAGTTGCAATGGAGAAGGTACAGAGAAGGACAACCAAAATGATAAAGGGAATGGAACAGCTCCACTAGGAGGAAAGACTAAAGAGGTTAGGACTTTTCAGCTTGGAGAAGAGATGGCTGAGGGGGTGGATATGATAGAGGTGTTTAAATTCATGAGAGGTCTAGAACAGGTAGATGTGAATCGGTTATTTACTCTTTCGTATAATAGAAAGACTAGGGGGCACTCCATGAAGTTAGCATGTGGCACATTTAAAACTAATCGGAGAAAGTTATTTTTCACTCAACACACAATTAAACTCTGGAATTTGTTACCAGAAGTTGTGGTTAGTGCAGTTAGTGTAACTGTGATTAAAAAAAGATTGGAAAAGTTCTTGGAGGAGAAGTCCATTACCTGCTATTAATTAAGTTGACTTAGAAAATAGCCACTGCTATTACTAACAACGGTAACATGGAATAGACTTAGTTTTTGGGTTCTTGCCAGGTTCTTATGGCCTGGATTGGCCACTGTTGGAAACAAGATGCTGGGCTTGATGGACCCCTGGTCTGACCCAGTATGGCATGTTCTTATGTTCTTATGTTTATTTATCTGCCTATGATAAAGAGAAAAGTTGCCCTGCACCTGCATCGCCAGTATGCAAATTGAGCTCTTCCCCCCCCCCCCCCCCCCGTCCCTGTACTCTCCAGCTCCACCCTATTTTTTTCAATTGTCGAATCCACACTCTACTACCACATATGAAAATTGAGCTCCGCCTCCCCCCCCCCCCCCCCCCCCCTCTCTCTGGCTGTACGTTCCAGCTGCGCCCATTTCTCTCCATTGTCCAATCCCCCTCTTTTACCACACAGTGCACCCGAGCTCAGCCTGCATTCTGTACTATTACACATCTCAATTACACACTTCCTGCATGTCACAGTATTTCCCCATCCTTGGATGGGCTTTTATTACTAGCTTATTTATAACTTACATTTAGAGGTAATTTTCAAAGGCAATTCCTGGGCTGAAATGGTGCTTCACTGGGGGAAATGGTCTGTTATAAAATTGCCCGCCAGTATTTATGTGGGCAATTTTGTAACAGAACATTTCCCCCGGATGCACACAAGTTTACCCAGACTCAGTGGAGGCATTCCTGAGAGGAGTTTGTACTTATGCACATAATTTTGCATTTTAAAAAATGTTCATGCAAATTTTCCTGAAAATTTCCTGCATACAAATTAGCTGTGCAGATAAGTTTGGAGGGATAATTTTCTCTTTTGCCCTGTATGTTTGTCTTGATTAGATTATAAACTCTCCCGAGAAGGGACTGTCTCACATGTATTTTTGGACAGTGCTGCGAACGTCAAGTATCACAATTGAACTGATTAGTAGTAGTAAAATAAAATATAAGAGTTTGAGCAAACTTGTAAAAGAAAAAATCTGGGGACATGACAAGGAATTGCAAGTGAATCCAGAAGGGATCATGATAAATTAATTGAGCAAGTCCAGTTATGCACTAAGTATGTGACGTGAAAACAGGCGTATTATTCTATATTTATTTATTTATTTATTTAAGTTTTTTTATATACCAACATTCAAGACAGTAGTCCCATCATGCTGGTTCACATGAATAGATTAAACTTCTTGTACAATATGTATACTAAGCAGTGCATCATTCCTCATTTTTTTAATTCAACACATCGTTTTATACCTACCCAATTAGCTTTAACTGTGCATGAATTCGCATTTTCCATATTGTTGAATAAATGTGTACATATTCTGCATCTATTAGTTATTCCATGCCTTTTCTCAGTGGTGTGTCAGAACCACAAGAATCATTATTGTCCCTGGATGTCATTTAAGTACTTTGAGATCGATGGTTTTTACAAATCTTTTCTGTGGGATCATTTCCTTCCTCAAAGGTTTAACCAAACTTTTTTTTTTTTTAATTTCCTTTTTTAATCTGATATTTTATAATCTTGATATAAAATAATGTAATAGCTATAGTTGAACTTTAATTTTTAATAGTTTGAACTTTATTTTTTTTAAGTTTGACATTCATCTTTGTAAAATTTGTTAGAGAGCAGAATGGTCCATCGCTCGATATTCCCAATGGCTTGATGACCATCCATCTGAAAAAGACAGATTAATTCTTATAAGGTAAATTGTTTCTTTGTTGTTTTTTTTTTAATTAAGAAAAAGTATTAAAACAGTGTATCCATGTTATAACTATAGTGTTAACACAAAGCTCGTTCAACTAGAAACTAAGGTTTACCTAGAAATCTAGAATATGAGATATGCAATTTTTTTGTTGACGTATCCCCATAGTTGAAAAACTTTGGATTATCTTCAGTACTTAGTAAAGATGGTAAGAATGTATGCTCACTCTTTCATACTGCAAACCTATACAGTAAACCCACAACTTTTGATTACATCATCATAAATCATATAGAGAATGTGGAGACTGAGCTTAGATCGGAGGTTCCCAAAACTGTCCTGGGCAATGCATGCAAATTTATCTCATGCACATTCATTGTGGATATCCTGAAAACCCAGCTGGCTGCGTGTCCTCCAGGACAGGTTTGGGAACTACTGCTCTAGATTTGTTAACAATTTGTTTTCCCTTGGATATAAACCCTGGGATTCATCATTCCGCTATAAATTAGCTTTTACTGCGCATGAATTGGCATTTTCCAATATAGCAGAATGATGGCCTGCGGGAAAAGAAGGGGGGTGAAAGTATGCAGCCAGCCACACCGCGGCGATCAGTTTTTGCCCGCCGCATTTGTGGCCGGGCCGAACACTTGCCTCCATAACGCCACGGGAAAAGGTGTTGTTATTTTCCGCGGTACTGCCGGTGATAATGTGGAAAACATTATCGCCCACAGCGCTGCCGGGCCCAAACCCCGCCCACACTCCTCCCCTTCCCCTGATTTAAATTGTACCGCCGCAAGGCGGCCAGTATCGCATGTGTTAGGGCCTTATTGCATGTGATAACGGCCCATTGCAGTTTGAAAAATGACCCCCAAAATGAGAGAAGCACTTTGATGAACCTGATCCTGTGCCAGGTGTACCCATGTGTGAGCAGTAACTGAAAGTGAATGTTGGTCAGTTTTTAAACTTAAGGTACTGTTTAAAATATCAGTTGTTTATTCATTTTGTTCATGGAAAATTATTTTGCATTCACAGAACATGACTTGATAAGTCATTAGATCTTTCAAACTTTGTGCTGGCTCTCTGCTTTGCCAAGTCTGCTCACTGATTCTTCTTTCATCTCTCCATCCTGCCCAAAGAAAAATCCATGTAGGTGCTTATAAAAGTCACCAAGTTTACCTGTGATAACCAAACATTCCTGTCTGTGAAAACGTGAATAAAATACATTAAATTTGATTAAGGAGATCTTGTTATGGCCAGTACTACTAATTGTTTAACTGGAGTATCCTGTGCTGAATATGTAGAGAAATATGAGATCAGTGGTTCCATTATCTGGGTAACTTATACAGGATATTCAACATTGCGTAGCTGGATAACAGTCTGACCAGTCAGGAAAGGAGGAATATAAATGTAAATGGTTTTTTACTAAATATACTCATATAACTTTATCAGGGTAAATTTATCCAGCTATACAGTATTTAGGACAGCATTTTATCCATTCAGATTTACCTGGCTAAGTTTATCCGCTGGTGCTGAATATTGGCGCTAACTGGATACATTTTGCCTCTTTTATATCTGGCTAAATGTAGCCATATAATAATTTTCTTAATTGAAATTTTTCTGATGAAGAGGCAGGAATTTCAAATGTCAGAATTTGTCTGACCAGTTTAAAAGATAACTGGATAAAGCCTTTTAAATATTGACCTCTAGGTTTATATCAAAGATACTGCCATATTCTCCAAGGACAAGCAAGAAGGTAGTTCTCACACATGGGTGACATCATCAGATGGAGCCCCGATATGTAAAACTTATTTCAGAGTTTCTAGAACTTTCACTTGCCACAATGGGCATGCCCAGTGACCTTCTTCAGTCTCTCTTTTTCGCAGAGCTGCAGCATTGCAGTTGGTGAGTTCACTTGTGCCGTTTTTGGCCTCTTGGAAAACTTTCATTTTTTTGCTGTAACGAGATTTTCTTCACCTGCATTCGACGCCAGGTCCCTCTCGGTCCTCCTCGTAGTATTCCTAGTAAGAGTTTTCAATGTTTATTGGTAAGTTTCCTTTCACGGTCAATTCCACTGCAGCAGTGCATTGTTGCCATTGATTATGATATTGCTTCACATTTATTTTATCCTGTCATGGCCGTGTCCGGTTTTAAGCAATGCCTTCGGTGCCCAGAGACCATATCTGTCACGGCCGCCCTTGATAAATGTGCCTGGGGGCATCGCATGACATCCGGGTTTGCCATCGGTAGCATCGGCATCAAAGGACCATGGAACCACACCAGTGGGCACCGAGCCATCAACATCGGCGGGACCATTGGTTCCGTCGGTGCCAACAGCTGATAGGGGTGACAGAGACTAGCCATCATCGGGCTCCTCCAGGCCAAGGACATCAGGTTCTTTGTCATTGGCTGCAGCAACAGGGAAAGACCTTGCCGAGCATCGAGGGAAAATGAAGAAGTATCGGCATTAGTCTCCATCGATGCAGGGTGCCGTGCACGGGGGTGCGCCAGCTCAAGTTGTGATGCACCAGAAGCGATCCCGCAGCAAGGAGTGCCAGTCCTCCGCCTGTGCCGGAGGTCTGCAATGGTCGCCACCAGATGCCAGTCAGCAATCCACCTCTCAGTTCCAAAGAGGATCTGGCCACCCCTCCTTCCTCCCAGTCGGTGTTGGCATCGGCAGTTTTTGAGGAGGCGTTCGAGTGATGAGTACAGCTGGCAGTTGAGCAAGTGATATGGGACATTATTCCCATGGCACTGGAGCTGGACTGCCCATTCTGGAGCCGCTGTTGGAGAAGCTCCATGTGCTCATCAGCGTGTTAGTGACCCAGCTGGCATCAGTTCCCAGGTTGGCGTCGGTGCCTGTCGGGGTCTCCCCCTGTCGATATGGTGGCCCATGGCCAGTTCCTTGGAGGAGGAAGCTCCACCTAGGCCGGCTGAGATGCTGAGGCCTGCAGCCCCCCCCCCCCCCCCGAAGAAGCATCGGCATCAGTTCCCATCAATGCACGGTGCCAGTCACAGGGATGCACAAGCTTTGACTGCGATGTCCCCAAAGCATCCCTGTGACGAGCACCAATCTTTCAGCGATACCTGAGGTTCACGACAGTCTCCACCAACTCCAATGCCCACCACCGATCCTCCTCTCAATTCTGAAAAGGATATGGTCACATCTGAATCCCAGTCAGTATTGGCATAGGCGATCTTTGAGGAGGAGTTGGAGAGGCATGTGGAGAAGGTGATGTGGAGTCTGGATGTCATGGCACAGACGACCCTGGAACCGGCAACATCCCTTATCAAGCTGCTGTTGGAATCTCTGCATGCGCTCCTCGATGCCTTACTGACATAGCCAGTGTTGGTTCCCTGTGTGCCACCGATTCCTGGCGGGGCATTGATGGCACCACCAACCGATCCGGTGCTGGTTCACGGCTCCTCTGAGAAGGAAGCTCATCTGGAGACCGTACAGAGCCTGAACCCCAACAGCCAACAGAGCCAGTATCCACAGCCCTGGCTGGAGGCAGAGCGCCTAGGGCCTCATCCCCACCATCAGGCAGTGAGGATGAGGGCCATCCCCCCTCCCCATGACCTCTGGGGAGGGGGGATGAAGCCTCCGATGTTTCTGACGATACCTTGGAGGATCGCCCCTTGGAACCATCTCCTCTCACTGACAGAAGGAAGAGTGTGAATTATTTTATCCTTAGTTTTAATTTTTGGGTGTTATTTGCTGTTTTGAAATATTGAAAGGTTTTTGGGGAAATTTAAAACTAATTGTATATTTTAATTATTGGCTCTTCCATTCATCGGCTGTTTTGAAATATTCTTTTTATTAGTATGTTTATACTATTATCATTTATGTATGTATTATATTTCTTGATTTTATTGTTTAATGGCTGAGGATTGATGATGGTTCTGTTTTTCCATTGTTGTACTATATACAGAGTCTGATGTAGCAGTTTCCAGTTCAGTTTTTGCCTGCATGTTTCTATTATACTTTATGGTTTCTATTTTTCTGTATATAGTGATGGTCTGTCTGTGTTCTGCATCTGTGACCGAGGGGAGGTCTTCAGCTAGTGAATAGGAACCTATAGCAGCTTGGTTTCTTCTGTTTTCCTAATAGAAGGTGAATTGGTGTTTTAGGGCCTGGTGCAGTATTTGCAGTGTTGCCTTTTCATAGGTAAACTTGTTACTTTTTAAGTGCTGGCAATTAGTGCTGTTTTGGTGTGGTAGGTTTGATATATTTTAATTGTAATTTACTCATGGCTTTCTGAGGGTGCCCACACCTATCATGCATTGCAATAACTCTAATGCCATATCGGTTCCAAGTGACTTTTTTGCAGGCTTTTCTTGTTGGCCCATAGTAGCACATGCAAGTACAATATACATGTTGTGATATTTTTATCTCAGAAGACTGTACTTTGAATATTCTTTTTATTGTAAAATCTGTTATAAATGCATAATTCTTAACTGTGTGCATGGAGTGGGGGGGGGGGCAATGCCAAGGATATAAGGTTTGCCCGGGGCCATCTCATACTCTTGCACTGGCCATGGCTTCCAGGGGAGGGGGTAAAGACCTGGAGGGTTGTGGGTGACAGTTTTTACAGTTTAAGTCGCTGGAAGGAGCTGGGATTTTTTTTGGTGGCCCAAGACAGAGACTGAATGAAAGCAGAGGGAAGGGGGCAGCACAATAATTGTTCACACAGGGCAGCAAAAAACTAGCACCGGCCCTAGGAATAAGCTGTAACTGTTTGCTTTTGTAATGAGTCATGCAGAGAAATGATCAAAGGCTGTACTGCTTCCAGGAGCTTAACTAGGGTTGAAACAAGGGAGATATTTGCTTCTGAAATGTTTTGATCCCAACAGGACTCTCGATGTGACAGAATTCCAAGCCACTAAATCTTGCTTTAGTGAAAAATGATTTAGTGTCCTTGTTTCTCCTCAATCTCTTTCCACAGAAAAACTAGGCTTCACTATGAAAACCATTTTTAATAGAGCCAGAGAGAAGACTGTTTGAGAATAGAGTTCCCAGATGTTTGATAAACCAATTTCAACATTTTTTTCCTTGAACAGATAAGAGATTTCTGAAGTATTAAATTATGACTAAGTTGGGGTGGTATGAGTTCTATAATCCTGCTTTGTTAAAGTTTTACAAGACAAAGCCAATTGATGTTCACAAAAGGAGGTAGAAAGATAGGCTGCGGAGGCTTTAAGAGGGAAAGTTTGTCTTTTTGCGCATCATGACACCCATACCTGGGAACTCGCTGGATTTGACCCAGAGAATGCAGAATTCTAATGGAATTGCTGGGTCTCCAGGCCAACAGCTGTAATCTCCGGGTGCCCTGCTGCTGCTTCGCTAGTGAAACAGCGAGCTTAGAGGGTATCTGATTGGTCTACACGGGCCAATAGAATGCCTCCTTCATTTTCCCTGTTCTGTGACCAGTCAGAGGCCTCATTTCTTCTTCCTGAGCCTGCGGATCAATGCTGGCAGGGAGGAAGGGAGGAGGCTTCCAATTAGCCTGTGGGAACAGGAAGCAGGGAGGAGCCCAATAGCAGAAGCAGTTGTAGAAGATGCTGCTGCTGCTGTTAACTAGAAGAAGGAGTCTTCCTATCAACCCCAGGAAGAGGTTGCTGCTACTGGTGAGTTTGGGGTGGGGAGAGGTAGTGAGTGAGGGGGTTGTATTTGTGTATGCATTGTATTTGTGTATGCATGTGTGTATATGTGAAGAGGCAAGTATATGTGTATATCAGGGAGGGTGTATGTGTGTGAATATATGTGAATGGGTGTGCATGGGGGAGGGAGTTTATCAAGGGGAGGAGGAAGAACATATCTGTGTGTGTGTGTATACAAGGAAGAGAAGTGAAAGTGTGATTAAACATGGGTGAGTGGGCATGTGTGTGTGGACGAGGAAGAGAAGTGAATGAGTAAGCCATTTGTGTGAGGGGTTTATATGTGGGAAAATGAGGAGTAAAGCTGTAAGTGAACGTGTGAAAATGTGTCAGAGAATGAGGAATGAGATCATATAAGAATGAGCATGTATGTGTGGAAAATGATCGTGGACATGTGAGTGTTAATGTGTGTGGGTATATGAGAGTAAGTTTATGCACATCCGGTGTGTGTCCCCCTGCATTCACAGTAATCTGAAGTTCCCAGGTATATGACACTAAGATCTTCAACAGAGTTAGACACACCTGAATAAGCAGAGATAATGAGAAGTGATCTAAGAAACCTTGAGGAGTGGTTGAAGATTTAGCAGCTGGGATTCATTGCAAAGAATTGAAAAGTCGTGCATTTGCAGTGCAGTAATCCAAAGGAGCTCACATGAATGGGGGGGTGAGAGACTGAGGTGCACGGGACTGGGAGTTATCGTGTCTGATGAGCTGACGGTAGTAAAGCAGTGTGACAAAGGCCAGAGGGATGCCAGGCTGCATAGAGATCTATGGTATAATCACACAAGGGTCAAACAACAACCAACCTCTTCACCAGAGTAATACTAAATATACATAAGAAGAGGATTTAAACAATGATTACATTCATTTTTTATTTTTTACATTTATTAACCTATCTAACATTAAAATCTATCTAACACACTCATCCTTCACACATGCACACACATATAAAAACAGAATTCATCAATAAACATGAAATGCACAATGTATATAATAATGTAAGTGTACAGTCTCAATTCCTATACAGTTATTTTTCAATTATTTAATAATTTATATATTTGTATCGGATAGGTAGTCGTTGAATATATGACTTTTCTTAGCGATCGATTGCGCATTAATCAATGTGAGTGAGAAGAGAGTTAGTCCAAGGAATTGAGTGAGTGGTGTCAGTAAGATGGGCCTGAGCCTCTGTTGACGATTGTGATGGGGGAGGGAAGGGGGGGGCTTTGGTGTTCTCCATTTGGGATTGTGGATGATGGGAATTGTGAGGGGGTGCATGTTGGGATGTAAGTGGCTGAAGTGGAAGACTGTGGGAATTGTTACGGTTAACAGGAGTGCTAGGCGAATGCTGTCTGAAGAGAGCTGGATGAATGTGGTTTGAAGAGTGCTGGGTGGATAATGTTAGAAGAGTGCTGTATGTATGATGGGGTATGTTGGGTGAGTGCAGTCCGGAGAAAGATGGGTGAATGTTAAGTGGAAGCTTAAGGAAGACCTGGTGGTATTGGGTGGTCGTATAATGAGATATTACAAATATGTATATTATACAGGAACCTCCGGTATATAAATTAATTTAAATAAATAAATAAATAAAGTGCAAATGCTCAAAAATTTTTAAATATTATAAACAAACCAAATATAAGTCCAAAATATCCAACAAAGATCTTCGTTTCGCCAAGCTTATCTCAATGGCTTCATCAGGGATGGACTTAACTTAATAAGCAACCACTTATACCTCACCAATATTCTCTTAATGCTTTTCACAACAATAATAAGCAACCACTTATACCTCACCAATATTCTCTTAATGCTTTTCACAACAATGTGTTTGTTCGTGTTGCCAATTCTTGAAGAGCCTTCCAACAACAAACATCTGAAATGAATCACAATTGTTGATATTGTATCCCAACAAGGACTTTATAATATTCAAAAATCAATACCTTCAAACATTCTCCAAAAAATGTTTTCACACGAGCAGTCCAAGTTGTTCATATCGCAACCAACTTTAACAAAATACTTCAAGGGAACAATTATACTCAAGGTGTAACATCTTTTAACTTCTTGTTTCCCCAAAAAGGATTCATCACCCGGAAGTGACGTCTACTTCATGTTTGAAAAAACTTTTTCAAACATGAAGTAGACGTCACTTCCGGATGATGAATCCTTTTTGGGGAAACAAGATGTTAAAAGATGTTACACCTTGAGTATAATTGTTCCCTTGAAGTATTTTGTTAAAGTATTTTGTTAAAGTTGGTTGCGATATGAACAACTTGGACTGCTCGTGTGAAAAAATTTTTTGGAGAATGTTTGAAGGTATTGATTTTTGAATATTATAAAGTCCTTGTTGGGATACAATATCAACAATTGTGATTCATTTCAGAAGTTTGTTGTTGGAAGGCTCTTCAAGAATTGGCAACACGAACAAACACATTGTTGTGAAAAGCATTAAGAGAATATTGGTGAGGTATAAGTGGTTGCTTATTATTGTTGTGAAAAGCAATAAGAGAATATTGGTGAGGTATAAGTGGTTGCTTATTAAGTTAAGTCCATCCCTGATGAAGCCATTGAGATAAGCTTGGCGAAACGAAGATCTTTGTTGGATATTTTGGACTTATATTTAGTTTGTTTATAATATTTAAATATTTTTGAGCATTTGCACTTTATATAAATTATTAAATAATTGAAAAATTACTGTATGGGAATTGAGACTGTACACTTACATTATTATATACATTGTGCATTTCATGTTTATTGATGAATTCTGTTTTTATATGTGTGTGTATGTGTGAAGGATGAGTGTGTTAGATAGATTTTAATGTTAGGTTAATAAATGTAAAAAATAAAAAATGAATGTAATCATTGTTTAAATCCTCTTCTTATGTATATTTAATAGGGCTGCATAGAGAGGCATATAACCAGCAGGAAAAAGGTGATGATAATGAGACCTCACCTGAAGTACTGTGCTCAGTGCTGGAGACCGTATCTAAAACAGGACAGAGACAGAATAGAAGCAGTCCAGAGAAACGCAGCCAAAATGGAGTGGGGTCTGCACTGAAATAGTTATGAGATGAGACCGGAGGACCTAAATATTCAGTATATAAGCTGGAGGAAGAAGAGAGCTAGGGGAGATATGATACAAGCTTTTAAATACCTGAAAGATATTAATAATGCCCAATAATCTAACCTATTCCAGTGGAAAAGAAGCTGCAGAACTCGAGGTCATAATATGAAACTCCAGGAGGGTAGACTCAGGAGCAGTGTCAGAAAGCATTTCTTAATGAAAAGAGGTGGTGAAGACAAGAATGGTAATGGAGTTCAGAAGGGCATGGAATAACTACGTAGTATCCTTAGTGCTTATAAAGGATAGACATGAAGAGACGGGGCAACCTGTAGTAACTTAAGTGCAACATTTATGCATTGGAGTAATCTGCACAGAGCAGCAGTTACAATCCTGAACACTTTGCTGGGCAGACTGCTTGGACCATTTGGGTCTTTATCTGCCATCATTTACTCTGCTACACAAAATGCCATGACGCTATCGTGGTTCTTGCCCTGTGAGTGTTGGATGCCATTTTGGAAGGGATAGCAAGTGGGGAAAAACCAGTTAAAATAGGCAGGCAGCATGAGGGAATGCAAAATGATTTCTATCTGGACACTAGAATACAGGTAGGAATATAAGTCCTCGTGTATATGCTGTGTTAAAATTTGGATTTATAGCAATACCTTACTCCCATAGCCTCTAGAGGCTTTCCATAAAACTGCTCACAGAAATTTAACAGTAAAATAATCTTTGGTGTGATAGATGAAATGCCACTATATTTTCCTCCCTAATGCTTCAAAACTCAAACAAAGTAGATAAACTAACTTCTTTTTAAAAAAAACAAAAAAAACAACCTGCTTTTAGTCACAATCTTTTCAGGTATAACAAACTGATAGCCTCCCTCCAGCTTGCTTTCCTGCTGGACAGAATAATGTAATACCTAACCTGGCAGACTGCAGAGCTTCCACTCGGTTTGGTCTTATCAAAGATCAGTCGTTCTTCACTTGTAATGAGCCATCTAAAATTCTGCTTCATTTTCTCGGTAATTACTTTCAGGTAAGGGAAATCTCTTTCTCCAGCAGCTTGAAAAGCGACTCTCAACATCCAGATGCAAAGGAGATTTGCTGGTTTCCACCTGATGTGCCAGTTGTTGCTTTATGATGTACAATAATGCAATATAATGTACAGGACATTTACAGCATGGTCTACTTCTGTTTCATCCTCAAAAGAATATCTCCATGTGCCTTTAGGACGCGGTCCTGTTAAATATTCCCGTTTAGAGAAAGGGCTTAATGCTTTGCAGGAACACTTTGACATGGTGCTAGCTGGCTGTAATTTAATCAGCTGCAGAACTCCAAGATAGCCGATATTTATGGCCCAGCAAGGAAAGTAAATTAGCAAGCACTTTAAAATCCTGTTCTGTTTCCCTGTGGAATAGGAGTTTTAACATTGTCTTTTTTTATGATAATGGTGTTAGTTTTGCTAAGATATTAATATATGCAGCACTCAACCAAAACTCATTTGTGCTCTTTCGTTTACATTTTATTTGAAATGTATATTGTGTCTTTTCATTTAAAATAGAGCAGCTAAACAGATTTACATTTGTATTAGAAGACTTTGGGCTGCTTTGTACAGGATAATGTTGAGTTTAATTCTGCAAAAACCAGGTACTGAGCATTAGTTACATAATGGAGGTTGCTTGCATTTTCCTTAAGCGTCTTTTAAATGCACATTTTGCTTAAAATAAGCCTGTCTACTGGATATAATTCATACCACCATTCTCTGTTTTCCCAGCTTCCATTTCTGTTATTAAATTTTACCTGTTAACATTTTTTTGAAACTGACTAGTACTAAACTTTTCTAAATTATTTATTTAGGATTGCCATTGCTGCTAGTGTGATTACTTCTGGCTTTTCTCCAGTTTTGTTTCTCTGTCCTGTGTGTGTTTTTTTAGTACTTGGTTATTTATGGATCGTTGTATCTTACCTTGGGCAGTCACTGGAAAAGGCGTGTAGTAAGTATGAACAAACAAAACAAAGTGCAGCCAGGCTTGGATTTAGGCAGATTTTTAGGGACACCGGAGTGTGGCCAGGGCGCCACCTTCTTGGCCTCCAGGCCTGCCTCTGTGGCATCTGCCCCACGGCACCAATTCAGTGCAGGGTCTCTTGCAGTCGGCGCAGGCTGACAGGCTTATTAGGGGACCCCCCGCCCGCCGCCTCCTGGCACAGGTTTCCATGATGATAAAGCCTGGGCAAGGGGAGGGGTGCCGCAGGGCCTGAATTTGTCTGGTTGCTGATGCTGCAGAGCCAGCGCAGATATAGAAGGGAAGGGGGGAGGGGGGGCCTGCACTGAGGGGAAGATTTGAGCAGGTGTGATATGGGGGCGTGCGTCTTCTCCTTGCCCCCAAGGGGGGGAAAAAACAGGGGTAAATCAAATTACATCATAAATCCTTGCAAATAGGTTTTATTACAAAAATGTTTAAGGCTATGCAAATACTTAAAAAGCCATGAATTAATCATGTTATACATATCTCAAATAAATTCTTTGAAATAATTCACACAAATTATGTGTTCACAAGGGGCACGGTATCAGCTGTATCTTTTGTATGGCCTTCAACATTTTTGTAAGAAAAACTGTTTGTAAGGATTTATGATGGAATGTGATTTACCCCTGTTTTGGGGTTTCTAATGCTGATGTGTATTCAGAGGGTTAGATAGATTTCCCGTGGTTGCACCTGATTGCACCCAACATAGTCCAGCCCTGAATGCAGTAATAAAATGTCCTTTTGGCCAAGAATTTGCTAATGTTATCCTACTTTGATTCTTGATATGCCAACTTTATTACTTTATTGGGACTGGGCTAAGTGTAATTTTCTGTTTTCTGGCAAAAGCAGAACAGGTTGTTCCATTTATATACTTGTAGGATTTGTACTTTTTTTGTTTGCTCTAAATCCATTTTTCATGCCCTGTGGGTTTTTTCTTTCTCTGTACCACTCAATACATCCTTGTGTTTCAGTTATATAGATGGGCATTTTAGCTGTGTGCGTACACTGCTGAACAGAAAAGTAAAACATCCAATTAGTGTCACATTACAGCTGTTTAAAAACAAAATCTCCTGTGGTTACTCTCATGTAAGCCTCAGCTCAAAGATAAATTGCTCTGCGTGCAGATGAAGATTCTGAGTTACAGCGATAACGCCATGCAGTGTTTCCCCACCCTCTCTTGGAGGCACACCTAGGCAATTGGGTTTTCAGGATTGCCACAACGAATATGCATGAGATCAACTTTGCAAAGATGCAGAATAAAGGAAAAAAGCTAGCCGAAGTTCTTTGCCAATTTCTGTTTGCTTGCTGTTGCTTCACTATGTCTCTAAAACATTTTTAGTCGCTGCGATATACCACATCAAGCCTCTAAAATGTGAACATGTTCATGGGAAAGGTTTAAAAAGGGCTAATAGACAACAAATGGTCAGTTCTTGAGTGTAGATTAAAACATGTTGTACTGATGGTCCTGACCTTTCATCATGCTGCTTCTGTTGTTACGGGAAGTTGTGCTAATGGAAGAGGGGGGAGGGGGGACGCCATCAAAGGATGTGGTTTCTATGTAAGGGCACCCTGCGGGCTACGTGAACACGACCAAAGGGCAGTCCCCACATTGACACAGACACATTCTTTATATTTCTTTAAATGATTTATTACTGCTTTATAATGCTTATCAGAGTGGTCAGTGTGCAACCCATGCTTAACGAGCCTTCAGACCAGGGCCGGTGCAAGGGTATTAGGCAAACCTTACAGTCTGGCGTCCCCTCCCCATACACAATTTTAAATTATGCATTTATAACATATTTTACATGAAAAATGACATTCTGAGGTAAAATTAATATACAAGTTGTTGTGATAATTTCATGCACTGTTGTGATGCCAACAAGAAAACTTTGCATCTTGGAATACATATGGCATGGTCCTCCCGTATCAACACAGTACTATTTACCAACGCTCAAAGAATAACAACCCCACCTATGAAAAAGAATATCACAAATATTACACCAGAATCTAAAATATCAACACACCTCCTATCAGGAAAACAGAACAGGCCAAGCTACTACAGATCCCTACAGAGAAACCACATGCTAAAAGAATGCTTCATCTCAGTCTTTGCATGCAGAACACAAACCCTCAACAAATACAGAATAAAGCCACATAAAGTATAAATAGAAATGTGCAGACAAAAACTAAACTGTAAAACGTATCACGCCAGACTCTATACAGTGCAACAATAGAAAAACAAAAATGTCACCATTCCTCATGAAACAAATAAATAAAATCAAGATATATAAATCATTAATCATAATTATAAAATCATACAAATAAAATAATTTCAAAACAGCTGATGAAAAGAATATCCAATAATTAAAGACTCATGCAAATTTTGAAAGCTTTACCAAACACCAATAAAATATTTCAAACAGCAGACACATCACATACTACCCAATAATTAAAATGGTAGTCGAACAGTATTCAATAGGGGGGAGGGCTGATGTGCATGGAGCAGGAGAGAGACCTTGGGGTGATAGTGTCTAACGATCTGAAGTCGGGAAAACAATGTGATAAGGCGATAGCTAAAGCCAGAAAGATGCTGGGCTGCATAGAGAGAGGAATATCGAGCAAGAAAAGGGAAGTGATTATCCCCTTGTACGGGGTCCTTGGTGAGGCCTCGCCTAGAGTACTGTGCTCATTTATGGAGACCGTATCTCCAAAAGGACAGAGACAGGATGGAAGCGGTCCAGAGAAGGGCGACCAAAAAGGTGGAGGGTCTTCATCGAATGACTTATGAGGAGAGATTGAAGAATCTAAATATGTACACCCTGGAGGAAAGGAGGAGCAGAGGTGATATGATACAGACTTTCAGATACTTGAAAGGTTTTTAATGATCTAAAGACAATGACAAACCTTTTCCATTGGAAAAAAATCAGCAGAACCAGGGGACACGATTTGAAACTCCAGGGAGGAAGACTCAGAACCAAGGTCAGGAAGTATTTCTTCACGGAGAGGGTGGTGGATGCCTGGAACGCCCTTCCGGAGGAAGTCTCTGTCCCGGTTCCCGCAAATCTTTCGAGACTTGGCGTCCTCTACATAAAGAGTTGTGATTTGATTTTACCCTGAAGAAGCTGCAATCTTGCAGTGAAACACCGGCCGCTGTTGGGCGGGTAAAATTTTATCAACATTGACGGGACTTAACATAAAAATATTGGGACACAGTATGCAAAGATTTGCCAATTAATACTGTCATTTAAACATTCAAACAGGAGTTGTCATCTAGCCACAAATGATTAATAGTCCGGGCGGTTCTAGTAAGATATTACAGAGCACGCCGTCAGGCTTGCTGATGCGGCGCCTTATAAAAATTTGAAGTTTTATTATTTCACTTCTACACGGCTCACAAACATCTGGTGTTTTGATGGAAGAGCTATTGTGAAGTTTATTCTTGTTGCTGGTTCCTCTGTTTGTCACATATACACCACACACATACAGAAGCACCCTCCCTGTCTCACATACACATTACACTCTCACAGAAGCGCCTTGCTTTCAGACTTGCATGATTTTTCACTTTTACTAAAAGTGAAAGTGATGCTCCCAACCCTTAAATAAGAAAACCACATTCCTATTAGAAGGCAAAATGACACCCTTCCTTCAGGTTCTGTCCTCCCAAGGGGCAGCCACCCACACCGTACAGCTTCTCTTGTTTTACCGCTTTCAGGCAATAAAGCAAGAGTCTTTCTTTAAACTATCAGTCATATGATTATTCATGTGGGAGATATGGAACAGAAAGACTTCCTTAGTCAACTTCCCTTTTAAATGAGAAGATTCCAGTCTTAGTCATTTAAAAATATACATTTTCTAAAGGTTTAAAAAAAAAAGGCAAAACCGTTTCAGACTGGAACTATTCTAGTCTTCATGCTTAAATTATACTTAAAAAAAAAAAACCAAACCCCACCTGGCATCAGTATCTTAAATTTGTGATTTTGCTGAGATGAACATTTTAAATACTTTAAATTTTTTTTCTTTAGTATTTGTCTCTACCCACTTTAAGTTAAATTTTATTTTCCAGAAGAGGGATGCTTAAAATTCAGTAATTTCATCTTTCATCCAACTTTTCAAAAGTTGCGCTACCAGCACAAAAGTTGAGGTATATGTATTATCATATTTCTTTTTTTTTTTAACTGGCAGATTCCTTTCACACATACACTCCTTTCACACATACACACTACATACACCCACACAGAAGTTCCATTCCTTTCTCACATACACACACACACACGGAAGCGCCATTCCTTTCTCACATACACACACACGGAAGCTCCATTCCTTTCTCACATACACACACAGAAGCTCCATTCCTTTCTCACATACACACATACACACACACACACAGAAGCACCAGTCCTTTCTCACATACACCCACACAGAAACAAACACACACACGCACACAGGCCGATACAGTAAGGAGCGGTAGGAAGAGCTGCGTTAGTGCCGGGCACACCCGCGGTTCCCACACGCACAGTCCGGCTCACCTACCACTCGATACTGTATGTAAATAGCTTGCAAATGCAAGCTGCGTCCAAGAAGCGTCCGTAAAGCGTTAGGCCCACGCAACCCATTTTACTCTATAGAGCGCTATACAGTATCCTGGGTGCGCTGGCCTAACTCTTCACGGACACGCTGGTATCTGTCATTTCAAATGACAAATGGTACCTGTCATTTCAAATGACATTTGAAATGACAGGTACCAGGAAGTGGACGGTTCTCCTACGCTTGGGATTGCCAGTCCTCTCTCCCCTCCTCCCGAAGCAAGGCGCGTAAAGCAGCCTTGCTTTGGGAGGAGGGGAGAGAGGACTGGCAGTGTAAAGCAACTAAGTGACTTACTCTTCTTGCAGCCCCCCTCCGGAGAAGGACATCGGCGGAGACGGACATCGGCGGAAACGGACCGTGGCTCCCCTGCCTCCAGCTACTGGCGAAGACGGATGCCTGCACGGGCGAAAGCGGCCCCTGTGCGTGCAATTGGGCCGCTCAAGACGTGACATCACATGCCGTGACGTCACGCCTTGAGCAGCCCAGTTGCACGCACAGGGGCCGCTTTCGCCCATGCAGGCATCCGTCTTCGCCGGCAGCTGGAGGCAGTGGAGCCGCGGTCCGTCTCCGCCGATGTCTGTCTCCGGAGGGGGGCTGCAAGACGAGTAAGTTGCTTCGTTGCTTTACACTGCCAGTCCTCTCTCCCCTCCTCCCGAAGCAAGGCTGCTTTACGCACCTTGCTTCGGGAGGAGGGGAGAGAGGACTGGCAATCCCAAGCGTAGGAGAACCGTCCGCTGCGTTGCTACTTTTTTTTTTCGCTTTTTCAATTTTTTCCGCTTTTGTTGCTTCGGGAGGAGGGGAGAGGACTGGGGCTGCCCCGGAGATCAGCACCCATGGACGCGGCCAGGGCAGGTGAGCAAGGGCTGGGGGAAAGTTTGCCGCCTACCCTTACCCCTGCCTCTAACGCAGGGGTAAGGGTAGGCGGTAAGTTAGCAGGTTAAACGCGTGGCAAAACGGCAGGTTAAAAAAGCGATAGTCGGGGGCGCATGTTATTGTATGGGAGGGAATAGCTAATTCGATCGTTTACATCTAATATACATGCCGCGGGCGGAAGGGGTTACCCGGTGATTTAAAGAGGCGGTAGGAATGGGTTAAAGGGGATAGTGTATCGCGGGTTGAACTAATGCGGCCGAAAAGTGAGTAGAAAGCGGATTAGGAGCAGGGTAACCGCGGCCGCACTTTACTGTATTGACCTGACAGAAAGAAGATCGGCGCAGCCGGAGACTTCGGCCACATGATCAGCTAGACCGGCCCACCGGGGGAAGCCCGATCCCCTGATAGGCCAATCCGCCCCTGGCGCCGGTGGCCTTCAGCCCCTACCATGTGACAGGGGCTACCGGTGCCATTGGTTGGCCCCTGTCACATGGTAGGGGCTAAAGGTCACCGGCACCATTTTGGTTAGTGGCAGCCGAGGCCCCGGGAGCGGCAGATCGCTCCCGGGCCCTCCACTGGACCACCAGGGGGGCGTCAGGAGGGTGGCACTGGGGGGTGGGGGGGGAGGCAGGGCGAGTCGGGGGCTGGCAGAATTTTGAAAGGGCATTTTTTGCCCTTTCAAAATTCTGCCACCTGCTGTGGCGCCCCCTAAGTCTCTGCGCCCTAGGCACAGGCCTAGCTCGCCTAGTGGTTCCTCCGGCCCTGCTTCAGACTCTTGTCTACTTCCCTTACAGTTACCTCTCTCTCTCTTACCCTCCTTGCACCCATTCTTCAAAGATGCCTTTCAGCCTCTGATCTTCTGTTGGATGAAGATCTGACTTAACTCCCAAAAACCTCTCATTTTATAGAGGTTTGGTCAGTAGGCATAACTGTCTCTTAATGCATTGGTGGGTCTTGGGTGTGGTCTCTTGATAACTCCTCCAACATTGGCTGCTCGGGTTAGAGTGCCTTGGCACGCGTCAGTTCCCCCATCATAATTGGTGGGTTGGTTTTGGTATATGTCAATAGCGTCATCAAATGGTGGGCCCTATCTTGTCATATGTCAATAGCTCGGATCCTTATGAAATCTCTGCTATCTTGGGTTCCACAACTATTTCATTGGAGTCCTTTCAGCCCCCAACATCACCCATGCATTTCAAGTACTATAAGGTGCTGGCTTGTTTCCAATGATGATGTATTAGTCTTTATCAGAAGTTTCAGCTGGGCAGAGAAACTTAGACAAAACAATTCAGTTTCTGTGGAAAGTCCCCATTTAAAATGTCATTTCTGTCTTTGGTTTCAAATGTCTGTCTTCCTTTAATGTCTTCTATGAGGCCTGTTCCCTGGCTTAGGTGCAAAGTACAGGCCACCCCAGGGGTTTATCCTAAGTTACTCTACTTTTATGTACTAAATCTATTATCCAGCCCATGCTCTGGCATAACGCTCTCTCCATTCACAGCTTCCACTGGGATAATGATGTTCTCATCAAAGGCCTGCTATACTCTCTGTAACTGCAGGTGCACTCACTGATTTAAATAATTTCTTTGTCTGGTACAATAAATTTACTCAGCCTTTGTTTTGTTAATGATTGCACTCTTGAAGCTTTATTTTTCCCTTTTTTTTGGTCTAACACTAAGTAAAATAGGGCCCTGGCTCTGCTGTCCAGTATTTATTTTATCATTTGTAGAAATCAGACCAGATTTACCCAGCACTCTACCTTATGTTGCTCCTGATTGAAATTGACTTTTTATCAAGGGAGTTGCAAAAGGTAAACCTTTCATGTAATTAGGAAGTCAATATTCAGATGATTTGTCTGGGTAAATTTGGGACCTAGCTGGGTTTTAAATTTTCCACCACTCTGAACAGCTCCAATGTATTTGGCTAACTGTTTAGCCAGTTAAAAGCTGAATAAGTTGGGGGTATTCCAGAGCGGACTTAGCGCCAATAATCACACTTAGCTAGATAACTTATCTGGCTACGTCTGGTCATGCTGGAGAGCAGGCCTAAAACTAGCTGTATAAATTATCACAGATTTTCAGCGTAGTAATGCCGATTAGGCACTCTGCTGAAGATAGCTGGGTAAAGTCTTAGTTATCTCGAAAAGTTTATCCGGCTAATTAGCAGGCCGATGCAATATCGGTGTGTGAAAAACGGGCACTCATGATTGAGCACTCGCCTTCCTAATGCGTCCCCACCCATCTCTCCCGGGCATGTGATGCAAATGGGTAATGAGCTGCCGCTTAAAAAAGCAGGTGCTAGGGGAAATTGTGCGTCCCTAGTGCCTCGGGTGCCTAGGAGACGTGGCTGTCAGTGCAGGTTAGGAAAACGGACATTCAGTTACGAACATCTGTTTTCTTCAGCTGCCAGCACAAAAAATATGCACAGTATATATGGCCTGGACCGTGCTTGTATATTGGGTTTCCAAAATGTTTTTTCAAGATTTTATTTTTTGCACGATGCAGCTCTCTGTGGTTCCTCCTATTTTTGTATCACAACGATACTAATAGGAGGAACCAGAGAAAACAGGAATTTTGGTTTTTTGCTCTAGTCCTAGACCGAGGCAAGCCTTAACGCCGGCTCTGGGGCCGGCATTAAATTTTACGCATTGCAATGGCGCATGGGCCACATGGGAATTTTTTAACTTGAGCGGTAACAGCTAATAACCTCATCTACATGGAATTTACAAGGGATGAGCGCTATTAGCTATACGCTGGTTTGCAGGCGCGTTTTGGACGTGCTGAACCCAGTATTGTATCAGCATGTGTCTAGCGTGTCCAGCTGTGTGTTCAGCGGCGTGCTGACCTCAGCGCCCAATATTGCATTGGCCTGAAAGCACATAATCAACTGCACTAACTTAAGCCCGATAAATTGTCCACTGGCCATGCTGCTGAATATTGACCTTTAGGTCTGTTGGAGAAATGTACATTTTGGGGACAATTTTCAAAAGGATTTACGTGCTTAATACTGGGATATTTGCATTTGAATTGTCAATAGGTTATACACACGTAAGTGGGCTTTAGAAAAGTGCTACGATATATGCTACTTTTATGTGTGTAAGTCCTTTTGAAAATTACCCCCATTGCCATGAAATTTAAGCGCTTTTTTTTATCTTTGCATATTTGTTTGGATTGGTAATGAGCATTTGTAATTTACTGAACTGTCCCCATTGTTTAGCTATAACACTTTTCAAATGATAACAGTATAGCACTATATAATGAACGCTTCGTCCCATTAGTATAATACAAGTGGAAACTTGTGAACGATTGCTGAAATGTTTTGAACAGTTGTGTTGAGTGTCTTTCACTTTTTTTATTTCTGTGTTTGAAGATAGTCTAGAGAGTTAGCTATTTCCTTTTGAGAGAATTGTGGCGAGTGATTATAATACTATAGTTTTTAGGGGATATGAAATTTTATATATATCTTTTTCTTTTTAGAAAATTAGTCTAATGGTAGTCATTTTCACAGAAGGCCAAAGTGCTGGGCATTGACGTTTTCTCATGTCCACTCTGTGGGTCTGCAGGAGCCGAGGGTCACCACAGTTCTCTGCTCTGCTCCCACCAGAGTCAGATTTACCTAATAAGTGCCCCTATGAACAGGAGAAGGAGGGGGGTGGGGAGGGTCCCCTCCAGGACTGCACAAGTGAGAGGAGTTCCCTCCAAGGAAGCAGTCTTCCACCAAACATGCGCCATGCTGTCCCAGCAGGTGGCAGCACTTTTTCACAAGCACTGCTCAGTCTGAGCATCCTTGGCAGATCTAGTCCCTCAAAGGCACAGGGACGGGCAATTGTTGGTTCTTGTTTATGTGCTGAAAACATATTTTGTGCACATAAATTTATTTTATTTATTTAAAAGTGTGTTTAGTCCATATTATAAAGTAAAACTTGTAAGCGAATAAAAGCATTAAAATAAAAATTGTTAAATACAACATAAAGACCAACATAACAAACTGTAAACAAGTTATAACAATTATCTAATAAATAAATCTATCCTAGTAGAGAAAATAAAATCAATGGAAATGTATATATCTCGCTTCTCGTGAAAAGATCTTTCCTCCACAACACTGTCAATCTCCAAACTACATGAGTGTGATGATTGTGAGATTCTGTTGTTAGGCCATAGTAATGCATATTCAGTCTGAAGGCAGTCAAGCAGGCACCACTGTAGCACTGAATTCTTAGAAGATTCTGTGTTCCAGTGTTGAGTGAATCATATTTTAACCATTAACCGACTCTGACTTTACCTTATCATGGTAAACAATATCCCTGCAAAAGTCCATAACTTAGTAAATACCATAAACTTTTAAATTTGTAAATTCTTTCTCTTTGTTAAATTCCTATCGATTTTCACTGCTCCCAGTTGTGTATTTCCCTGTTATATTGTAACTGCGTTTTTCGTTCTGCACCTGTTAATGTTCTTATTGTATCTTCTTTTTACACCCCTTTTCTTAATTGTAAACCGGCATGATGTGATTCTTATCGCGAATGCCGGTATAGAAAAACACAAAATAAATAAAATAAATATTTTATGTATAAAAACAGATTTATTTGCAAAATCATGTTTTCTATGCAGAAATGGTTTTTATGCATACTAAGCATTTTTAATGCACATGTTCAGGTCAGAGTGCTTTTTTTTAAACCACAGATACATTAGCATATCATTAACTCAGGATTTAGATTTTTTTTTTTTTTTTTAGCATGTGCATTAAGACACTGTGCTGGATTTCAGCACACAGTTTATTACACAGACCTCTCTATGAGGGATGGGCACTATTCACCTCACTTATCTTCTCCCCTCCCATGGCTCTTAGTGACAGCGAAATGAGATGGTACCGAGTCGGTTTGTTGTGAAGAATTGTGGGAAGGGAATGATCAGAGACAAAGTTATTGATGGGTTTAATTTTGGAGAGTTGTGAAGAGTGAATGTGAGTCACTGATTTCATTTGAGAGTGGTGACGAGTGAGTAATTATATAGTATGGGCTTTGAAGGTCAGTTAAATGTCTGGAAAATACCCGTACAGTAGGGTTTTTTTACAGCTAGCATTGCAAAGAGCAGCAGCATAACCAATGCTATTAATTATAATGCTAAGACACTACGGGGCGGATTAGCAGGGCCTTGCACGCCGGCGCGCCTATTTTCCATAGGCCTGGGGGCGCGCGCAGAGCCCTGGGACTCGCGTAAGTCCCGGGGTTTTTTGTCGGGGGCGGGGCCGATCGACGCGGCGTTTTGGGGGCGGGACGCGGCGTTTCGGGGGTGGGCCCGGGGCGTGGTTTCGGCCCGGGGTGGTCCGGGGGTGTGGCCGCGCCCTCTGGAGCCGCCCCCGGGTTGCGTCTCGGCGCGCCAGCGGCCCGCTGGCACGCGTGGATTTACTTCTCCCTCCGGGAGGCGTAAATCCATGGACAAAGGTGGGGGGGGGTTTAGATAGGGCCAGGGGGGTGGGTTGGTAGAGGAAGGGAGGGGAAGGGGAGGGGAGGGCGAAAGAGAGTTCCCTCCGAGGCCGCTCCGCGGCTCGGCGCGCACCGGCTGCCCAAAATCGGCAGCCTTGCGTGCGCCGATCCTGGATTTTAGAAGATACGCGCGGCTACTTGCGTATCTACTAAAATCCAGCGTACTTTTGTTTGCGACTGGTGCGCCAACAAAAGTACGCGAACACGCATTTTTTAAAAATCTACCCCTACATATATGTGTCTGACAGAAAGGGAAGTGAGCTAACCTCACATCCAGACAACCAGAAACTTTGTTGTTAGTGTAAGGATTGAAAATAAATCCATCAAAAGCTACTATGTATTAGTCACAATAAACTGGGAGTGGAGTAGTAGCCAGGGTTCAGTTCCCACTCAGGGACTACCAAAGGCAAATTACCTCTCCCTCTAGAACAAATAATTGCAGGAATAACCTAAATTGCTGAACATATAGATAGGCAAAGTCTTACCTCATCTACTAGATTTTTTTGAGGGCATAAATAACCATGTAGATAAAGGTCAGCCACTTGATATAGTATATCTGGATTTCCAGAAAGCATTTAACAAAATCCCTCATAGAGACAAGTTAGGAAATGACTTGAACAGGTTAATGTAATTGGTTATTTACTGTCTCAGATAATGGAAGGACTAGGGGACCCTCCATGAAGTTAGCAAGTAGCTCATTTAAAACAAATCAAAGAAAATTCTTTTTCACTCAGCACGTAGTTAAGCTCTGGAATTCATTGCCAGAGGATGTGGTTAAAGCAATTAGTGTAACTGAGTTTAAAAAAAAGGTTTGGATAAGTTCCTAGAGGAAAAATCCATAAACTGCTATTACAGTAATTAATAAGCAGTAGTAGCTTGTGATTTATCTAATGTCTAGGTACTTGCCAGGGACTTGTGACTTGGATTGACCACTGTTGGAAACAGGATACTGGACTTGATGGACCCTTGGTATGGCAATTCTTATGTTCTTATGAAGAGGTTTTGCAGCATAGGTCACACAATTTTACCTGCTAAAATTAAGCGCCTGGATGTGTAAACTAAAAACCAAAAAAAGGCTTCCATCTCCTTGAAAAGAAGAATTAATATGATGGACATTTTTATAAAATCTAAACTGATGTAATAATTTAATGAGAATATTCAATACTAGATTTGGGAGCAAGCTTTTGTTCTCTCTCCATCTGCTCGTAGGAGAGAAAAATCCATGCATCTGGACTGGTCTGGGGGACAGTAACCAAATTCGGTGTTCTATTTAACTGTATTTCAAGTCATTATTTATAATTAAATTGCACTAAAATGTATTTTCCTAAATTTCAGCTATCATCTAGTGATGACAGTACAAGCTTATGCCAGCATATTGGCAGATGTATGATCTAGTCCAGTGTTCCCCAACCCTCTCCTGGAGGCAAAAATAACCAGTCAGGTTTTCAGGATTGCCAACATGAATATGTATTAGTTAGAAATGCATACCCTGGGTCTGCAATATATGCAGATTTATCTTATACATATTCATGATGGATGTTCTGAAAACCCGACTGTTTAGGTGTGCCTGCAGGAGGGTTAAGGAACACTGATCTAGTCTTGGGTATATTTCACTACCTATTTCATAATGCTGGTTACTTATTGATGGCTAAATTAACTTATCAATCTCCACTAATGTGGCCACAACTGTTATATCTAATTGTACATTGTCTAGCTTTCCCTAGGACTAGGGCTTTATGTGACAGTCCCAGGCCATGTCTGACCTTCCCGGAAAGGAAAGCAGCAGCATCAACAGTACCTAGTGAGGGAAAAATGTAAAAGCTTTCATAGAGTATGGGGGATATATTTGTTTCAACATATTTGTATTGCTTAACAGGGGTACAGAAAAGACAAATGTTCATTCTTATGTAAAAACAATGCAAAACAAAGTTCTGCTTTAAACATCTTAATTATTACATGTCATTTGCATGATTTTCAGAGTACAATTGCTTATTTCTACTAAAACAAATATAAGGCATAGCCAAGTTTTTCCCCTTCTGCTTATCACTCATGCGTATTCATTCCTTATTCCCAGTGTGATATTTTCATTCTTCAGTGGTGTATTGCATTACTTTATGGGATAGACTCTTTTGAACATAAGAACACACTTAGGACATTTTGAAAGACTGCTAATGGTTGTCAAGATCGTAAGCATTTCAGGCCTTGAGACAGAAGGCTTCATATTGGAGCTGTGTTTGCAGAGTGGTGAAGGTTGAGTATTTGGAAAAACTTAGTGCTGAGAACGTCTGTTTGTAATATCTATTCACGAATGACTCTTTTTTTGGGTGCCGTAGTTCTCCTTTCTTTGTTTTCTTCCAGCTCAGTCAGAACCAATGCTAGGATCCAGATGCCATGGGTCTTTATTCACAACTACCCAAGGATTCCCCCACCCCTGTTTTAATAGAATGTTTTGGTATTTGTTTTCTTTGAATCAAATAGCCATATTTGATTTGCACTGTGCGAGATTAGCTTTTTTGTACTGAATGTGGCAGAAAAGCTATGAGCATGGGAACTGTTGGTTGTGGCCTGTATGACAGTAGGTTTGGCCAGTCTGTCTTGAGGAATCTCTCTTAAGGTGCAGAACCCTGCTCCATTCATTTGGTTCCAAACTAGCCCCACAAAATTCAAAATGGACTGTTGCCAGCACAAATGGCTTTTTCTCCCCCTTTTTTCATTCAGGGAAGTCTGTAGCTAGGGGTTCCCCCTGTGTGAGGACTGCCATCCTGCTTGCCCTCGGAGAAAGTAGAGCAGCCCTCCCCTTGGAATTGGTTTCTCCAAGTCTAAGATAAATGATAGACTTGCACCGTAGGCTGCAAATGCCCAGTAGGGCACGCTCAAAATTTCATCCACGATGATGTCACCCCTAGAGGAAGACTGCCCTAGGGGTATTTTGATCTACTTCCAGTCCTGGGTGTCAGTAACCATAGATTTGTGTTGATTAAGAAGATGAGAGCTATGTAGGTGTAAAAGGGTTTCAATTCAATTATTTATTTATTTATTTAACAATTTTTATATACCGGCATTCGTAGGACACATCATGTCGGTTCACATTTAACTGAGAAAGGAAATTACAATGAACGAGGATAGAGAGAGTCAACGATATTACAATGAACTAGGAACAAGGATAGAGAGAGTCAACGAGCAAGGATACAACTTTGTAAAACGAACTGGATGATGATTATGCATGTTAAGAGTAGGTATGCATCAGGATGTAAAGGATGCATGTACCCTTAAGAACTTAACATATGAAATTATTTACAATAATAATATTAAATGTAGGGGCAGGGAGAAGGGGAAGGGGGTAGCGAGGAGGGGAAAGGAGAGGAGGGGGTAGGGGTATAGGAGAACGTTAAGGCAATGGCACTTTCAAGGAAAGGCTGTTTGTAGGAAGGGAGGGGTAGGGGAGAGGCAGCAGGGTGCTGGGGAAGGGTGGGGGGAGGGAGCAGGGGGGGAGCTGGGAAGGTGAGGGAGCTAGAATGGTAGGGGAGAGGGGGGAGCTGGGAATTTTATTTATTTTGGGATGGCGAAGGGGAGGTTGAGGAGGGGGTGTGTAGGCTGAGCGGGAGTATATGGAATGCAAGTGTGGGAGGGGAGAGAGGATGTGTAAAGTTGTGAAAGAAAGATAAATGAGGCTTCGGTTACAATAGTAGACAATGTGTGACTGTTGTGTTGGATAATGCAGGTATGAGGGTGGTTTTTAAAAGCCCAGAATTGAGATTCCAGGTGCAAGTGGTGCACTAGACTTTTAAAAGCTGCTTTTACATGAGAAAATTTAGCCAGAGTTTATAAAATGGGGAAAGTTGTTGAAATTTCTATAGGGGCAGTATTTGGTAGGGGGTAAATGAAGGAAGTTTGTTTCAGCTACCTTTGTTATATTTTTCCGAAACATAAAAAAATGTAAATGTTAAAATCCCTCCCACATGAGATAATAGCCGACTCGGCTCAGGCTTGCGCCTACCTTGAGTGGGTGTAAATAGCTGCAGTTCTGAGGATTGCTGGAGATAAATAAAAGGCATGTTTATTTTGTTGAGGAGTTTATGGATTTGTCTCTGGGCAGAGAAAAGAGCCGTAATGGAATGCCTACGATGATGTACTCCAAATCTGCTTTCTCAGGTTGTGATTTTTTTGTTTGCCAAATACCTCACAGGTATTTTCTTTTACAACCGTTGTTATATGGGGGATCCCCATCATTTGCTGTCTGTGGATGGATCAAGCCCAAAAAGTGCAAATATTTATCACATAGCATTTTGTTTTGCAACCTAAGATGGCTTCTCTGTCAAAAAGCACAGCCATTGCCATAACTATTAATTTTGTAATTGTAGTCATGACTTACCTGTGAAATTCTTTAACAAATTGTCATATTATCTTCATACAGCAGTTTGTTTTATTTTTTCAGGGGGGCATTGGAAGCTTACGTTCAATCAGTCAGAGCAAGAGAAGGCAAGGAATTTGCACCGGTATATCCCATAATGGTTCAACTGCTTCAAAAGGCAATGGCAGCTCTTCAATGAGTGTATACTCCTCCCAGTGCATGTAATTACAATTCCATGCATCTGGTAACCGGATTCATTTAATAAATTAATGCTATGCAACTGAAATTGTTTGTACAGTGCTTCCTATTGCGAAATAATCGTTGCTTTATTGAAGAAAGCTGAGGTAAATCATTAAATACGAAACCTGGCCTGTGCTCATGGCTTATTAGCAGTTCTCTGCCCTGCCATGAGGGAGATCTGGGTTTGATTCCTGAGCCCAACTTCTATTTCATGGTCCAGCTGCGACTGAGGATGTTGTAGAGATGGCTTTGTCAGCAACACTTAGGGGCCAGATTCATGATGCATGCATATTGGGTTCTGGAGGGAGATGTGGTCTGTGGCACTGGTCAAGGACTCTTGCTGTAATGACTAAATCAAATGGGAGGTGGGAGAGGGTTAAAAATAGAAAAATAACCCAGGTAATTATGAATGAAGGCTCATGGTGCTGGTCCCAGTTAGCTGGAAAACCAACAAAACTGCCAGGCCAGAAAAAAAGAAAACCTTACTTGCTGCATTACAGTGGGCTATATGGTGACATCATTTCTTTCCTGATAATTTCCTTTCCACTAAGGAAAGCAAGCCAAACCCACACCAGTGGGTTATGCATTCCTATCAGCAGATGGAAATGAAAAAAACTCACTCATTGACATCACCTGACATACAGCTCTGTCCCAAAAACAAAAAGAAAATACAGCTGTGCCCTGACATCAGCCTGCCAGTATCTCTAGAAAAACTATGGACAAACTTATTATACTTGAACCATGACTATGAACAGCCAACAACTCATTACTTCCAGCCAACTTGGAAGTACTGAGCTCAGTGAAAAAATTTAACATCAACTGATCTTAGGAGCTGGTTTTTCACTTACCAGTCCTTCAAACGATTCATAACAAAGAACATTTTGCATCATCTCTGAATAAAGGAAGAACTGAAACCAAAACCAAGTAGGCAGCCCAGGGCGGATTGTAGATTGACCTGCCTTCCTTAGAGGAAAGGAAATTATTAGGTAAGAAGTAATTTCACCTTCCTCTGCATTCAGACAGGCCAATCCACACTGGTGGGATGTACCAAAGCTACTCCCAAAATCGATGGGAGGCTGCCTGTGTTTCCATCAACACCTCCCGCACGAAGGCCACATCCTCTTGAGCCTTAACATCCAGACGGTAATGCTTGGAGAAAGTAATAATGAGGACCACGTTGCTGCCCGGCAAATTTTGATAGAAGAAGACAACTGAATCTCCGCCCACGAGACCACCTGTGCTCTAGAGGAATGCACCTAACTTACATAGGCAATGGAGTATCTGCATCCACATAGGCAGCTGTGATGATCTCTTTAACCAAATGGGCTACTGTCGCCTGCGATGCCAGATTCCCTTGTTTATCTCCAGCTGGAAGTTTGGAGAACAGCAGATCGGTCTTTCTCTAGGAACAAGTAACCTTCAAATCCCGCATCAGATGCTACTTCACATCTAAGGCATGCAACAACCGATAATTCTGCTCATCTCTGGGTCTGTCCAGATGGACAGACACAGAGACTGATTCAAATGGAACTGCAATACCACCTTCAGCAAAAAAGGAAGGTAGAGTCCTGAGCCACACCGCTCCCAGAGTTATTCATAGAAATGGCTCATGGCAAGATACGCCTCACCAAACAGATCATTACCAGAAAAAATGTTTTTCAAAGTAAGCAGCTGCAAGGAGAGAGCACGCAGCAGCCAAAAAGTAGGACCCGTCAAAAATGGTGAAACTACTACTTTCCTGATAATTTCCTTTCCTTGAAGGAAGATAGGCTATGCACCTCTACCAGCAGATCAAGATGGAGTAAAGCTGACGTCACGGTGTATATATATATATATATATATATATATATATAGCCCTGCACTAACAACAGCCTGCCAGTATTCTCTGCAAAATCCAGTTGTGGACAAACTGATAATACCTGAACATAACTATGAACAGACAACCACTCATGCACCCAGCCAATAGGAAACACTGAGCTCAGATAAGAATGCAATGACACTACCTTAGGGACTGGTTCTGTTACTTACCAGACATCCCGGGAACCATGGTTACCTAAGAGGACAAAACTGAAACAAGCAGGCAGGAAGGTGGATCAGCCTGTCTTCCTTCAAATAAAGGAAATTATCAGGTAAGTAGTAATTTCACCTTCCTTTGTACTCAGAATAGGCTAATCTACAATTAGTGGGATGTACCAAAGCTACTCTTGAATAGAAAGAGAGGTTGCCCGCGGTCCAACCAAAACTGCACGAGCAAAGGATGTATCCTCCTTGGCCTGCACATCCAAGCGATAATGCCTGGAAAAGGTATGTAAGGAGGACCACGTCACTGCTCTGCAAATCTACAGCAGAGACACCAAATGAAGCTCCACCCAGGATATGCCTGAGTCTTGGCAGAATGCGCCTTAACCTGTTTAGGCAAAGCCATCTCGGTATCCACATACATGGTCATGATAATCCCCTTAATCCAGCGAGCAATCGTTGCCCACATAGCCAGCTCAGTTTGTTTATGTCCACCATGGAGCACAAACAGACAGACTTCCTGAAAGGTCTAGTAACCTTTAAGTACTGCATCAGATGCCGTTTGACATCTAACACCTGCAAAAGCCGATACTCCTTACCCTCTCTAACTCTGTTCAGCATTGGCAGGGAAATAGATTGATTCAAGTGAAAAGGTCAGAACAGTCCGAAGCTGTACCGCCCCCAGAGTCATATGCAGGAACGGTTTGTGGCAAGAAAGAGCCTGCAATTCAGATACCTGATGCACTGGACAGATTGAAATCAGAAAAAACGTCTTTAATGTAAGTAACCTCAAGAAGAGGCTAAGTAGCAGCCGAAAGGTGAAACCTGCTAAGAAATCCAGAACCAGATTGTGGTTTCACAAGGGCTCCAGCAACCACAAGGGGAGGCCAAAGATGCTTCACTCCCTTTAAAAACCGGGAAACATCTGGATGGGCCGACAGGGATCGACCATTTACTTGACCTCTAAAACAGGTGCGAGCTGCCACCTGCACCTTCAAGGAATTAAGGGCCAAACCCTTAAGCAGACCATCCTGCAAAAACTCCAAAATTAATGGGATTTGTGCCGAATGAGGTTGAGCTCCATGCTTCTCACACCAAACCTTAAACACTTTCCAAACTCTAATATAAGCTAAGGATGTAGAGAACTTCCTAGCTCGAAGCAAGCTGGAAATCACGGCGGTGGAACACCCACACTTCAATATCTGAGCCCTTTCAAGGGCCATACTGTAAGATAAAATGAAGTTGGTTTGTTGTGAAGCATGAACTCCTGCCGCAACAAATCCCTATGGGCCGGCAGCCTGAAAGAAGTGCCCACCAAGAGCCTCTGCAGATCGGCATACCATGGCCTCCTAGGCCAATCCGGAGGCACCAGATGCACCAGCACAGCGTGCCTCGCAATTCTCCAAGTCATCCTGCCTAGTAATGGCCATGGCAGGAAGACATATAGCAGCCTGCCACTCCTGAGCAAGCGCATCAATGCCAAGGGCCATCGGATCTCTCCAGCAACTGAAGAATCAAGGAACCTTCGCATTGACCGAAGACAACAGCAAATCTAGATACGGGAGACCCCAATGCTCCACTATGAGTTGGAAGGCTAGGTCTGACAACTCCCATTCTCCTAGATCTAGACTCAGTCTGCTTAGGAAATCAGCTCTTATGTTGTCCTTTCCTGCTATGTGAGAGGCGGATATGTATAGAAGATGCACTTCTGCCCACTTCATGAGTTCGTCTATCTCCTGTGTCACCTCCTGGCTCTTGGTTCCTCCCTGGTGATTGATATAAGCCACGGTAGTCCTATTGTTCAGCCTAACTCGGACTGCTCAACCTTGCAACTGGTCAAAGAACCGCAAGCATACCAGCTGAACCGCTCATGCTTCCAGACGATTGATCCTCCACTGAGACTCCTTGGTGCTCCAGTGCCCCTGCGTTACTGATTCCTGACAGTAAGTCCCCCCCACCTCTGGAGGCTCGCATCTGTTGTAAGCACCATCAACTGCAAGGAGATTCTTCTTCTCAGATGTTCCTCCTGCAACCACCACTGCAGGTGGACTCTGACTTTTGTGGGTAAGTGAAGCCTCATCAAGTAGTCTTGAAACTGTGGACTTCACCACGAAAGTAGGGTGCGCATATGCACCCTCGCCCAGGGAACCATCTCCAGGGTGAAAGCCATCAAACCAAGAACTTGAAGGTAAGACCACACAATTGGTTGAATTGTCGTTCTCAGTCTCAGCACCTGTGCCATCAACCTCTGAACACAAATCTCTGGCAGAAACACTGTCCTGCTTCATGTCGAACTGAATGCTGAGATATTCCAGCGATTGGGATGGCTGCAAGTTGCTTTTGGCCAGGTTCACCACCCAGCCTAACTCTTAAAGCAAGGAGAACAAGAAGCAAAAATAATTTCTTCCATGTTCCTAGCCTGGATCAGCCAACTGTCTAGATACAAATGGACCAGAATGCCCTCCTGCGCAATGACACTGCTAGCACCACCATAATCTTTGTGAAGGTCCTGGGAGTCGTGGCCAAAGTGAAGGGCAACACCCAAAACTGATGAGGACATCTCAAAATGGCAAACAGGAATCATTGATGTTCCAGCCAGATGGGGATATGGAGATAAGCCTCTGACAAATCCAGAGACGTCAGGAACTCCCCCAACTGCACCGCCATTATAACTGACCGCAAGGTTTCCATGTGAAAGTGAGTCATTCACAAATGCCGATTGACTCCCTTGAGGTCTAGAATTGAACAAAAGGAATCCTCCTTTTGGGGTACTACAAAATAAATGGAATAGCAGCCCATATTTTCTTGCAGTGTTGGAACAGGCACCATGGCCCTTGAAGCCAGCAGCCTGTTCAACATAACCTCCACGGCTGACTTCTTCTGCATGGAGATATCATAATAGTATCGCAAGGAATGCAAAAAAGACTCTAGAGCATAGCTATCCCTTATCACCTATAGAACCCATTGGTCCAACATGTTATGGACCCACCCATGATAAAAGAGAGAGACAGCCACCTATCTGCTGATCCAGCAGGTAGGTTGGCACACCTTCATTGCGAGGCTCAAGGGGCTCTGTTATCGGAGCCTGTGCTCTCTCTGGACTGTCTGGGCCAAAAGGACTGAAACCTATCAAACAGTTGTGACCTCTGAGGATCGACCCCTCTGTAGGGACAAAATCACCTGTAGCCTCTGGTATGGCCCCACACTCTGAAAGGACACAGGTCCGACTTCTTGTCCTCTGGAAAAATGAAGGACCTGAAATTCACCCCACCTATATACCATCTTTTCCAACTCACTACCAAACAGGAGAGATCCCTTAAAAGATAACCTCATAACGTTGGACTTCGAAATTGTATCAGCCAACCAATTCCGCGATCACAGCTGCTACCGTGCCGCTATCACTGAGCCACATCTCTGGTTGCCATACGGACCAGATAACAACCACGTCCGCCAATAATGCAGCTCCCGGTTCCAACACTGCTCTGGTATTCAAACTCGTTTCGTAATCCTCCTGAGAGAGACAAAGACTAGCACGAGCCACCAGGGAGCAGCACAAGGCGATCTGCAAATTCATCACCATGGCCTCAAAGGCCTGCTTAAGGATAGCCTTGATTCTCCTATCCTGCGCGTCCTTCAACCCTGCTCCACCTTCAACCAGGATGGTCATTCGTGGAACACACCAGTGCATCCACCTTCATTCCCTTGCTGTCTGATCCAGAGTTACAGCCCCGCCAAAGTGTGGCCCTCTTTAAAATTAGTTTCAGAAGGGCCCATTCTAGGTCAGTCAATCTTGAATCACATCCAGTATCGGAAAGAAGCACAATGCCTTGCAAAGAGTAATCAAAACGGGATCCTTCTTTGGCGCACTCCTGGAATCCAACCCAGGCACTCTGTGGCTTCAGAATCTGGGTCACCAGAGCTGGCAACTCGTTTCTATGAAAAAAACATAGCATCATCCTATAAAACTCCAAATCCAGAGTTTCCCCTTTTCCAAAGAGTAGGGATCCCCATCTCCATCATTGTGGCACTCAGCAGGCTGCAACATATCCCGGCACTTACCCCTGGAGCTAGCCCGGGGATCCGGAGTCTTGGCTGGTTCTGCCAAGTGGGCCTGCAGAAAGGACTGCAGCCCTTGAAAAAAATTGCACACAAGAAAAGATGGAAGGGTCCATTCCAACCCCTGTGGCCCCTACTGTGGCATCCGCCAATCTAAACTCCCCCAAGGACGAACCAGTCAGGGGGGCAGCAGATCCAGTCAACACTCCGGATAGGCCACCGAACAGTCCCACTCCAGCTGACTGCTGGGAAGGACCCGCGAACGTAAAATCTGCCAAAGGCAACTCGCCTTAATTCTCCCTAATGTGCTGACAAAGATTAGAGGGGGCGCTAGGCTGTGATGCCCGTATATCACAAGAAGTACATATCGCCAAGCGCTTGGGTTTCTTCACCACTGGCACCATCTCAGCAAGCATGAAAAACTACCATAAAATAGGCATCCAGCCAT